>NC_135871.1:13049990-13376935 GCF_031162955.1 Sander vitreus | reverse complement strand
TTTGTTAATGTAGTGTGCCTTAAAAGGTTACAGCGGCTTAAACCACATGTACAACAATAATGTTTCTATTTGAACGAATGCTTTTCTGTGCATTTCTGTCATTCCATCATATGACCTCTAATTTGTCCCGGCATTTTTGACACGTATTACTTGCATCATCAGGTTAAAACATTTCACAGGTTGGAATAACGCCATTTAAAATCAAAACCTACCCCTCACGTTCATTTCATAGGTAATTTTTCACATATCCTTCCACGTCTGTTTCAGACTGTTGTGATTTGGTGTTGACAGGCAGTGTGCTCCCCTGGGTGCAAGCTCATTTATAAAGCAGCCATAGAGTAGCAGATGCCAGATTAGTGTTAGAGCGAAGTGACTGATGAGGTGCCTCCTTGTCGCTCGGTCACATGCTGACATGTTGTACATATGCTCCTGCTTATGGCCCCTTGGTGCTTCATAATAAATTAGTGATTTGTATCTACGCACTCAGCTTCTATTAACTGAGGGTTAAGTGATACTTCTGCTGCCTCTTCTATTTTTGCAGCGAGGTACACCTAGCTGTTTGTAGTAGCTTCATGCAGCAACATACCGCTTTGACTCTTTATGACACTAATTTAATTTAAGTGGTGAATAATTGTATTACTTCCATCAATATGGGTAGTTAGTTCTGCACCACAACCACAAATGCAATGTGACCATAGAGAATGAGGTCCCAGAATGGCACTAACAATTACATGCTATTGATTGACAATTATTTATATGGCACAGGACAAATCCTAAATGTCAAAGAGATTATGGGAAAATCAATGTCAAAGCACAGTTATATGTGATATGGATATTATTAGGGCTGGATCAGAATATTGAAATATTCATTCGATGTGTAGATATTCGATTTTCAATTTATGTTTTTTTAAACCTGCATGCAGGCTGAAAATTATTATGGGGGTTTTTCGGGATGAAGCTGCTTGCTAAATGTCCACAATCCGCTGGCTATGTGCTAGCGCTATGTCGTCCATATCAGCCAAGAATAGGGCTGTGACGGTATAGTTTTCTTCTTATTGCGGTGAAATATTGAGTTAAAAACAAGCAGTCTGTTTGTAGAGGTCTGTATGGTTATACTGTATCAGCCTGGTGTAGTTTTCAGGTGATTTGATAAAGGTAAAGATAGTACAGCTGTGCATAATGCCAATACATTTGTCAGACAGTCCGGCAGAAACGCAGGTCTTTCCTTTTTGTTTTGAATGCCTGCAGCAAAAAGTAACGTCCGAATCAACTTTTGGAGAAAAGCAACCTGACGTTAATCAATCAAACCTGACGGACAATCCTGTAATATTAACCAGCTATCAGACTCGTCAGTCGCGGCCTGCGAGTCCTGTAACTTTACTGTAAAAAAGTTTTAAACACTATGAAGCTAAAACAGGTGAATGTGTCCTGCAACAACAAAGCAGTCGATCCATCTCTCGCTTAATCACCTTTTATTTTATTTTCCCATGAAATACACCTGCCTTCAAGTGTGGTCGGAAATGTTGGTTTCCGCCACCGCCACCGAAGCTTCGTATATTCACTGTTGAAAAGCATTGAAGCTTCGAAGCACCCATATTCTGTTTTTGTTTGAAAAGGGTTTGAATTAATCAGAACCTCCGACTGTTAGAAGGTTTTACCTATGTGTCTATTTATGGCCTTTCGCTAGGAGCTACACTTTAACTCAGTTCATGTCTTTTTCTGTCCTCTGAAAAAAGACTTTGTGTCAAAAGTGTCATGTCTCAAGGGCATTAATGTGCCGGCAGCTTGCTGTAGTTTGATTGACTTTAGACCATACGACAGCCTAGGGACAGACAAGTGGGACACACCCAAATACCCAGGAGAACACAGGGAAAAAACAGTAGTCTTCTTCAAGATCCATTTTTTTTCTGCAGGAAAATGACACATCTGAGTAAACATGCTAAATGTTCACAACTTCAATGTTGCATTTGCAGGTTGCTATGTCTGCTGTGATCCTGTATAAGAGATGCACAGGCATACATACTGGTTACCAGTCGGGTTGCTATGGCCTACCTTTCAAGGCTTAGAAATTACACATCGAATGCAAAAAAAAAAATCTTCAAGGCACTCTTTGCATATAGTAGTTTATTGAGGTGAAATCAGTTGGAAGTCATTTTCCCTTTAAGCATATGTAAAGGGGATAATTGTCAAATATTTTGAATTTTACTTTCAGAATGTGCTGCTTACTCCTCAAGGGGGTGTGGTATATTAGATTTAGTAGTCAGTATTTTACATGATACTGCTTTAAAATCTGGCATGTGTGCGTTGAGCTCACACAGCTGTCTGCATTTGTTTTTTTTTTGTTAGGGGTGCTGTCAGCATAGACAGTATATAAACTGGATCAATAGATCCCGTTGCTCTGGACGGAGACCAGTGAATGATATTAGAAGCACTTTTCCGGTGATGGCTGAGCGTTACTGCGCAGCCTCCAACTGATCTCAAAGACATAGATGTGACGTGAGCAACCTGTCTGAAAGTTGTAAGTCTTCTGGTAGCTGTGCCAAGAGAAATCTCAATCATTCCCAATCTTACGGAGACGGAGAGCGTAGGTATATGTAAGGTGATAACATAGGCACAGGCTAATCATTGCTAACTAAAATGCTAGTTAACATTAGTAACTAAACTTAAACAGCAAATGTAACTCGAAACTGTACTATACGGTAATTCCTCTACTATGCGACAGTAAGTCGCGTGGTTATGACACAATCGTTAGCCTATTTTTACAAAAACGCCTGCTACGGTGCCATTACGTGAGATACAAGGTAATAGAGCCTTTCATACATTGTCGTGTTTCTTTAGAAATAAACAATGGACAAATATAGTCTTTAAATGCTTCAGATGTAAGGTTATTTGCTGTCAAAGTGAATGGCAGTCAATGGAATGCTAACAGGAGGTGATGGCTTGGTAGCATCAAAATGGCGCCATAGGAGCTATGCATTCTGGGGAGAGGCTTACCCCAGTCATTAGGTGCTGGGCAGCTCTGCTGCAGGTCCCTCTTGTATTTGCGGATATTATTTTTCTTACCATAAAATCCCCTTGTACATTCCCTCAGTTCTCAGTGTTTCCCACACATAGACTAATGTGTGGCGGTGAGCCGCACTATCAACACCGGCCGCCGCACATTGCATTTCGTAAACGCTATTTAAAACACGTTCTTCTGCATTTCCTTTTCCTGCTCTCCTCCGTCTCTCTGTCACTTTTGTCTCGCTCACATACACACACACACACACACACACACACACACACACACACACACACACACACACACACACACACACACACACACACACACACACAGCTCCTCCCACCGTGCGGTGTTTGGTGCCTTTCAGGCAGCACGGCAATGGTTATGTCAAAGAAGTTATGTTAGTGTTAAGGTTAGGGTTAAGGTGAGGGTTAGCTGCCTGTAAGGCCACGTTGGAGGCTTAAAACACCATCGAGCCCACCGTGCACACAGCGTCTATCTCCATAAAGGAGAGAAGACAGAAATTCACGAGTTCATGAAAGATTGGTATCTATCTCGTGAACACCTTTACTATTTCACACATTCACAATCACCGACCCGACTCTTAGCAAATGAGTGATTGTGCCTGCTTTAGAAAGTTAACTAGTCGCAAGTTTGCGGTAAAATGCAGTTGGGTTGTCAAGGTCAAAACACTATATAGCAGCTGTGAATCAACGTATTATAAATAATGTTATGTAATTGTTTACTCTTACACTGAATGTTTGCTGCTTCAATCCAGATGAGTATTGAAAAGTATTTTCTGCGACTGAAAAAGGCACGTGTTGAGGATAAGGACCAGCCTGAACCAGAGGCATCAGTCTGAAACAGAGCTGAACAGTCCGACCAGTGTAATTAGTTATGTTATTAATTTGTTTACAATATGTTCAGGCTTCAACCAGTGAAAGACAGGGTCAGGGAGAGACAGAGATATATTTGTTAGGCATTGAAGTAGGAGAGGAGGACAGCATCCAACATGTCCTCCTTAGTTTTTGATACTGATTGTTATGAAAATAAGTCCCCCCCCCCCCACTTCACTTAATAACATTAAATTAAGTGATTGGTTCTTGGACTTTTTAAAGATACTGCAGCTGAGTGCAGACTGATGGTCATATTGTTCTACTTCATTTAGACCTGCATATGTTGACATCAAAGTGCACTAGACTAGGCATGGGCCGGTTACTGGTTTCAAGGTATACCGTTGTTTGAAAAAGTTACGGTTTTAAAACCACTAACATTTTCTGTCATACCGTTTCTAAGGTATGAGCTGTTTTCTATGAGTCATCAAGGACAGAAAGTGCACTTTAGAAATCCCTCTTCCTGCCAGTGTGCAATGTGTTTAAAAATAAAATACATTGTGTTCAATGGAAAAAAATGTTTTAATTCTTTTTACCCAGACATTTCAAAAATAAAACATTTTAAAGCTGAAATTGCAATACCGTGATATTTTTGCTGAAGGTTATCATAACGTCAGAATCTCATACCGGCTCATGCCTACACTGGACTGCCAGTGTTTGAATGGAACTATGATTCTCTAAGGAGATGTATGTCCCGAGCCCTGGAGCTGCCTCTGGGCTGAGCCCCAAGTGTTGTACATTCCTAACACCACCTGTGCTGAACACACACAATGTATTCTCCATTGGTTAGGGGAATTAACTGAAGTGCAGGCATGGGGATGCGTATAAAGAGAGAGAGATGAGAATGACCCCAAACTATTGGCTCTATTTGTCATGTGGTCACTGGGCTTGTTATGCGGGGATGGGTGGATTTAGTGAATAGGGTAGAGGTCTCTCATTTTCTCTGATAGGGGGCTCAGACATTGAGGGAATGACCAAAGAGTGGTGAGATCCAGTCAACTTCAATTACGGCCCCTTGCAGTTTTCCCAGAGGAGCGCTATAGTGCCTTTTTAAGGGGGAATCAATGAGGTGACAAATTGTTGTGGACAGCAACCCCTTTTAGTTGTTGTGTTGTTGTGTCCATGCCTGGATGCTACTCTAAGCCTGTGTGAGTGTGTATTTTGAATGTGTGTTTGTTTGGCAAGCCTAAATAAATGTGCAGCGCTCCCCATTTATAATAATTGAATGCTTTGGTCCATTTGTGTTTTGGTGGTCTATTTTCTGCTAGTGCCTTTAATGGCTTGTTATCTGTCTAAACCTGTTTTTAAACACTTTCTAATGGATGTTCACATGCTTCACCCTCTGACGCTCAGGGCCGCTTTGTTTTTGTCTCACAACATTTTTTTCAAGGTTATTTTTGCCTTGTCAAGCCACTGTCATATCTGAGGATGGGTGATGGCTGATTGCCAACATGCTCAATTCTTTTGAAAAACATATGTAGCTAATCAAGTGTCTCTAATGGTGGAAGGACTTCTATATGAAGCTGTCACAGGAATGCTTTCTGCTTGAGCTCTATTTGGGGAAATTGTTCACGAAACGACGACAACTTATTTTCGTAACAACACACTGTTGGATGCTGTCCTCCTCTCCTACTTCAATGCCTAACAAATCTATCTCTGTCTCTCCCTGACCCTGTCTTTCACTGGTTGAAGCCTGAAACTATTGTAAAAAAATTAATAACATAACTGGTCGGACTGTTCAGCTCTGTTTCAGACTGATACCTCTGGTTCAGGCTGGAACTCATCCTCAACATGTGCCTTTTTCAGTCGCAGAAAATACTTTTCAATACTCATCTGGATTGAAGCAGCAAAACATTCAGTGTAAGAGTAAAAAAATGACATAACATTATTTATATGTTTATTTGATTCACAGCTGCTACATATGTTTTATGTTTTGACCTCAACAACCCAACTGCATTTTACCGCAAACTTGCGACTAGTTAACTTTCTAAAGAAGGCGCAATCGCTTGTTTGCTAAGAGTCGGGTCGGGACTCCAACATAGCACACTGACAACATTGTATTCAGAATATAAAATATTTTGTGTAAAGGTGTTCACGAGATAGATACCTACCAACCTTTCGTGAACTTGTGAATTTCACTAGCTGTCTTCTCTCCTTAATGGAGACAGACGCTGTGTGCACGGTGGGAGGGACTGTGTGAGCGAGACACAAGTGACAGAGAGACGGAGGAGAGCAGGGAAAGAAAATGCAGCTGAACACTGAAAAGTTTTAAATAGCGTTTAAAAAAGAAAAGAAAAGAATAACGAAACGCAATGTGCGGTGGCCGGTGTTGATAGTGCGGCGCACCATCATACATTAGTCTATGTGTGGGAAACACTGTAATGTGCTTGTGGGGTTCAATTAATATCACATTGATTTAATGCATACGTGCCTAATTATTGTGTGTGTGAGTGTGGTCTTGGATCAGACGTGCTGACGTGATGTTTCAGGGCTCAACGCTAACTTTTTAAAGTGGTTGCTGGCTTGGCAACCAGGCATCAGCTTTTGGTTGCCAAAATTGACAATATGGTTGCCATGTTTATTAATTGCTCTTATATTTAGAGCAATTCATTTGTTATGTAACTATAACACATTTTAATAATGTTGCAATAAAATGTCCCATCCCTCTCAAATAGAGGTGCAACAGATCACAAAACTCACAGATCAGATCACGGTTTTGAGTCACGGATCGGATCAATTTTCAGATCAGCACAAAAAAGGGGGGAATTTAAATGATTATGAAAAATGTAATAATTACTTTTAACAATAATTACTTCTTTCACCAGTAGATTGCTGTTAAAATACAAAAAAAAGATGAGAAAAGGGTATTTTACAATAACTTTGAATGCACCACGAGGTTTACCAGTTTTAAGTAAACGCAACATTTAGTTCCGTCTGTTTAGTTTCTCTTTAGTCAACAGCATTGACCAGTGATAGTTTGTGTCTTAGCTAATAGCTTTTGCGGCAGGCTGTTGTACGTCCCACTGTTGGAATCCTCTACAGTGAAATACAGTCACACTTTTACACCGTTTAGCTGTCAGCATTTTAACTGTGTTTAATCCAGTTACTACTAGGGGTGGAACGGTACACAGAAGTCACGGTTCGGTTCATACCTCGGTTCAGACATCATGGTTTGGTACAATGGAGGGAAAAGCAAAACAAAAATGCAGAAGGCAATTTTTTTTTATTGTGCATGTCTCAGGCTGTACCACCTAGTGTCATACAGTCTCTCCCCTGAGCTAGCTGCAACAGCCTGAAGTGTGTAAAGTAAGATGTAAACAGTAAACAATAAGTACCCCACATCATCTACAGACTCCATCTGTAACTTGTAAACAAAATAAGACAATCGAAAATACAGCATCTCTGTTCTCTGCAAAAACAAACTAAATTACCTAATTAATGCAACGTTATCACAACGTCTCCCGGCCATTTTTCACCGCAGAAAGCTGCTCCCTGCCTGGCTAAAGCTAATATAGTTAGCCTAAAGAAACAAGGCGTCTGTCCCAACTAACGTTACGGTTCGGAGCCGCAACGCTGGAAACGTAACACTAATCTACAACGGCAGTCTTATTACTGCCGTTGTAGTACTACTGTAACTGACTGGGACTGACATAGGCGGTGCGCCAATCAGAGCTTCAGAGCTAAGGCGGGGCTACAGATTAGGTGTCCCTAAAGAACACGCGTATCCAACAGTAGTTCCGCATTACATTAATTAATTTGCATGCAAGTTTTATTTGTTTTTATACCGTGTATTCTCTGTGTAAATTCATGCACCGAACCGGACGCCCATACCGTTGGTCGGTTCAATACGAATACATGTACCATTCCACCCCTAGTTACTACTGTAGCTAACGGTAGGCTAACGTTACCTGCTGCCAAGTGTAACGTGTTATTAGTGTTACTGTTACTGTTCTACAATCTTATGAGGCTGGTATAAATTGACCACAAGTTCTGTTAGCATTAAGTGCCAAAGTGGGCATACAGTTTGTACTTTTAATACTTTATTTGCATGTTCATGATTGCCATGTAGGGTAGCTGTAACTATGTTGCTGTGTTTCCCATAGGGAATATACTTGGGCGGCACGCCCAGGCAGATAAAATCCGAATTACATTTTTGTTTTCCAATCAACAATGTAATTTTATAGCACACAGACCAGGGGCCTCCAGCCATGCGGACATGTATAGTGAAAAACAGCTTGTTTAACGTTCTAAGAATCCCCAAAACACGGATTAAAACACATAAAAAAACGAACAATGATCTAACGTTATAAAAACAAAATGAACAAGAATTAACTTTGGATAGCCTAAATGTAATATTATTTAACAGGACTTAAAAGAAACATGCTGTGCGCACAGTGTTGAGATTTATAATAACATGTAGCCTAACAAGCCTAATTCTGTATGGATCATAGTATGGTTTTAAGGTTTAGTTGCATTTAGTAATGCATAGGCTGTAACATTTCAGCTCTGGGTAACGTCAATTAGGTATTTTATCTGCTGATCCATAAAATGTATTTGACAAACCAGATTTAATTGACAGAGCAAGCACATCATAGGCGACACTTCATCTGTATCATCTTGTAGTCTGGTTTGTTTAATATGCAAATAGTTATTTCTTTCAAAATTATCTTGTTATTTTGTCTTTTTTTTCTTCAATAAATAGGCCTAGTTCATAAACCTTTGTTTGACTATTTTATTGCTGAACCCAGCCATCATGCGCCACACACCACCACAAGTAAATTCTCAACCTTTGGGAAACCCTGTGTTGACACAATAGCATGAGAAAAGCGAAGCAAGTAAACAAAGGAAAATCAGTGTTGTAATGTATTTGTATGTACATGATCATCGTGTACCAGGTCGACCTCTTAGTGTGACCTAAAGTCCAAAAATAGCAGTTGTCTAGTACTAACAAATGTAACTACTGTACAAATGTATTAAAAGTAAGAATATAACAGTTAAGACTTAATGCAGTGCTTCTTTCTACACTACAACACTTGTGTTCTCTAGCTAAGGTAGATACTAGCTAGTCATTGAAAGCTAGTAAGCAAATCTCTAAATGTACATGCACATTTCATCTTGCCAACTCTCTCCAATTTCAGTGTTTTTTTAATTTAATCCCACATTTGTGAGCGGTTCTTTCTCATTTTATTTGACAGCTCCCCAACAGGCGCCTAAGAGGCCATGATATTAATGCAACACATTTCTATTTCTTTGTCTCCGCAGGAAAAGAAGAGTATGTCGCCACCTTCAAAGGATCAGAGTTCTTCTGCTACGACTTGTCCTTGAACCCAATTCAAAGCAGCAGTGATGAAATCACATTGTCATTCAGAACCCTACAGAGGAATGGACTGATGCTGCACACGGGCAAATCAGCTGATTACGTCAACCTGGCACTGAAAAATGGGGCTGTCTCACTCGTCATTAATTTGGGGTCTGGAGCCTTTGAAGCTCTTGTGGAGCCAGTCAATGGGAAATTTAATGACAATGATTGGCATGATGTCAAAGTAACAAGGAATCTACGTCAGGTAACAGTACAGAGGGTGATGCAGAGACTTAGTAAATGAATCAAAACAAATGCACTTAAATCATTTCCATCATACAATACATTACTTTTTCCAGACATTGTAATTGGATTGCTAAATTGAATCATGGTGGTGGAGATAAAACAGAACCACAAGTGAGCAGGGACATCTAGATGTGAATCAAGACATCTATTAAGTTACAGTTTATGGGAGAAAAGAAAGCCATAGCTTTAAAACCGCATTCAGGCTCATTCAGATGTTTGACAACAAATGCAACTTCTCTAATATACAGTGTATTACTTTGACATATTCACCTTTATGAGCAAGTACAATTTCACTGTTTTCAGGATTAATAGGAGCTGCACTCAATATTCAGGTGAAAAAGTGATCTGGGATTGACTCCACACGGCTCTCACAGTCCGTTCCCTGACTCGTCAATACAGACCCTTAGTTAGGGCCTTCGGCGTTTGATACCGACACACCAGGCACTCGTATGCACTAACATGCACGCACGGCCAGACCGGCTATCTAATCAAAGAACAGAGAAGGTCAGATTACAACACACACAGAGGGAGTGTGACTTCATTCTCTGCTCAGGACGCCATTAATCCACTATGTCTTTACATAGAAAATATTGGTTTGCTGCTATAATAATGTTCTGAATGTTGAGTAAAGGCTCTAATGGCCTACGTGACCTTGATGACTCACCTCTGCATTATTAACTCTTAAGAGACTATGTAGTGACAGTGTGCCTTGGTTAGACAGCACAAGCTGAATTAGAAATCCCATTTACCAGCTTGTGCCACTTACATTTGGAAACACCACAGGATGGTTTACTCAAGACCTCCCACTGACAGTGCCAGTTACATGTGGCAACCCTGCTCAAAAACAGGGGACAGGCCAGAATTGGTTTTTGCCTGATTTTCATCAAGAGCAGAGGAATGTGATAAAAAAAAAAATGGGTAAAAAAAGAACCTTTGGCCGTAGCACATGTTCAAACTCATCCACCTGTTAGAACAGATTGTCGTGGCTAGACAGCTACAGAGGTATGTGCATGTTTGTTGTGTTGCAAACAGATGAACTACTACTGATTCGTAGTAGACAGGCCAACATATACTAAATGGATGTCAGGATGTAGCTGTCGCTCTGTTTGTGGCAGACCACCCTTAGAAGACAACAGTGCCAGTCTGTTGGATCCCCGACCGATCCAAAAAAGGCTTGCTGAGGCCAGACATCAATATGTTCTTAGTGGCTTTCAACAATAACAACCCACTCCCCCATGTCAATTGGTGTAAGCCACCACTGAGTAAATTTTTGGTTGGAATTTCACAACCCTGCTGTCTGAAAACTGCCACAAGATCCTGATCACTGCTTCCATTTACAGTAGGTTGATGTGTTATGACTCACTCTGCCCAAGAGGTCTATTACAACAGGACATGGGGTTTCCTTCAGTACTCCATGGCCTGATTGGCCACAGGTGGATGGCTGACCCCTATTTTCCACCGGGCGCATCTGCGCTGCATTTCGGAGGCGCAGCGACCCCCGCGAGCATTCAATAAAATCTGTGAGTCAGGCAAGCAAGAGGCATTGCTTCTGAGATGCTCCTGGTGTGGTATGTGGAGGATGGAACAAAACCGTGGAGCAGCTGCAACACAGCACAGACACGCCCGGTGGAAAATCCGGGTGGGACCAATATGAACAAATCAATGCTACAGGTGTATTATGTGTTTTATAGCAGCTAGGTCAGTGACGTGTGGTCCTGTAAAATTGACTGTATCATGTCTACAATCACTGTTCATCTGTGTTCAGAAACTCTGGATCCAGAGTCCTGCCTTGCACTTCTAGGTACAACACCTGTTTACTGGGGCAGCAGGAACTCCTTTTTCAGTGCTGGCTTTACTGAATGAAATGAATGCCCTTTGGGGACTAACATCCGTTACCTAGGTGGAAGAATATGGTCCAAATTCAGTACTATGTATGGATTTAGCAAGTGTAAATCTGTGAGTGGTCTCAAGACCAGAAAGTAGCTAAAAAAAGAGTCTCCATTGAGACTGCTATTTGCAGCTGCTGCTTCAAGACAATGAAGGATGATCTTGGATGAGTTAAGTTAAGGTTGGGTTCATGTGGTGAAGTTAAGTGGCTACAAGGGTGTTTTCAGTGGCCTTACGTGGACTCTAGCCTTCAAAAAATGTTACCTCTTGATATTTGATAGACTGTTTAGCCTGTGTTAAATAGAGGCACATATTTCTTCTGTTTACCCTACAGTATCAAACAAAAATGTTTGATCTATATATAGATACTCATAATACTCTTGAAGACTTGATAAGGACAGTTGCACAAAACTTACAAAACATTAAGACATTTCTAGATTTGTCACTGCTCATTTGGTGGGAAACGTTTGTCTTCACCTCAGTACCAAAGTTGCTTCTTTTGCATAATCAGCAAATTGATTATTATCAAACCTAAGGATTTGGCCAGCTTGAACATTCACTGCATTCAAATTGTGAAAGAAAACCAAGCATATTGAGTGCATGCTCGTTGGGGGAATCAAAATTATCATCCTCCTCATTCTGTGTCAGGGTCTTCTTTGCTTTGTCTCATTGCAGTAAAGTGATCCTAAAGTTCATCAATAAGACCAAACGGAGGTACAGTATTGTATGAGTGCCGGGAAGTCTGATACACTGGATTGGTCTCCAGCCTAAAACCAAGTACAAAAGAACGCAAATACTAGTACCAATAAACGAAACAAAGCTTTAAAATGGTCTTGAACTTGGGACTTGGTAAAAGAGGGTCAACTGATGTGCTTTAGGCATTCTTTCTTATAAACCATTTGATGTCTGTCAATCATAACCTGTTGTCAGGACTTGGGTAAGGGAGTCTTTTCTGCTACTCAACGGTCTGGTCACATTCAGAACATGGTGCAAAGACGCCATGAGGAACTCGGGGAGTCACTGGTCGAGCTCTGGCACCTTTTGTGGAGCATTATTGTTATTTCCTTAGTCTGCTTTTTTCTTGTTAAACTTATTTTGCCCTTTTTCTCTGTTACTAACATGCTTTGGAATCAAACTAACATCATTCATGGAATGTGTCATTCTACTAACCAGAATGGTTTTTGCCGTTTAACAATGTACTAACAGTATTGACCATCATATATTATTTGAGTAACAATCGTTATTCTGTTCACAGTTTTTAATTTCCTTTCTCCCCCCTTTTCCACAAAGCACTCAGGCATTGGACACGCTATGGTAAACAAACTACATTGTTCGGTAGATATCATTCTAATTGTTTCTTAGTTTGGGTTTGCCGTGTGTTTCTTTTTTCTTATTTTTTTTTTTACTGTAGACGTCATTTACAAAAAAAGGGAAATTGCGGTTGGTACTCTTCTGCTTACTTTTCGAATCCTTTTTAATTTCTTGGTTCATTCATTGGTTTCACCCTCTTTATTTCACTTGTTTCCTGTCCAATTCTGTTTGATCCACTTTTTTAGGAGCATCATTTCGAGCCTTTTGCATCAAGCTGTGGTTAATAATGAGGACCCTCTCCTGTCTGGCTGGCCTGATGCTCTTTGGCTCAGCCAGTTGTATCCCCATTCACTTTGCATGGCATGCACTTTGACTACGTGTTGCAAATGTCACACTGCCCATTTGTCAACATGAATGTGACAGTTGAGCTGTATTTGTCATTGGTGCTTTTCTGGTGCGTTCTTATTTCTCTTTGTGGTTTTGCAGTGTCCATAAGCTTTTGCATGCATCTGCCACTGTAGCAAGTGTCAAAACACTGATTCCCAGTATCACAGTCAATGAATTTTCTTTTTGTATGCTTGTAATCAAAAAGAAAAGACAAATGCATGCATGCTATTTTTTTAATACCCTCAGTCATTGTTCTATACTAAAAGGTGATTGTGCTTTTCATAGCATGTGCTCCCTCTCTAACCTAGTAGCACTTTCTGATTTCTTTTGTAGAACTGCTGGATGTACTAATATGGAATTAATAGTTTAACTAACCTAGATAACATTCTACTAACACCATTTTTGTGTCTGCCAAAGTACTTTTAAGTTGCAGTAGGGGCAATACTAACACTGTAGTATGGGCACTTTACTAACACTCTTAACTAGAATAGCATTCCTTTGAAGGCTTGCAGTCTTCCAACTAATCAAACTGGACAAAATAATAATAAAAAAACAAGAAAAAAGACAAAGAAAACAGACATGAAAATGGGTATAAAAAACATATAGCGAAGTCTGTCATAGACGACAAGAAGGAAAGCCAATAACACTGCAGTATATAGGCTGTCTGAGTATAGCGTGTCCTTTCCCTGTGCTTTGTTGTCTAGGTAACAATATCCGTGGATGGGATTCTGACCACCACAGGATATACACAAGAAGACTACACCATGCTAGGCTCTGATGACTTTTTCTATGTTGGAGGGAGTCCTAGCACAGCTGACCTGCCTGGATCTCCAGTTAGCAACAACTTCATGGGCTGCCTTAAGGAGGTAAACACCACTTAAATGTTAATGTAGAAGAGGAAAAACGGATCTGTCCCATTTGTTGTTTGAATGATATAGAAAATGAGTTCCATTTTGTTTACTATTCCAGTCCTTTTTATTGTGAACAGTGTGATTTTTTGTTTTGTAGGATAAAAGCAGAGATTGACTTGGTAAATATGGATGATGCTCAAAGACTGAGATGGCTGTTCACATATGAAACATATAAATTAGCCAATTATCTAGATAAAGCTTGGGAGAAGAGGAAAAAAGCTCTTTATCGAGATGAATTGTAGATGAGAATTTGTTGTTTGTGTGTGGTGTGTGTGTGTACGTGTATAAACATATATGTATGTGTATATGTGTGTATATGTATATATTTGTATTCATGTATTTCTCTGAATGATTTGTATATGCGACAGGAAGATGTTTGTTAAATAAGTAAATTTGTGGTGTCTTGTAATCCCATGTGGGATGGGCCAAAATGTTTGGCATGACATAGAAATAAAACTAAAAAACTAAAACTATATGTGCACTCTGAGGCTGGTGGGTGTACAGGATATGACGGGCTTCACCTCAGGACACCAACACAGGCTATTTCTCCCACACACTGACCCTGTCTCATCCTTTACACTGCTCTTTTCCTCACATACACTCACCCAAACTTTATTCTGCCTCCTCAGTGCACTCATAATGTTATGCACGTGTGTGTGTGTGCGCACACGCGCACACACACACACACACACACACACACACACACACACACACACACACACGTTTGAGAAGTCTGGGGTACCACACAGCCGCACATAAAGAACTGCCTTAGAGTGGAATTTACCACAGGCTTCATACAGCTCGTTCAGGTGCACTTCAAAGAGGAGTAGTGATCTTGAGATTAGTCAGCTGAATTTTATGAGCAGTCACCCAACTGACACACTTATATTAGTATTTACTATTCTTCCACTGGGGAATATATGCACTACCAGACTGATGTTATCTTAGACCACTTACCTAATGACTTACTTATTACTATCTACACAATTTTAGCTTGTGCTAGAAATGAACAAAAACGTAGATCACTGTTTGACATATATGCTATCAGGTGACGTATTCATTTCGGCACATTTTGTATTTGGGATGGGGTAATGGGCCCTTTGAATCTGGCTCAGTTCTTACAGTATGTTATTTGTCACTCGCCCCTTTTCTCATATGTTCTAGGTGTATGTATAGTGTACACTTTATCCCAAGAGATTAATAAATAGAGGAAGAGGTAATTTCTCCTGCAGAAGGTTCATAAATTATACCGTTCACTTTAAGCTGTACAGTAGTATTTTATTTTTATTTTTGCTGGTTAGGGATTCTGACTTAATGTATTTAATTCAGGACCCACCAGGGATATTCAAAGATATCTAGCAGGCAAAGTACTGCAAAATGATCTTTTGTTTCTCCTTCCCCTTGTCTTTCTCTTTCATTGTTCTACCTTCTCTTGCTCCTGTGGTGTCCTACATTTGTCTCTCACCTCAAAGTGCAAGTTGTCGTCCTCAGGGAATGTCTGAGGCAGCTCTTTTTAATGAGTAGGCAGGGTGTGGACTACATGTCCACACGCCACAGTACAGCTCGTTAGAGTTCTCGTTTTAAAGGGGAGTATCTTAGTTTAACTACATGTCTCTGCTGCAGATAGGGTGCCCCAATCCCAATCCCTTTGTGACCACAAGCATGGTCATGCACATCATTGAGCTGCCCTCACTGCTCTTGGTCAGCCTAACCACAGTGGCTGCTCTCACTATCCTGAGATCAATGTATATAATTGCTCAAAAACTTCAAATATGGTGCATAGCTGTGTTTGTTCCCCTGAGATTTCAGACATACAGAACGTCTCCTCTATTTGCTGCTTGCTGGTAGGGGTGATCTGCGTAACGACAGTACAGTGGACCTAATATACTATCATTACTGAGATTAAACTACATTCTCGGTTATGTTTGCACTGAATAACGCACTCAATAAACAGAAACATAACTCTTGCAGCGCACATGAACAGATGTGCAATATTAGCTCACACATAAAATAACACCCTCATGAATTAGCTAGCCTACTGTTGCTAACGTACATTCATAAATCCTGTATAACATCGTGCCGTACCTACAGGACATCAGACTTACTTAGTGATGCACGCACACAGTAGTGTCAACAAACTTAGTCCAATGAGGGGAGAAAGGAAAGTGTGATAGCATTCCACGTTAAAGCTTTTTTCTCTCTCGCTCGAGACCGCTGTGTCCAACGTTACTAGCAGGTAGAGCGAGTAGAGCAGATAGAGGGGAAACAAGTAGCTTCCACTTAAGGGGCCCATCTTGCACCCTGTGCAGCACAGCGCAAAGCCCGACGTAAGTGTCTTTGCTAGTTTAAGACCGACGCACTTGTCAATTTCCCATCCAGCGCCCGCGACTAGGATTAGTGTGTGTCTGACAGGGTGGGGCACGTGGCATCACGATGGTGGCTCTCCATCGAGATGTCAGCACAACGCTACTTAGTTGTCATTTTATTTGTAAAATATGACTTCTTTATTGCATTCACAAGCAATGATGGTGTGAAGAAGAAGCCCCATCTCAGCTTTATTTTCTGTGTATGTCATGATCACATATGAGAGGTGGTTTACCAACATGTGCCGTGAGCCCTGATTGATGACATGTTTCGTAGTAGCTTGTTGCAGCATTTGTGTGCAGATTCCAGTCTGAGTTGCCATGACTGCCTGTTGGTTTTGATGGCAAAACAAACTGTGGTGCAGTAATTGCTCAGTTGTCACAGCCCTAGCTTGATGACAAATTAGTGCAGCACTACTAGTGCAGCACCAGTTGTAGCTCAGACCAAAGCTTCTTTGACTGTGAAAGGTGCCCTTTGTCTTGACTATAACAAATTGATTCTGGTTTATTGGCTGGTTTATTATCTGTAGCACCTATAGTCTACATGACTATGGTCCAGGTAGAGATATCTTCTTTTATTATTTTACTCCTCTTTACATTCTTTCTTGTGTCAAAAAATTATTGTCAAATTATCTTTGGATTCTATTTCTATGAAATCTTTAAAACATACCATTGGCTCTGTTACAGACTAGAAACCTTTTTTTAGAGGGAAGATAAAGACGTGGGAATAAAAACCTGCCATTATCTGTTTCCTGTTTTCCATGCAGTTGAATGCAGTCTGATAGTGAATTGAAACTGTCAGTCACAAATAATTTACAAGAAACTAAGCATGAGCTTACCTGATTCTGATGCACCACTATGAGCTCCATCCACACGAACAGTAGGACACAGTGATAAACATAATGCTCCATGCTAATGCAGTCCCATTGGAGGTGTCCTTGTTTTCAGGTGAACGCTTAGCATGACAACAAAAAAGAACATGGGCAGTGTTTTCCACAGCTGTAACTCATTTGATTTGTCCTGTTGAAAGCAGTATAGATTTACCTTGAGAACTGTTTTGTTATGTTAATACATATGCATGCTAACCATAGTGGGGCTGACTGTCACTTGATAACCTTATCTACCAATGATTAGTGCTAGAGCGGTGTGGAAGAGATCATTGACTTTCCCTGGGGGTAGACTGCCTGGCATACTATTGAAGACTTTGGGTTTAAAGTTTAGCTGTCTTCATATTTGCTTTGAAAACTTCAAATGTGTGCTAATGTGTTTTTGTTGTAAAGTACTTTTGAAATATGACCAAACTGATGTTTTAATGAAAAGGTTTTGACATTCACCAAAATGTTATTTAGTTTCTCAGATGGAAATTAGACGTAACTGCAACAGCTGCACTTACTCAAAATCTTTCATTATGGATTTTTTTCTTTTATTATTATTATCTCTAATTTATGGTAAGACTTTCAATAACAGTAGCAATCCTGTTTGAATGCGCCCCCCCACACACACACACACACACACACACACACACACACACACACACACACACACACACACACACACACACATACGAAAACACATTATAGCTACTTCTTTGTCTTTAGAGAGATGTTTTGATCAGTGTTTTAAATATGTACTTCACAAGGGGCGATTTACAGTGTTTAGAACAGAATGCAATGAAAGATGAGTTTCATACATAAATTGAGTTGATTAGTGAGACAGACACTGGTAATTAAAAACGATCAAGTTGGCAAATTGGTCAGTTGAATCTTGCACTCTACCATATGATAATGATTCTCATCCATGGTTAATTGGAATTTAATGAGATAATGGTTAATTTTTTGTAATGGACTGCTACGGTCTGTCACTTCTGGACCTTAGCTCTTCAGCACTTGGCACCTCAAAGGTCACAGCACTAATGCACTTTGTTTAGTTAAGCACTCTGATGCCAAACCCTGTCTGGTCTAGGGTGTCTGAGAATCTAAATTGATATTGATGTGAAGGATTCTGCATGCAAATATGTACAGTAGATTTGTGTATTAAATTCAATTTTCTAAATGATGCACAGTTTACTGTACTGAATGTTGCAATGTGTATGCTCATGCAGTCATTTTTACTTTGCTTTAGAGAGACATATCCATCATCTGCCCACTTTGATTTTAATCACAGGCTGCAACAGGGGCCTTAATCAGCATTTTACTCCACACCTGCAATCAAGGCAGCAGTTTAGATTTATCAATCTCCATCTCACTTTTCACACACAATCCCAGGAAATGCTACCTGATAGATTAATTTTCCGCGACCATTAACACCATTGCCTTTTAAGTTCAGGCTGTCTCTTCCTTTAGTTGACACTGAAGGTAAAAGTCAAAATGGATGTCTCAACTATTTACACTTTAACCAGCCATAGTATACTATGCATGCGTTGTGAAGGCATCAAGCAGGGTGATGTGAGCGACATTTGGAGCCACATAAAACACAGTTGCTCATGCATAGGTGCAGTGTGACAAAGATCACCAAGGCTCAAGCCCTGCTTATGACACACCATCCTTAAGGGGGTGAAATGTCACATGGACAACTGCTGTTTTACTACTCATTCATTTTTGAAAGCAATTACACATATTAATTATTTGATGGCCTGGAACATTTACATTCAAGCAGTAACAGAAGTCAATCTTTTACCTTGTTGGTGTGATATTCCACTATATGTATGACTGTAAAAATTACTTACTTACTCTACTCCCAATTCAGGTTGTTTACAAAAACAACGATGTGAGACTTGAGCTGTCCAGGATGGCCAAGCAGGGTGATCCCAAGATGAAGGTCCATGGTACTGTGGCCTTCAAGTGTGAGAATGTGGCCACTCTGGACCCCATCACATTCGAGACGCCAGAGTCTTTTATTATCCTCAACAAGTGGAACGCTAAGAAGACAGGCTCCATCTCCTTTGACTTCCGCACCACAGAGCCCAACGGCCTTCTCCTCTTCAGCCATGGCAAGCCCAAACAGCAGCCAAAGGATTCCAAGAGTCCCCAGACTCTGAAGGTGGACTTCTTTGCCATTGAGATGCTGGATGGCCACCTGTACCTGCTGCTGGATATGGGCTCAGGAACCACAAAGACCAGGGCAGTCAATAAAAAAGTAAATGATGGCGAGTGGTACCATGTGGACTTCCAGCGTGATGGCAGATCAGGTAACTTTCAAGTCCATTAACATATACTGTACAAGCCTTAGACAAAGAACATGTAACATGAAATTGTGGGCTCCTACTGCTACATCCATGGTGGCAACACGTTGCAACTTACACATGCAAATAGACAAAACATAAGCAAATTAAGAAAACATCTACAACGCATGCGCAGCATTTACTTTTGGACAATGCAACCAAAAACAGCACCTGCTGAAGTTAATATTCGAGTTAAGTTTCAAATTATAATAAAAAAAAAAAAAAAAATCGAAACAATTTTTCCAGATATTGTATCTGCTATGCACCTTATGTCTGAATTTGCAGCATGTTCTGTTATGCTGCATATGCGTCGTCAAAGTGACATGTTTTTTTTATCTGATTATGTTTTGGCTATGTATGTGTTTAGTTGCAGTGTATTAGGCCCCCAGGGCCAATGCATACATATATATCTGCATTTTTGTATGACTGATGATGAACTTGTCTGTTGTCTGAATGACTATCATAGCCTTGTATATACAATACAACATTCAGCAGAGACCTAGAGTACGAGCTCTGCTGTGCACCATCTAGATTAATTATTTAACTGAAACAAAAATACTACTGCAGGGTCACCGTTAACTTTACTGTGAAAGAAAATATTCATTACCATGCCAAGGCTGACACTACATCTCCACTGAAAATGTATTTGCACTGGATGCTTATTGTAAACAGTCTCAGCCATTTAATGAAAAGGTCTTAGGTGTTGTTGGTGGTAACGTAACTTCAGAGGTACCTTTGTGTCATATGTCATGACTCCAGACACACATTTGCCACAAAACAACTTTGCCCTCTTTCCCGTTGTGTCCTCTAAGCCCTGGGTTGCTCTGCTGTGGTCCCTGTTGATTTGCTTATCTAAGCAGCAATTTGTTAGTGTGTGCTTGGAGCCAAGGCCCTTCAATGTCATGCTGCAAATTAGATATACCCCTTGACCATGTTTTCCACTCCATCTCAAGAGGTGGATATTAGATTAACTGTTTCATTACCCACCAAAGCAATACTAGGCTATGGTCTAAATTGGGCTGTATAAATTGTTAGAATAGCTCCAGTACAGAACCTATATATATATATATATATATATATTTATATATTTTTATATATATATATATATATATATTTTTTATATATATATATATTTTTTTTTTTTTTAATCGCACATTTGTATCTCTTCTAAATGTACTTTAAAAGCAATATTTTTCAAGTTTTTAATGGTCAAGTGGTATTTCAGACTCGACATACTCCAGTGGTAACTCACTTAACATCGACAGTACATGCAAATAACAGTCTTGTCGAGAGAACCATCTGGAAAGGCTTTGAAACTGAACTTGCCATTCAAAAGACCCTTTTCTTTTTTGTTTCTTTTCTTTTTTTTTGGGGAGATCTTGAGCTGCTTGTTAATGATCATGGATATAGTTAAAAATGTAAGTAATAAAGCCTGGTACTCAGAACAGGAAGTATCTCTTGAGATTAAATGGGTGGCTCTTAAAAGAGCCTTTTAATTGTGATTTAGGATCACAGGTTTAACTTCGTAAGCCATACAGTGTGCGGCCCTGCCTCTTCAGAGCGTGCAGCACATCCATGGTGGTCACCGTCCTCCTCTTTGCATGTTCGGTGTAGGTGACGGCATCGCGGCTCATATTCTCCAGGAACACCTTCAGCACACCGCGGGTCTCCACCTAGATCAGAACGGAAATGCGCTTCACTGCGCCGCACCGAGCCAGATGGCGGGTTTGGTGATCCCTGGATGTTATCACAGACCACTTTACGGTGTCTGCTAACATTACTGCTGCATTGCTTCCTGATTTCCCAAACTACGGCGCAGCCCGAGGCCAAAATCACAGGATGCTGGCGCATCAAATATTTGTGGCATTATAAGGAATTAATTTGCTCATTAACTCGTTATCACATTAATTTTGATAGCCCTAATATATATATATATATATAAATATATATATATATATATATAAATATATATATATATATATATATATATATATATAAATATATATATATATATATATATATATATATATTAATCATTGAGGTTTTTTTTTAAACAAACATTCAGCTCTAATAATGGAAATGCATGAGTGAATATAGTCCTATACAGCAATATATAGCAACAGTACTGAGTGGCTTGGATTTAACTTAACATAAGTGTGGAAGAAAAAGCTGTGGGTGACTTTTCAAATAACATAAATCTACAACATTTGGTTATAGTAGACCAAACTATAAGAAACACTGTCTAAATTAGATTGTGTTCATTATCTGTTGAGTAACCTCCCATCATCCACCCCCACACACTAACACACGCACACAAAAGCTATCGAACATCTTTTTTGCTGTTCTCTCTGTCTACTCTGCCTAAGTTTCCATGGAAACAGGAGGTGGTCTCTCTCAGGACTGAGACAGTTACTGCACAGTGCTGTGCTGAGCTGTGCACAAATGACATTTCAGAATAACTTTTCTTCCCTTCTTCATGTCTAAGGCGTCAACACTTGCATACTGGTGTGTAAAGGACATAAAAAGGTCTGTGTTATGTTATGACTTCCCATGTTAGGGGAGTAACAAAATGGTTAGAGTGCCGCACAGTGCACATTCAATTTTGCAAGTATGCGGTCCTCTGAAATCTAAAAGCATCTCAAGATTTCAATAAACTGCACAAAACTGTTTGTTTGCAGTGTGTAAATATGTGTGCAATGCACCTCAAATGAAAGCATTAGAATGTTTGCAGTTCCTTTGTATTGAAAAGGCCTCATGCGATTTCCATTCCCACATGATACATGTAAATGTAATGGTGCATTAAATATCACATTTGTGCAAATCGAGTGATATAAAAACTTCTACGGCCTTCTAAATACAGATTTTTTTTACCACATGAGTTATTGCTACATCATATTTCTGTAAAAGCTGAGCTGATTCAGAGCTTTGTGAAATAAAAAAATAGGTGTAGTTCATTTGTGGACATAAACTTTAAATTGTGTAAAGACATGTTTTGATAGAAGTGTATGCTGTGCCGTGCTGTAACCTATTAGTTACCTTTATGAGAGCCTGAATGGAAATAATCAATTTCTCTCAATATACAACCGTATTATTATTCTACATTCTTTACATTATTATGTAAAGCTCAGTAAAAAATTCCAGTCCCTCCTACGTCATAATGCTAGCTTGGCTCGTGCAGGCTATTTTATACCCCACCGCCCTTTTTGTTACACTTTTTAATAATTTATAGAATTAAGGTAATTTTTTTGCATAAGTAAACAATTCACTAGTCCCCTGAGAACATGAGTCACAAAACAAATGGTATGCTCAGCTTTTCATCTGTGTGTCAGATGTTTTATTAATACACACCACCAAGCACATCACTCGAAACAAAAGTGAAACTCAACAGCCAGGCATAATTATCTGCAGCCTGGTCCTCCATGTGCAACACTTCCTGCAGCCGTGACAATGGCGGATAATGATCCCTGCCCTATTTAGTTTAGCCCACTCTCACTGCAGGAAGCAACCCTATAAATGGACTCTCGCTCTCAGACAGCATCTTCTAACCTCAATGCATTAGAGATGCTAAAAGACACTCTACTTTTAAGTGTGGGCTTCTGGGCCGTGAGTGCCGTGGGTCACTCATCAGAGACATTACATGGACATTGCTCTGTTGAAGCACCACTTCCTGCCAGGGCACGCACACAACAGTACACAAACCCATCCACATATGCAGACTTCCCCTAAGCCCACTCACAAGCTACTCTCTCTACAGAGAATCCAATCACATAGAGAGATTTGGCCGTATCGCCCTAACTGGATTGCAATAATCCCCCGTCTAACATGTTTTGGGGATGTGTGAGTGGGGTTAGGGGACATCATGCCAAGTTGAACCTAGCTGCTGATGCAGAAAGTGTGAGAGAGATCTAAGCTGTCCTTTGGACCCCTGCCTTCAGGTTTGATGATGGAGTACCTCTTACGGCTCAGAGATGGAAAGAGAGGGAGGGACAGAAATGTGGTCAAAGGGTTTTAAAGTTGGCTGGAATGCTGCTCTTCGTCATCATTATCCATCCTAATTTATTGCCTGCATCATCATTTTGATCAACCCTCCTAAACTGTACATCCTGTACTTGCTTCTCAAGATTTCCGTTCCCTCATCTGCTTTCTTATCTGTCATCATATACCCCTCCCTCATCTTCCCAGACATGTTTATCTCCATGTTCCCATCTTGTTCTGTATCCATCTCCTCCTCCTTTTATGCTTGGTAGCGTTCACAGAGACACATCCCCTTCCCCTCTTGGCTTTGAATACTGTTCCAAACATAGGCAGACCTGCAATGTGTACATGTGGTATATGTTTCCCATGCTGCTAGCCTGGTGATGGCACATGTCCCCATGGGATTGTATAGTGTGTTCTGACTTAACATAGCTTGACTGTGTGTACACACTTCCTTACAGGACTGTGACAAGTGAGCAGAACAGTCGGAGTAGATTCCTTAAAGATGCTGACATCCTTCTCTTGTCTCCCACTTACATCAGTTGTAGACTTACAGCATGCTTGCTTGCCATTTACGACGTTAATAAGACTTAAGTATAGATACCATGGGATTTAAATAAGTCATTAGATGATGGCTCCTTACTTATTTACTTTGTAACTGTATAATTGACAAAGTAATGTTACAAACCAATTTGTACAACCTGTCATATGGAGAGATCTAACATAACTGGGGTGTAGATACTTCCATCACAATTCACGCTAACCACACTGACGCTCATTCTTCAGCAGGGCACCTGCTCTACTCCGAGAAAAGTTTCCTCGCTAATGAGTTTTATGTACTGAGCTCGTTAGCGATAACCCAAAGGGAGCTGTTCTGGCTACGTGACGGGTGGCCCTTGCCAATTGTGCAAAGCTTGGAAGTCACAACAGCTGTGGCTGGAGAGAGCAGGGGCAGTGGGTGGTGGCAGAAAAGTGCTAGAACAGATGCCGGGGGCCAAGACCCTGAGAAAAGAACCGGAACATGTAAGTGGGACCAGGTTAATCATTGTGCACTAGGTCCTTAGCTGTCTCTTTCAAGCACTTTTGCAAGAAGGCTGGCTCACCTTGGCTATAAAGAACATACAGTACATATCCACAGTTATTGTTGACTAATGTAGTGATTTAGTTTTTTATTCTTTTGTGGCACTTTTATAGAGATTCAGATTTAACAGATCAAACAGCCAAGAAAAACTACTACTACATCTACAATTAAATTGTGCTTTCATTGAAAACCGATATATACAGTACAGATATTTATCATACGTGTACTTAATTTTGATATGCATTCTAATGGTTGCTGTAATGAAATGTGAAAGGCCCCATTTAATGTCGTATGTGCCCTGCAGAAAATGCATGTGTGGATAAGGGTTTGTTTCAACATAAACAATTTGACAAGAAAACTAACTTAAAAGCTGCACTCTTCTTCAACATACAAGTAGTTAGGACTCGGCCATGTAGCCCAAGGCAATCAGCTAATAGCTCTTTCATATCTGCCATTTCATGCATCTGCCACTAAAAATGCAAATTATGCCTTTATGGCAATTCTGTTTTTGAGCATCCTTTGCCTACTGTTTGCCACTCTTCCCAGGCAGTGGCCTGTGTGGGTCCTCAGCAACGTGGTATATAGATTACTGGACAAGGATGCAGGCAGTGGAGGGAGCCACCATTAATTAAAGATCCACAATGGCTCCTGCACTCAGAGTAACATATCCATATACAAATGAATCACCCAGTCTGAGTCCCACAGTAAGGCCTTCCTTTCCACAGCTTTACAGTCCAGTCATGTCCGCTGTTGTTTACCGTGCTCCAGATCGAGAATTAAACCTGAATGAGAGCGATAAATCATGGTGGGGAAACACACAAACTCTCATTGCAGGTTTATGTGTTGGAGAGGCAAACAGAAGGAGAGACGGGGTGAAAAAAATAGACTGCAGTCCGTTAATCATGTTCAAAAAGATGGCCATGATGTTTTTTTTTTTTTTTTTTTGGTTGGCTGAAATGATAGAAGGGGTAACGATTTTTCTTCTCCTCTCCTTTCGTTTTTATGACCACTGCTTTATAGATAAAGGAGATTTATTATGGGAAATCCAGGGGAAATGGAGAGGATACTCTTAGGGATCCTAGATTAGGCTACTAATAGACTAGCTTTCCCGTGATTAATGTGTCTTATCAACACTCATCAGTCATTCTAAATGAAGAAAATCTTGACCTTGTCCAGATGGATAACACCAATTAAGCTAATTTCTTCATCAAACCATCTTTAAATGGTCTTCTCTGCATGTTTGTGTTACTGCAGGGCAGATAGTGTTTTTAGCATAAACAGTCACCAATAGGTGATATAATGTGTCCATCTGATGAATAACCTCAGAGTTGTTTAAAAAAAAAATATACTTAAAAAAATAAACTTATCCCACTGTATCTTATCTTTTTAGGTACCATCTCTATCAACACCCTACGTACTGCCTACACAGCCCCTGGAGAAAGTGAGATCCTGGACTTGGATGACAATCTCTACCTTGGGGGTCTGCCAGAGAACAAAATGGGGCTGGTGTTCCCCACTGAGGTGTGGACAGCACTACTCAACTACGGTTACGTGGGCTGCATCCGGGATCTATTCATTGACGGACAGAGTAAGGATGTCCGGCGCCTGGCCGAGGTCCAGAAGGCTGCCGGGGTCAAGCCCTCCTGCACTAAGGAGCCTCCCAAACAGTGTTTGAGCAATCCCTGCCAAAACAATGGGGTCTGTAGAGAGGGCTGGAACCGCTACGTGTGTGACTGCTCTGGGACTGGATACCTGGGACGCTCCTGTGAAAGAGGTAGGACTTTGTTTTTGTCTAATTTTGTCTACCCAGCTGTTTGGTAGCACGGCATATCTGCCTGGTAGGCATAATCTTGATTTGTCAGTGTGAAATGTTGATGATGCTACACAGCGACTTCTACCACACTATGCACTGTGTTGAGGTAGGCATTGGATCATAAAAATGTGAACGTAATTGACATCATAGAAAAGCAGAAAAATATTTATTTTTAATTATATACAATTATACATATATATACAACTTATATACTTTAAGTTCTGGTTGAACAGCAACCCCAGACTAAAGCCTGCAGGTGGTCATTTTATCCAGCCTGATGGTTGAACATCAGCAGCTCTGAAACAGCCAAGTGAAAGTAATACAAGACAAGAAAGAAAGTGTGGATGTGGAGGCAGACAGCCACAGAGAAGCAGACATAATGAGTCAGGGTACGTAGAGTGTTGACTGCTTGATATTAGACTATGCTGAGTGGCAGGTGACTGATGCACCACTGAGACGCTGCTGGTCACGTCCACCATGCACGCTAGCCTGTAAATTGGCTGTCTTCTGCTAACCATTTGGCTCATCAAACCACTCGCTCATGACCAGACTTGGTGTAGAATACTTATCTCCCTCTCCTCCAGAGAAGAGAAAGAGGAGAAGTGAGTGTCACACAGTGAACTCTTGTAGCTCCATGTCTTAGCTGGAGCACATGTAAACCTGACACCTGCAGTAGTTTATTACATGGAAAGCACAGTTTTTATGGGTGCTCGTAATAAAATAAAATCACAAATTCAGTTTCATGTTAGTAGCTGTAGCTTATGGCATGATAAACAATATTTGTTTGTATTTGTTTAGAGTTGCATTTGCTTGAAGTTAGCCCCCGAGATCGTCTTGATAAACTGGCCTTAGTACTCCACTGCCGATCCTTTTTACTGTAGTTGTATTTTGTTGTTACCATATCTGTAATGTAGCTGAAAATAACAACCAGTCATAAAGACATTTCTGTGTTCACTAATGCAAGGCTCAACATGATTCCGACTTTTTTAGCAATAGCTTGATGGCCTTTCTAAACAGAGAAATGTCTTTTGACCTCTTTGATTGAAATGTAGCCGGATTAAAAGAACAACCAGCTGTGTGAGGAAGCCAAATTCTTCACTTGCTAATATGGTCAGCTCTGAGGCAATTATTTTCAGAATAGAATTGGAATTTCAGGCTTATTTACATAATCAGAGTGAATAAATAAATATGTTGGCTGTATAGTTTATTCACCAATTAGATTTTCAATATAAACCTATATTAATAGCTCAAGATTTGGGTGTAATGAAGATCTGTTGAGTCTTAAGAATATTGTTTACCGGTTTTTGGATTCAATCACACATAAGTGGCTTAATGACATGTTTATTTTGTATTCATTAATTAATATTTAACCAAGTGCATTAGCTCAAGTGTATATTCACTGTATGTAAAGCTACTGTATACAGTGAATTTATGATTATCATATCAACATGAAGTACAATATATCCTTTTAAGTCACTAAAGCCAGGACTGTACACAAGTTGTAAAGCCTATATGATGCAGCAGTACGTATTGAGTTTTCATCATGAAGTCTCAACAGAGCGATCGCAGCAAATGAGCAAAAAAACAGTTAACATATGCATAATCAAGGCAAATGTCAAAAAGAGCCCAAGCATGTCACACTGTTATCACAGCGTGATGCATCTGCACAGGAATTTCAGCAGGAACAGGTTCTCTCATCAGGGAGAAACAAATTAACTCCAGTTGGAATGTAACACATCCCACACAGTTACATGTGTCATCTATATGCTCATGCTTTTCCTCTGTACTCAAGTTACTCACTTGATAAAATGGTGTTGCCTAAATATCCTGTAATTGGAATGTAGAACATATCTGGCTAAGATGCTAATGATACAGCTGGATGCTGATAGAAATCTGCTGAATGAGTCAAATGAAAGCAAAATAAAACAAAGGTACATGATACCAGAAAGATTTTGTGTTTGCTGTTATGAATGCAGTTTACTCAGTCTTGTGAATGCAGTAATGCAGTTAATGCTAAGGCAGGAAATGAATATTTCATTATAGAGAAAAAGCTAAAAGTACATAAAGGAGAGTAAGTGAATTTCCTTCATCTCTGATGAATGTGTCCGTTAGGCTTGGCTCTCATTCTCCACACGTGCACTTCCATTCTAGCTAATGAGTTGACAGTTGCATAGTACATGAGGGAGGTGGAGTGGGCATGGGATACAGATTGTTTCACTTCAGCAAGATAATGAAAGTGTTCTTGGATTCAAAAAGATATAATACACTCTGACTATCTGAAAACAAAAGCAGAAAACCTGCAGCTCTGCATTTGAAACTACTTCACAGAAAGTGCTGCATGTTACAAAGGCCTCTGCCTCTATGACCGCCTCTCCTCATTCCCAACACTCAAGGGTCTTCTGGCGTCTTGGCTCCTTTGTCCGACTCTTAGTTTCTGGCTGTCTCTGCTCTTATACGAGACTGGCATCGGCGAGAGTGTGGGTGGGAGCAGTGGTATGGAGGATGGGCCCTGGTGTGCTGCCAGCTGTTTTGATGGCTCCAGATTGCCTCTGCACTGGTAGGATGAAGCAGGCACCAGCAGGCCAAGGAGCTGTCAAAAGAATTACCCCAGCTCTCACTTATCCATGCATGGTGTACCACCCGGTGGCAAAATACAGCTACTGCATATGGCAGAGGAGGAGGATGACAACGAGTGGAAGGAACAGGAGGTGGAGCTTCGGAAGAGAACCACAGAGTTATTCACCCTATTTTGAGAGATTGTAATTAAGCAGACAAAGCAATTTTCCCCCTTGCATCCCAAATGTCTTCCCCTTCATTGTTCCTCTAGTTGCTAATTAGCCCAAATATTAGTCTTGCAGTGCGAGGCTAAGGCCCCCTCCCAGATGGTGTAGTAGGTGCCTTGCAGCACATGCACATATTCCCTAATGAGATATGACATGCTGGATTCCAACACTGACAGCACCTGCATTATATCACATGGACAATGGCTGCAGATGGATGTTTACTTAAAGATACCTGCAATGAATGAAGCTAGAAGCTGAAGAATCAATATACAGATCGATACACAAGTATACTCAAGTATACTGTACACCACATGTGCTAGACACACATACATATGACTTGCTGATGTATGCACGTCAGTAGAGGCTTTGTCCTGCTTTTACCTGCTCACCAGCAGGGATTTTATGAGCTTGAAATCTTCCTTGTTTTGTTGTGAAATATAGTAGTCCTACAATATATGTAATTCTTATGGAATATTGCAATACAGCATTGCCATGAGCTTTAATAGGTAGCGGATATCATGCTCTAAAACAGTCCACAATGGCAAAATCTACAACTTGAATGGAAAACATAATACCATTATTAAAATTAGTATAACTATAGAAAAACTGGTTCTTTGAGCACATTTATTGCTTTTCAGAGCATAAATCCATGTGCCATTGGCCCGAAGCTAAAGGCAAGAGGTGCAGAATGTTATTGCATAATTGTGAAATGCCCTCAAAGGGGAATATGACTGAGTTTTAGCATTAAAACAAGATTTAGCCATGCCCTTTGACAGCACACTGTGTGTTAGTCACCATTCACCACTCTTGAATATAGTAACAAATTAGAGAGAACTGGTCATCTCATGCGAAGTTTAAGATGTACATTACAGCTCTTGATTCCTGGTTTCTACAGCTTCTTATAATAGGCCCTGTTAAGGGAACTTTGATAGCAGAGAAAAGGCTGAAGATTAACTTTTAAATCATTAAACCTACTGGTAATTGTCCTTTAATAGTCTCAATGGCTGAAGAACCTAATTCACACATGCTAAATCTTTACCATCTTGGCTGTTGCATGTATTCCTGACAGCAAAGCTGAAGTCGCAGATTCCACCACTCCTAACGGACACTGATCCATTTTCTATCCTTGCTCTCATTTCGTTGCCCCAATGAAGTCGCAGTATGGACAGTCACAGGGCAGCAGATGTGAGGTTGGCCTCTGATGATGCTGTTTTCTTTCTGTAGAGAGAATAGTTTCGCTGTCTCTGGAAATCCACTCAGCTGGCAGGTTGTTTTCACACATTTAATAGCAGCAACTCTATTATTTGGATTATGTATTCTAAGATACTCAAAGCTGCGGTTAAAAAGACATGAGAGCATGAGCATGATAATTATTTATGATATTTCAGAGCCATGGAAATATTTTCCAAAAGCCTTTGGCAGGTGTTTTCTAGCAAATTCTGAATTGGATTGGGCCTGGCACCTTAATAATAATAATGTTGTATTTTCTTTACAAAACAGAAAATTAATGTTTGGTTTAGTTTTGGTATGCTCCATCTACCCTCTGACAGCCTCCTGTTGGGTCGACACAGACAGAAGCTCCAGCTTCCTCTCAATTTATTTTGATATTAAACATGGGAGTGCCATTAAAAATGCCTGGGCTTCCAGGATTGGATTTTTGACAGCTGCTCACTTTGCATTAAGTAATGATTCCCTCACAAGTAGAGCCTGACCGATATTTTGACGGGACGATATTATCGGCCGATATTAGTCATTTTCCAAACTATCGGTATCAGCATTTATAATGGCCGATAAATGAATATTTGAAAAAACAAAATAAAAATGGACGAAACACCCTTCAACCATGTTATGAGTGTTGGCGTTGCATAGTTTGTCCACCAGAGGGCACTCTAGAATGTTGGCTACACAATGATTTTTTTTTGTTGTTGTTGTGTTTTTGTTCAAAGGACTTTAAGTTTCATATCTTAAGTTTGTATTTTTAGACATTTTATTTATCAGAACTTTAATACATTTTGATGTTCCTCTGTTCTGTTGTGACAATAAAACAAACATGTTTATTTTTAACCTGCATTATCATATTATTTTAGTGAGGACTCATAAATAACTACAAATAACTAATGTTAGGGAAATCTGTTTATGTTTTGTTATGCGTTTCTGGATTTTATATTTTATATCGACCGATATATCGGAAATCACCAAATATTTGTATCGATATCGGCCTTAAAAATCCTTTATCGGTCGGGCTCAACTCACAAGTCATTCTTCATACTTTCATATCTATCTGGACTTTGCTTATTTGTGACATTTTAGACAACCTTCTATATGAATTTCAGGAGATGCGACATCTTGAGTGACATGCAATATTTACTTTTTAATTAATTTGATCTATTCGGTCTGAAAGAAATCAAGATTATTCATATGAGTCAAATGTTCTTTATTTATACGAGATGTTGCAAATGTACATCACATTACTTTCTTCTCACTTTATATAGCATAGTTACATACCGAGAATAAGTCAAACACTTGAGCTACTGAAATGCTCTCATGTGCTAGCTAATATTGCTGTGACAATTATTTTTAAGTATTAGGATCTTCCTTCATTTTTCCTGGCTTCTGCTTACAGTGTCTAAAAGCAGCTCTTTGCTTTAGCTCCCTGGCAGGAAGCAGACAGTTTAGCAGCGAAAACTCATTTGTCACACGCCCCTGTCATCTGCTGCATACCCCAGGAGGGCGTGGAGATATTGGATTTGGGTGAGGAATGTGACGGAGTCATCCCAGGGGATGGATGTGACATTGGCTCTGTGTGACGAGGAAGTGGTGATGAGGAGGTGTATGTACATCGGTACCCTATCGCTCCCACCACTCTCCATCTCCCGTCCCTCCAACTTGTCTTCTATCTGTCGCAGCACTGCAGCTGCAGTAATGGCTTTGTTATTAGGTTATGGTTTAGTTACACTACCGGAAATGCTGTTACAACCCCCTGCCAGCATTAAACAATCTCCCCTGCATTTCTCCAGACGGCTGCCTAATGCTTTGAGTAAATGCAGTCACTCTGAGCAGAAGCTCAATATTCAAGGTTCACAGACTATTACAATGCTGTCGCCGTTTGTGTTTTTTTCCACCGTCAATATCAATTTGTCCTTTTGTAGTATGTCACTATTAAATTGCAGATTCAAAAAATGGTGGATGCAAGGCTGCCACTTGTTCTCTAGTAAAACATTAACTCTTCACTTTGTATTGATGGACTTACCTATAGTAACATTTTTGTTTGTCATGATGTGTTTTTTTGTTTCTACTTACTCTGTGTTGTCTATGATGGAGGCCGCCGCCACCTAAATTGGCACAGAGAAGACAGGACTCAGACTTTAAAGGGAGTGTGGGTAGCTGTCAGCTGTAGTACATGGTGTAATGCAATGCTAGACTTTTGACAAGTCTTTACACACTGCTCTTGCATGACATATTTGTATACATGCCATTTAGGAGATACTTGCTAAGTGAGTTTTGAATTGACCCATTGGTTTTATATTGCATTTTGTAATTTTAGTAGCCTAGTTGGATTTGTCTGCAGTCAGAATGCCTTGGGATGTCCTATATCAGTGAGACACAGTCTTCTCTAACAAACCTGCAAAGCACGTCTGAGAAACACACCCAGAGACACTCCTGGAAACCTATAGTCCCTGTGTTTGTCAACGTCATGCTTTAATCAGTCCTCTATGTAACTGGATGCTGGATGACAAGTTAGTGCAGGCTGCTAGGCTCACTCACTGCAAAGCTAGTATTTCAGTAGAGGTATATGGGTGCATTTGTCCAACAGACACATAACAGGCTTTCTCTCTGTGTGTTTGGTGACCTCCAAATCACAGAGCTGTATTTGAGTATATATTAAATATTATGTATGTCTCCACCCCTGATGTATGACTTTCATCAAGATTAAAATTCACAACATTAAATTATATACACAAATAGGACATAATTAAAAGCTGAACTGACTTAAATCTGCTACACTCCATTTTACCGATCACTCATCTTGTTTTCCTCCTTATTCTCTCTCCAGAGGCGACCATCCTCAGCTACGACGGCAGTAAGTTTATGAAGGTCCAGCTGCCAGTGGTGATGCACACAGAAGCCGAAGATGTGTCTCTGCGCTTCCGCTCCCAGCGAGCCTTTGGCATCCTAATAGCCACCACATCTAGGGAGTCTGCTGACACCCTGCGTCTTGAGCTGGAGAGCGGCCGCGTCCGACTGACTGTCAATTTAGGTAACGCCTCGGACATACACCGACTGCAGCAGCAACGTCATGTGTCATATACACACACTCTCTCTCTCTCACACATATGCCTACACCATATACATATTTTGAATAGAGGGAGAAGGTGTAAAGACTTTCAATGCCAAAAGTCTGCGGCTCTCCGCTCACTGCCAGTTGAGCACACAGCTGCTGTTGCCCAGCAGGGAATGCTCGCTGCCCACTCCCATCAGCTAACCTCTGATCAACATCCATACTTCTCTAAAGGGAATTGCTCTTACAGCCCACATACTGCTGTATTCTTTCCTGTTGTTTCTTTTGAAATCATCCTGTTATCATTCATATGAGGGAGCTAATAATTCCTCTGAGGATGAGTATATTTATAATATCAGAACTCCACTCATATTGGTTACTTAATATGATGCAGCCCTTAGTTGTGAGTTATGGCCAACCAATGCCCTGCAATCATTTGTTCACCTATGCACCTGATTGCACATAAATAAATCCACCCCCACCACAGCCTACAGCAAAAAGAAAATTGGGGACAAAATGAAAGAGTCTGTGTGAGTATGTGTGCTTATTTGCTCAGGAAAGAATCCAATGATGCCTGTGAAAAGTTTGATATCTCTCAAACAGAGCAATGCCACACAAATGATAGTCATCTATTTCTTTTTTCCACTGGCTAAACATAAATGGGCTCCCTAAGCGGTGCTGTTTAGCGGTGCATACAAAGTAGACAGTCTGTGTCTGCTGTCAACCACAAGGAAGCATGTGTCCCACCACGAAAGACAACAGCGCCACACACTGACAGGGCTGACAAGTCAGATCATTGCGACTACAAAAACATGCCCTCTGATGAAAACAGGTCACCATGTTCTGTTTTCTTTTGAATTATCTTTGACACATTTTAGAGTTTTGGAGTTTGTCCCCAGCCATCAGCGCTTGAAGCCTGTCTCCCCCGGTCCCTCCTTCAAATAGCAGAGCATTCCCTGTAAGGGTAGGCTAGTGTTGGTCTCTGGCCGTTTGCGACCACTTTTCTGCTGTGGTTGACAACACACGACAGGCAGGGCCAAATGGGGAGGGGAGGGAGTTCGATCTGGGTCACCTTTCTTAGAGCGAGACATGAGCTTAGCCTTAGGAAACAGAGAGGTAAAAAAAACGATACAGAAATAGTGTCAATCAGTATGGCTTTGTGCGAGAGCTGTTGTGGTAGGATCAAGACAATTTGTTACCAGCTAAATAAAATAATAGCAGTTAGCAGTGCTGCCTCTACTAGTCTTCACTGGTGGAAGAAGTATTCCGATATTTTACTTTAAGTAGAGGTAACAATACCACTACTCATTGCAAGTCCTTTCAAATTTGTTTTCAACAGACTTCCATATAAGATAGAATTTATTATGGATCATTACTAATACATTAAATAGTAGTAGCATTCCAATGCCACACCTGGTCGAGGTAGAGCTAAATTCTACCTACTGTTTATACTGTTTGTACTGCATTGGGGAGTAAAAGTAGCAATACAACAGTGTAGAGAAAGTAAACGTTTTGCCTTCAAAATGTTAATTAATTTAAAGTCAAAAGTCAAAGGACTCATTCAAATGTGCAGAATGCCCCATACTTTTAGAGTGTTGGAGTGATGATTATCATTGAGGCATTAACATGTGAGCAGTATTTAATGCTGGTCGGTGGAGCTAGTTTCACCTACTTAACTACATAAATCTATACTGTAACAGTGCACCATATTTAATAATGGTCGTATGTTTTCTTTTTATGTAAAATGAGAATCTGAACAACAACTAACTATAGCAGTCTTATTAATGTAGCAGATTAAAAAGTAAAATGTTTGCCTCATTAAAATGTAGTGAGGTATAAAAGTAGAATAAAACGGAATAGCCTCCTCCTGGCCCTGTTTGACCCTGACCAAAATCTGATGCTCTCATACTGTGTAGAAGATCATATCCTATAACAGTAATCTCCTAGCATGCAACATGTAAAACATTTTGTTTGGCTACATGGAAAAACAAATAACTTAACCTCAGCTCTCATGATTTTCGGTTCTACATTGCTGTAAACCATGTTGGGCTTCTCTGGCACAACTACACTGCAGAGCTTTTACAAGCTCACTGCAGCTCAGGGCCATGGGTGAGAGCATCAGTGGACGGACAGTGTCCGTGTGTGTGTCCCCAGAGGGGTGGACTGTATGCTTTAATGATGTCTGCAGCTGTAACGTTGAAAGATGAATTTATCTCTCATCTATTCTTCCCCATCTAGATTGTATCAGGATTAACTGTACCTCCAGTAAGTTACTGTTCACATTTCTTCTTCTTCTCTAACGCTTACTGTTTCTGGACATTCATGCTTTATTCTCTTGAAGTGTTTAAATGTTTAAAATGTCTACTCTGCAGCCATTATATGATCCTGACATTTAAATATCCAAAAGCTAAGGCAATGGGAATTCAATCAGTGCACTGAAATATATCTGACTTGCACCTTATATTGATATTTTATCATATCGAGTCCAAGAGCTACGGGTGCATAAGAAATGCCTGGAGGTGTTGTGTCAGCTGTCCAGGAGAATGATGAGCAGTGGGGAGGAGGTGGAGGGAGGCTTGAATTAATGACAAATCAAGATATGGCAGTCAGCTGCTTTTCTGCACCCTGAGTTGTTTCTAATTAACAAATCTTTTCACTCATGAATTCAAGGCTGATATAAAACGCATGCTTTGAAAGTGCAGGTATTTTAGACATGCACGATTTCCCTGTCTCCCCCTCACAATTCTTTTTTTTTTCTACTTTCACGCCAGTTGTAAATTGATGAGGCCATTCAAGGCACAGAGGAAATACAGAGTGTGATTTTATTATTCTCATTAACCTGCCTCACAGAGCAGAAAGAAAGGGATGAAGAGGGAGAGAGAGAGAATAGATCTTGTTGTGGGATTCATGGTGGATAGGGAGTGATAGTGAATATCTGTGTGTGTGTGTGTGTGTGTGTGTGTGTGTGTGTGTGTGTGTGTCAACAAAGAGGTTACATTGCAATATTTTGGGAGGTAAATATCCGTGACATTTATTATTCAGGAACAGTGATGAATTAATGATTACTTCTCTGTATTCATAATATGTGAGCCTTCTAACTGTCCAATGATGCTCAAGTGACAGAGAACACTTTCAGTATCAGTAAATACCAATAAAAATTAGACCGTTTAAGCTCTATAATAGAGTGCCAGTGTCACAAAATGTATAAGGACACACTGTTCTCTCTGAAAACCAGAGTGTTAGATCTTTGTGTGTAAAGTGTTACAGTATTTGAAGGTCATTGCCTGATGAGAAGCGGATACTTGCACAACAAACGCCTCCACACAATAACACATGATGTGATCTCTAGACATGCTTCTGTGAGCCAGCCCTTCTTAGCACCTTTCTAAATGCTAAATAGCATTGTTCATGCATCTTGGATTGCATCCCTTGTTTGTGTATGCAAATAAAAAAGCTCTAAGCTCTAATTCCTCCCTCTAATGCTTTAAAAGGTCATTCTTGGTTCATGAGGATAGTGTGAATACTCTGTGAATACATGGACTCCAGTGGTTGTTATACTAATATTTGCCAAACATTTGACTGATTACTTTATTTCTATTTTTAGTTCTTCCCTTTTTGCCACTAATATGTTCCAATTCCATTTAGTTGCATGCATTGTTTAGCTAAAATAGATACTGAACTGAAAATAGATGTAGAACTGGTGGAAGGTAAATTGTGGCTTTGGTAACTAGCATCAAAGTGTATAGTGTAAAGCAGTGTGTGTTAATAGGCTGGATGATTTCACATGGCACAGGCTGTGGGAAGAATGCAAAATGAAAAATTACCATACAGCACTGGCCTTTTTTTGTACATTTAAATAATGTTATGCTTACATTTATATTGGTATGAATTCTGTTTGTTTTATTAGTGCAGTGCATCTTTAGTTTCCATAAAAATAATAGTTTAGAGATGACACTGTACAATATCGTCACATTTCAAGAATTATAATATTCTGTTGTTTCCACACATAACTACTTATAATTCAAAGAGAAAATATTTTGATTCCATCAACATTTAATATTATACTAAAGGGAAAGCTAATGTTTAAGTAAAATAGAGGGGAAAAGCAGGAAACGGCAGGCCTTTCTTCAATAGATCCAGACCTAATTGTGTCATAAGAAAATGTTTAATTGAAGTTCTTGAAAAGAACTGTGCTAAGCCAGTGCATTTCCACTTATGAATAGTTGGCGTTTAATTCATTTTTTCTAGGTTTTTATTTTTGTCCTCTTTTTTTCTGTGTTAATTAATGTATCTTGTCAGGCGCTGCAGCTCCGGTCAGCTCGATGGATGAAACATTTCAGCACCGATTTAAAGAGCACATCACTGTCAATTAGAGACCTAGGCTCCCTGGGGCTGTCCAGAGCTGTCTGAAGAAAACACTGCCACTTTGACTTAAACACTGTTAACAGGCACTGAGTGACAACAAACTAAAAATATCTTGTGACAGATTGGCTTCTTTTTTTGACATTGTGGTCTTCTATTATTCATTAACTTGAACTGCAGGATAATCACAATTCACAGTGAAGCCATGATGCAGTGATGAGGGCAACTTTATGTAATTATTCTCCCCATGACCTTCGGCAACATCTCGAGGCAGTTTTTCTCTCATAATGCATCTTTTCCATTCTTATTTAGTGTGAAAGAACTGCGGGAGATCCTTTTTACATGGATATTACACCGCATGTTAGAAAAGAGAGGTTGATTCAAAGAGAAGATGAGAGGTTGATTCAAAGAGAGGATGCATAGGAGGTGAGATGTGTGAGGTGTACATAACCGCTGCCTGCAACGCTGAATAATTACATATAATGCTATTATTACTTAGCACTTACAATGTTATAATGTATATATTGAAAAGACAATGTTAATTAAAATTGCATTTTGCTCGGTCTTTTTCATTGTACAAATCAGTGGTTACAGTGGCCCTCACAAGTTTATGAACCCGTGCTAAAGTTGACTAAAAAGAAGAAGAAAAAAATCATCTTTTGGAAATTGATCTTAATTCCTTAGTGACTGTTCATTATTTAATTATAGGAACACCAGAAGAGTTCTGGGATCTTAAGTGAAATCAGACCCGACCCCCCTTTCATCAGCGTTAAATTTTGGCCATCCCTTCAAGATGATTGGAAGAAAAGGGATGACTCTTCTCATCAACCTATTGTATTAGCTTGCGATTAGCAAAGACGTAAAGTTTCCATTGACTTTCTACAGCCATGCCTTACGTGTCGAAACCTCTGCAGTCTCATCTGACGTATCATACTCCTCTGTTATGGTTTGGTGGCCATTTCAGTAGATTTACTCTCTAACATTGTTGTGGAAACACAATAATCATGGAAACTAAATGCACACGTCATGCATTACTGCATTATTTCAAATACTAAGTTATTCATCTAGTAAACTAGTATTCACATGAAATAAAACAATAAAACATTGAGACCATTCAGCAAAACATACTGGGTAATTCAACACTGATTGCTATGGACTCGTCACTAGGCGTAAGCTGAACATTATCCAAAACTCAATTTCTCAGATGAGCGTCAATTTGGGAGCTTGCATGTTACCACTTCTTCCTTCTCAAATGCCTTGAAAAGGCTGTCGTTTGCACATTTTCACAAATAATCACAAATAATCACAAATAATCACCGGGACCGAAAGGATATACCTCCCGTCTCTTGCACTCCCGGCTGCCGGCTGGTGCTGTCTGCGGCCCGAGTTTCGGCTTTTCAAAAATAAAAACTTGCGTCTGGTAAGCTATGTTTCCGTACAGTGTTTTGGATGTTTTTGAACTAAGCAGTACGGCAATCATGCTCATGAATAAAATTATGTTTTCAGCAGATGTCTTAGTTACAACACGATTGAGCTAGCAAAGCATTTTTGTGTTTATATGTGCGAGAGGGATTTATTCAGTTTGGGTAATCCCACGGTCTCTAAAGCTACAGGTCTGGCTGACTAAACAGGGAGGGATCCATCTGCTAGCGATAGGGACGGAGACTGAGAGAGCTACATGGAGCTACATGGATAAATATGCACCAAACAAGCCATTTTGAAATTTTGCTCTACTTATGAATACAAAAGTTGGGTGACCCTTCCCCGTAGACAAAAAAACAATTGGATGACCCTCCCCTCAACAAAGAATAAAAAGACATGACCCTCCCCTATTTTCCTCCGGTGGTCCATTCCATAAATACCGAACGGTCCCTTAATTAAAAAAATGTGGAATAATCCAACCTTTAAGGACACCAATTGTCCTTGTGAATGAATAATAAATAAATAAATGTTCTTCCTTAAAATACAGGGGGCATAAGTAAGTACACCCCTATGTTAAATTCCCATAGAGGCAGGCAGATTTTTATTTTTAAAGGCCAGTTATTTCATGGATCCAGGATACTATGCATCCTGATAAAGTTCCCTTGGCCTTTGGAATTAAAATAGCCCCACATCATCACATACCCTTCACCATACCTAGAGATTGGCATGATTTTATTTCAGTTAACCTAATATCTGGTTTGATTTGCATTGAGAGATGATTTTATGGAAAGTACCCCATGCCAATCTCTAGGTATGGTGAAGGGTATGTGATGGTGTGGATATGTGTGTTATTTATATATATATATATATATATATATATAATGGCATGCCGCTTTAGGAAATTATTGATATATTTGAAGTTTGAATATATTGACTGAAAGTGTAAATCTATGGAATGAATTCTATTCTTTCCATATATTCAGACTTTCAGTCAATATATTCAAGGTTCATTTCATATATTCAAACTTCAAATATATATAATAATTTCATTTACTGTGTGTGTGTGTGTGTGTGTGTGTGTGTGTGTGTATAGTATATATATATATATATATATATATATATATATATATATATATATATCTCATACTATATTTCTGTACCTTTCTGCACCAGTATAATCTTGAATACCCAGTGTGCTTGAAATGTGCTTGAAATTAATGAGCAATTATGAGGATGTTCTTTATGGTTGCACTGCATTATTTTGATAACGAGGCTACATGTAATTAGTTTGATAAAGAGGCTAACATGTTGGCTCAGTGGTCCTTGTAACAAACTTTAAATTAAAAACTAACATCCCCCAAAGTTCCAGCATGCTGAGGGACTTTCCTGTCAAGGCAGCAGGTAGTTAACATGACGTCATCATGCCATTGTTGCAAAAATAAAAATACTCTAATCTCAGTAGTGTGATGGCAGTTAGAAGAAAGAAGAAGAAAACCTTTTATTAATGGCCACATACAATCCCACAGTACAATGTAGTGAAATTCAATCTCTGCATTTAACCCATTCTACGTATTAGGAGCAGTAGGCAGCTACATACAGCATCTGGGGAGCAACTTGGGGTTCAGTGTCTTGCTCATGGACACTTTGACATGTGTGGCCGGAGGAACTACCAATCTTGGGGTTGAGAGGCGACCCACTCTACTTCTGAACCACAGCCACCCGTCAGTTAGATTGAGCCGTGTTCAAAACAACCTTTCAACATGTTCAGTATTGAGCAGTCTCAGTTTATAGAACAAACAAATGTAAACGCAAATTGCCAGAAACTGCAGATTAGTATTGATTGTAATCACTCATTGTTTCAACAAAACTATTTAACCTCTGCATGCTTCAACAATGGTGTTTCAGTTAGCAAGGCATTGATTGGACAAGCAGGTCTGCTAGCATTGTAGCCTGCTAAAGCTTTTCCTACTTTGTTCTCTGGTTTTAATGTCTGTCTGTGTTGACGGTAATCCAGCAGTAGCGGCCTGCCGCTTGGTCAGCGGGTTCCTCCACCTGGGTGAGTCACAGTGTTGGGGCAGGCTGCGTCAGTATCTGGCCTGTCATCCAGCTAGCCAGAGCTGATTGACTGGATAATCACATCTTCTCATGCTGCCCTTTGCCACACTTCTCCAATCACCCCTTGTGTCTGAAGTCAATGAGGCAGGGAGAGATCACTGTAAGATCCATCACTGCAGATAGATCACCATCAGTGAGGGCACAAGAGAGGGCTGGACGCGGCAGACAGTGGACTAAAGGACCTTAATGTCCAGCCGGCAGCTGCTGGTTTGGTCCAGACTGCACTCCAGGCATAAACCCAGGCCCTACAGTAGTGAAAGTTGTGCAGGAATGTGCTCCTTAATACGATTGACCTGTTTTCCCCTTTCCTTTCTTTCCTCCTTGGAGAGCAACAAGGACAGGATGATGGAAGGCAAAGACCAAGCATGCTTTCAAGTCCAACTCTATCCCATTATTTCATATCTCTCCTCTTTAATCCCTCGCCAGTCGTCTGGTTTCAATCCTGCCCCGGTGTTTAGTGCTTACAAAGCAGAACTGTGCCTCAGAGATTGAGTGTGTCCCAGTACTTTGGCACCCTCATATTTGCATACACAGTGCATTGGGGCTTTGAAGTTTGCAGGAAAGAAGGAAATAAATAGCCATTAATGGGTGCAGGGGAATGAAGATGACACCCATCTCAAATACTCCCCACAGTGGGCAAGGAATGCCCAGCCTGGGGATTTTAATACTGTCTTCATTGGCCTGTTTGGTTATGTGCGCCCAGCAGGGAAACATCAGAGCAATATGGCAATTCAAAGATGCTCTAAGACAGAGGCTGCGTGAAAAAAAATAATGTTTTTCCTCAATTGGACCAATGTTGGATTTCCAAATGCAGAAGTGTATCTTCTGAAAGACTTTCTTAATCTGCTCATGAAATCACAGAGATTTGGTGCAGTCACTCTGATTATCTGTGATTCTTAATTAGATCATCTCTACTTTAGATTTTTGGCACTGTGATTCTATGTGACATCTCCATTGCTGCCCGCTAGCTGTGACACACTTTATTCAATGTTAATATGCTGGTTTCAGGACTCAGTGAAGGAATGGTTATGAGATATGAAGTATTGCTATTAGTTAAATGTTAAACAGTTCCAATGGTCATTTTGTATTATTTATGGATTTTATGAGCGTGCATTAAAGTTAATAATAGAATGTGTGTCGTTTCTATAGTGTTACTGACAAGATCAGCTACCTGCTCCTTTTCCAAAACACCCATTTATTTTCAAGGGTGCTGATAAAAATCACATTCTGTATTTCCTGTTTGTTTTTTTTAAATAACTGGATTTCCATGGACAATAGCCTGTTTGTTTTGCTGTTAAGGGGTTCTTTTCACCACCATGGGCACTGCTCCCATTATGCAAGTATTTATTTACACATCACTATTTCATGTCGTGTGGTGGACATGAGAGAAATCAAATACTGGGTCGCACTGTCGTGGGTAAAAAAGATGGAGACTGATGTTCAGTTGTTTAGTGCCTTGCTCCGTCGTGGCCTTTTGGTAGTTACATGCTGCCACCAAGTGGCATTATAGGAAAGGAGAAATGTTACAAGATATAAGAGACATCATGAAAATACCAATTATGCCTTGTTTCTTTAGACACTATACATTTACAGCAAAACAGTTAGTGTAAATATTGTTGGTAATCACAGTAATGTGACATCATGATTTCCACCTCCCTCCTTTTGGTTTGAGAAAATGGAGTTCAGTGAAAATTCAGAAATGTAATGCCCTATCTAATGGTGCGATCATTACAGCAAATGCAAGTCAGAATGATGTTTTTATGGACCATTAACTATGTTTACCTTAATGTTTTTTTTCTGTTGCTGTCAAACTACTTAACTCATCCACTCTGTCCTCCTTTCAATCTCCCCTTTTCTATCTCTCAGCCTGTCTTTAATGTGTGTGATTCGCATGCATGTATGTGTGTTAACCGCTATTTGGACTGTCCTGCAGGCAAAGGTCCAGAGACTATTTTTGCGGGTCAGAATCTGAACGATAATGAGTGGCACACAGTACGAGTGTTCAGGAGGGGCAAGAATTTGAAACTGACCGTAGATGATCTGCAGCCTGTGGAAGGTACTTCTCATCCTCTGTTCCTCTGACAGAATCCTAATATTCTCCTCTAAGCTTAAATTAGCTGTAACATTTGTTTGGGCTCTCAGATTCTAGGTAAGACACAATCTCTAGTAATGTATTATTCTGTACTGGTGTGGCAGGTTCGATGTTTTGCTCATTTTTTTGCTCATTCATTTGTCTTTCTGAAAGAGTGCATTAGTGATGCTCTCATATCCATTTTGGACAAAATATTCATTTTTGTTGCTGTTTGAAAATCATCAAAAAAATGTTAACAAACTGTCCTAACAGACTGGTGTTAGATGTCTAAATGTCTAAAGATGGCTGCAAAATTTAATAATAAGCAACAATGTGCTGAATGTGGTCATTGTGGTGGAATGGTACAAATTTAAGTTAATGTTACTGTTCATATTTTATCAAAACTATGTAGATTGTCTGTGGGACTTGTTTACCTGAAGCAGTTGGGAAAGGGTATTTAGACATACAGTGTCCTGTAGAACATATTGCAACACTGTATTGCCCAATATACAACCTCAAGAAAACTGTTTTATGACTAATTCACAATTTACTCAGAAAACAAAACTTAAAGACAACACTTTTGTTTTGAGAGTTGCGTCTCGCATTATGCTTACACAGTTTAAAGGAAATGATTCTCAGGTGCCAATGTAATTTCTTTATATTTGAATTATTAGATTTCTTTAACATCATATGGTTTCTGTTTTCATTATTTAGAGGATTTGCAGTTGACCCTTCAATTGTAAATCATAGTTTCTTCAATTGTTGTATACCCCCAATAACATCCCCTCTCCCTCCCTCTGCTGATCAAAGGTCAAATGGCAGGTGACCACACCCAACTGGAGTTCCATAACATTGAGACGGGCATTGTGACAGAGAAGCGCTTCATGTCCATGGTGCCGTCCAACTTCATTGGCCACCTCCAGAGCCTCTCCTTCAATGGCATGGCCTACATAGACCTCTGTAAAAACGGTGACATTGATTACTGTGAGCTCAAAGCCATGATTGGCTTCAAGAACATCATTGCCGACCCGGTCACCTTCAAGTCGCGCTCCAGCTATGTGACCCTCACTACTTTGCAGGCCTACTACTCCATGCACCTTTTCTTTCAGTTTAAAACCACCTCCTCCGATGGCCTCATCCTGTTTAACAGTGGGGATGGAAATGACTTCATCGTGGTGGAGCTGGTCAAAGGGTAAGTGGATGCAAAAACTTTGACCAACTATTATCTCATATATTTACAGTAGGTGTAGTCACTTTTACTTTTGTTACATCTCCAAGTGCTTTAACTCGGCTTTAACTGGGCTTTTTTTTAGACCGTAAAGTGGCAAACCACAAGATATTTTGTTCTTAAAATTCTAGTTCTAGTTCTTCTTAAATTAATGCATTTTTGGTGGAGGAGTTATCGCTGTAGTGTTTTGCGCAGTCTTGCTGTGAGATAACTTGTCAAACAACAATGTTGCCAGTACTCTTTTGGGGAGTTCAGAAATAAGTTTGATTTGGCGTGGGTGGCTCTGTTGTTTTGGTTTATATGAGGTAGCTGCTCATGCCAGAGTAACTACGCAGCTCTGCTCATTGCACACACATCACTTCATTTGTAGGGCAGACCTACCTGCCGTCAGGTTTAAAGACCAGCGACACTGTGTTGAATTAGTTTTATATTAGTGTATCAAGATGGTTATTTATGTAAGAATCTCCAAATTAATAGATTATTATTTTAATAATGCAGCACTTCATAGTATGAGACGGTTTCTAAACAGAATATAATTTTTGACAGCTTTTTATGCCATTACTATGGGTATTCAAATTCTTTTCTTATCACCTCTATGCCAGCATATTTACTGAAAGAGCTGTCGGCTATTACTGTTCTTTTTAATCTTCACGACGGCCCAACAAATACCCAACATAAAAGGGAATCAACTACACAAGGGTGCATTTCTTATTGCTCAAATGCAGCTATAAAATGACCTTCTTTTAAGTAATGCCTGAAGTTATGGTACTATTCAATGTGCTAAACATTAAAGTCATACATTTGAATACAAATGAGCATGTAAATCATAAATTGCCTTTAACCAAAGAATTTAAGAACAATTTGTTCAGCACAGCCTACAACCTTTTGTTTATGCTGCAACCTGCCAATTATTTAGCTCTTTTTTAGACAGCTGCACTTTCTGATACTGTCATGTCTGCACATTTGAACGCACAGGCACACAACAAACACACTCTTGCTCCAGTTTTCAGAGGTTTATTACACTTTTCTAATTGTTCTACTGCTTGATTTTATTGATCTTGTTATAATTAATGCATTTGTCTGTTAAGCACTTGATGACAAATATGGGAGCAAAAGCTCTGTAAATAAACTGGACTTGAATAAATATTTGCATATTTTTGGATTTTGGAAACGCCTACAAAGCTTTTTTCATGATGCCATGCCTTCATGTGCTTCCTCTCCCATCCATGGTTACATCCACTCATGTTGTTAAATATCTGGTTCCAGTTACCTGCACTATGTGTCTGACTTGGGAAATGGAGCCCACTTGATCAAAGGCAACTCAAACAAGCCCCTGAACGACAACCACTGGCACAATGTTGTAATCTCCAGGGACGCCAACAACCTCCACACTGTCAAGATTGATACCAAGATCACCACACAGACGACCACAGGAGCCAAAAACCTGGACCTGAAGGGTGCGTAGGCATAGTGAATTTATATATTTAGGGGCCCAGTCTGCAAGAACCGGCAGTAGCAAAGCTACGCTGTTTGCACAGCAGGGCTGTAGAACCCTATTGTTTTTCTACTGATTATTCATCATCATTATTCTTCTCCGCCTAAAACTCCGACTACAGCCTAAACCGTACATGGTGGGGGGTTGCCATTTTCAGGACTGGTCCCAAACTCTGCAAGGACCTCAGGCGCAACAATTGACCCACTTCCACCACTAGGTGGCGCTATAGCAGAAAAAACGCGTTTGGCCCTATAACTCCCACACCGTACAGCGGACATTCAAAAACCATACATCCCCTCGTTCGCTGGATCCAACTGAATCACGCGATATAGGCCACGCCCATTTCTGCCTAGACTTTTATGCGTGAAAAATTGCAATTTATCAAAAACCTACTTTTTCAAACTCCTAGACCGTGTGACCGATTGGCACGGAATTTTGCAGGTAGTATTTCCAGATGGGCCTGACAAAAAGTTAATAAAAAGAATTTTGATAGGATAAAAATTGCGCATATTACGCACAAACAAATTTGTGTAGCTAACTATGAAAACACCAACTTTGCCGTATCTCAGCCAAAATAAATGCTATCCACGCCAAACTTTAGATTCTTGTTTGTCGTGACCCTCTGGAGGTCGTTTTATGAAAATTGGTCACTAGGGGGCGCTACAAGTACAAAAAGTTTATATCTCATGAATCGCTCATCCGATTTTTACAAAATGTGTTGGGTACCATCTAGGACCACTCCTGAGGCCAACCCTAGAGTGGGGTACTGAGGGGTCAAAGTGGGAGTGGCCTATGGTACCCACATCTAAATTTACTACTTACACTAATGTGAACAACTTTAAATTTACAGGGTAGATAGACAATGGGTCATTGACCACACCTACCAAAAATTACACATGTGGACCACTAGGTGGCGCTATAATGTTTTCTTGCCTTTAACTCCCACATTACACATCACACATTAGAAAACCTTACATCCACGTGTTCCTTGAATCAAGCTGAATCACATGATATAGGCCACGCCCATTTCCGCTTAAATTTTTGCCGCAATATTGCGCAATGCGCAAAACCAACTTTTTCGAACTTGTCCTAGGCGGTGCGACGGATCAGCACGAAACCTGGTACGTAGCATCTACAGATGGACGTGACCAAAAGTTACTCAAGGAATTTTGCTACGTTAAAGTATGCGCATTTGACGACCAAACTAATTTTTATAGCTAGCTACCACACACATATCATATCATATCTCGGCCAAATTAAATGTTATCAGCAAAGAACTTGAGATCATTGTTCACCATCCCACTACGACGCTCTGTACCAAATTTGGCGAAAATATCGGCCTTTAGGGGGCGCTATAAACAACGTTTATTTGTTTTGGCCAATAACTCAATGCATTTAAATGGGAAATTTGCAATTGCAATATCTCTGCCACAGTAAATGCAATCAACACGAAACATGTGGTGCTAGTTCGGCATGCTGCTCTGAGGCTCTGTACCATTGGCCATTAGGGGTCGCTATAATCAACGTAGACGAGTTTTGGCCCTTTTACTCAATCTATGTTAATGGGATATTTGCAATGGAAATGTACCACAGACCTTGCAGCTCACACTTCTCAATATTTACTGATGTTTCCCTCCTACCGTTAGGTTTTGGTTTTGGTTTTTGTGTGCTCCCCTGGTTTTTTACAATAAACAAACTTCTTAACCCACTTGACAAAGTTTCTACAACCTTCAGTGGACAAATGCAACTCTTTTCTCTCACTTTTTCAATCCAAAATCAACACCATTCATAGGTGCCGATGAAAATACTGAGCAACCACGTGTGCCAGACTGCCAGTAGGCTACATTCATTTACAATTAAACATTGCAGTTGGTGCTAAGTGGAGAGTCTGTCATAGTGTGATTGGTTATGTCCTTGGCATTGATTCTTAATTTCCTACGAAGCTGATCGTGGTAACGTGTCATGAACTTTTCAGCTCCAATCCTATCCATATATCATTGCTTGCGCCTCTCGATATTTACCGACGTTTGCCTCCCCGCCGCTTCGGGTTTCACTTTCGCGTTTCCCGGGGCATTGGGGGCGACTGGCGTGGGTGGCTTGGGCCCCGTCATAACTGCTTGCAGTTCTAGTTTCTTTTACATTTCATTAAATCGGGGCAGCAGTAGCCAAAAGGTGAGAGAAGCAAGCTTGTGACTAAAAGGTTGCACCAGCAGGATAAACCCTGCAGGGAAAAGGCAATGCTCGGCCCTCACTCATTACCACCACCGAGGTATCTTTGAGCAAAAAAACTCAACCCCCTTCTTTTGAGTAGACAACACTACTGTATGTGTGGAGCAGAGGGGAAAGACCATTTGTGTTTAGCAAACCAACATTTGATGAAAGTTGTTTGAAAGAATTATCAGTTAATAAGATAAAAAACAAGATAAAAACATACTAACTAAAAGGATGTTTGGCATAGTTAATGTGCTACCTTGAAGAATGTTGTAATTATTGTTATTAAAAATTGTTCATGAAATGGTACAAAGCAGATGACAAATTTCTGGCAAAACATTGTATTATTGTACAATAAAATATAATTTCACAAAATTAGGTTTTGATTGACTTATAATTAACCTCCTTACCTCTTTCACATGGATAAAATACTTAATCAAACAACACCTATCATTAATTACATTTTATTGGTCTTTAGTCAGCGATCCCATTTACAATGCTGTCTAAAGTGCTTTTAATTTTACCTTCAAATGCTTCTTACTTAACTGTAACAAGCATGTTATGGTAAGCTTGGTACAATGTTTGGTTTCCACTAGGGGTCAGTGTTGTCATATTTCTGCACAGGTAACCTTTATATTGGTGGTGTGGCTAAGGAGATGTTCAAGGAGCTGCCCAAACTGGTGCATGCCAAGGAGGGTTTTCAAGGCTGCCTGGCATCAGTGGATCTGAACGGGCGGCTCCCAGACTTGATGTCAGATGCTCTTGACTGCGTGGGACAGATAGAGAGAGGATGTGAAGGTGATATGCTACTTTCAAACTTTTCTTGTCTGTGGAGTTTACTACATGTTCTAACTGAAGCTCAGGTTTGAATATGATTGGTTTGATTATTGATCAATGCTTAAAAAGAGACATTTAAATCTGATTTTACTGGTATCATCTCTGAATTACTCTGGTTCCCCCTCATTATCACGAAACTATCCTAAAGGGTAATTGCGACACCATGCAGCACTGTATTGCTGCTCAGTTCTCTCATTCTCTTCCAACAAGGACACACATACACTGTGAAGCACACCCATACTGCCAACCTGTGGCACATCATTTAACATCCAAAACGTGTCTTAGTATTCTGTTAGAATACATCAAGCTCTGACACTCCTCCACAGGCAATCATTTCTGTTTCACTTAGCCATAATCTGATTATTTTCGCTGCCATATTTGTACTGCCAGTGTATTTCCCATTTTATCCCCATTCTGTTTTGCTCTATGCATGCTTGCTGGATCTGAGAGTTTGCCAGAAGCAATCCTTTTGAATTATGTATGAAGCCTTTGTTGCATGCATGAATATCATTGCCCAGTTTAATGTGTGCACCACATCCAGAGATAATATTTGATTTATTTTTCAACTTCACTCACTTAGTTTAATTTCACAATTCATCCAATATTTTTCCTATTGAGTACGTAACTTCTGATCTTTTCATGTTCCGACATTACGAATGTAATCAAATTCAGCGCCTTGTTCGGGTCTGTCAAACTTGCTGTTTTCGTTTTGTGCCACACAGTATCAACGATCGCTCTCAATGGAAAAATGCTTCTATGATAACACATTTATTGAATTGTACTGAAGGAGTCAGAAGGTAGCATATAGTTGCTGAACGTATTTCACTACAGCAGGGTCCATTTCCGAATATGCATATATTGTACTGAACATAATGGAAAAATCATATCTGCTAATAAAGACTTTACAATTTACAATTCTTTGTATTGCAAGTTGTGGCCATCACAATTTGGCTTAAACCGGTCTCCATTATACAATGCAATTTACCCCCTCTGGCTGATTCTGAGAACAGACATCGGCCTCATTCCTCACACTGTTTCTCCTGCTTCAACAGTCTGTGTGTCTGTTACTCCATCTCTGACGTCTTGGTGCTTTACTAACAGCTGGTATACTTTGCCTTTTCCTTTCCTATTATTTGCTGACAAAAGTTGCATTGATGAAAGCTGACTTGCAAGGTAGATAGCTTTGTCTGTTTGACACAGAGTCTGATGTCCTTCCTCCCTTTGCATCTGAAATACCTCTAACCCCCCCCAAACCCCCCTCCCTCCACTCCACAGTCTCTACCTTCACACTATTCACTCCCTGAACTAGATATCTGCCTAATTTGAATTCATTCACCTGCCATATTGAATGGGCTTCAGTCCCAAAGGAATACAAGTATCATTACCATCTTGTATCAAAGTCTACGGGGCTCACGTTTTGATTTGCACTCACATATTGTGTGTTGTCTTTAGTGGACATAACTTTGGCTTTTGCCGTGGTTATGCAATTTTTTTTTGTTGACATTTATTTTAATGCATTATAAGAAATACTTTTGCATGGCTAGTCTAGGTATAATAGTCTTAATAACACTGTTTTCCCCTGCATGTTTAACTTGAAATTAATCCTTGTTATACATCCCATGTTTACCAATGTCATAGTCCTGTTATAGTCTCTAGCACTATATCACCACATTGTGAGTAGGATCTATATCGAGCAGCTGGCTTCAGTCTTTTGGGATTTAACAGTTTGAAGTATGCTGCAAAACGAATAGCACCAGTGACCACTAATTTAACTGCATTTGAATAAATCAATAGCAATTTAACACATATACATATTGTTACTGAATTTTGAATTAACATACATTTAAAATTAAGAAGTTAAATTATTCTCTGCTTCATGCCTTACATATACATTGGAAATCATTGCAAAATGGGTTCTCCTCATAAAAAAGTGTGTCTGTGTCTTATTTATTTTAAATTCTTATATTCACTAGACAGATGTATAAGTATGCCATTAAGCATCTGTTGTCTCATTGATTACTTGACTCCGGAGCCAAGTCAAGTGTCATTAGGCCCTGATACATTTGCGAAACATTGGGCACATTATACTAATAATGAAACTTAAAGAAAGACTTTGTAAGCAGTGGAATCACAAGTATATCAAATGTGCAGTTAGATGCTATTTAAATTGTTTACATGTATTCAAATGTATTTTAGAAAAACTTGTAATCATGAATTTTATTTTATTTTTTATTTTTTTAGCAAAAAGAACATTGTACAACATATTCCTTTTTTGATTTTTTTTTTTGCCTTGAGTGGGCTGCAGCAAACACTTAAACTATTAAGCTGTTACCATAGCTACTTTGAGGCTGAGCAGCTGTGGCTACACAGAAAAGTGAATATTTAAGGATGAGATTTAACAACTGAACAACTCATTTTAAAATCTCACTTAATAAATACACTATAGAATAAATAAGCAATTCATCATTGTAAGAACTAAACTGTCAAAAAAAACAGATGTGTTCCATGTGAGTAATTGTGGCTGTAAGGGGGGTGCTAAGATAGAAATTCCACAACAGTCATTATTCAGATTATATTATCACGTGTCATAAATAGTCGTTAGTAGTTCAAAAATTATAACATTCATCCGTACAAACCCGTTCCATTCCACTAACATTTCTCCATGAACTAAACTAACTCAGCATCACTGTAACTCAAACAGCTGTATTCTTACTGCACATTAGCTCAGACTGACAGAACGACTGACTTGCTGATTGAAATAGTCCATGCACATGCACAGAGATTAAACACTTTGACAAACACATCTGAGAGCACTATTACATCACTATTTTCAAAGCACATGGATAACTGAGGCCCCGACTGATTATAAACTGAGTATCATTGTCCTCTGACTCCATTCACAGCTGTTAATAACATGCATTCTCTGACTGCACTAATGGTCAGGGACACAGGTGATCAGGGATGTGTGACAGTTTGGAGAAGAAAAGGTGAACTGGATTACTGTTTGTACTGTATACTGTAGACACATTTTACTCTGTAGTGTAAAATGAATATAGCTACATCCGATCTAGACAGTTTAAATACACGCTACTTTACAAAAGCCAGATGTAAAATGGGGGCTGTAACCTAATGCATACTGTTCAATTTAATTTCTGTACTCTGCTTTTCTGAAATAGAAATGTAAAATAAATAATAATAATAATCATAAATAAAATAATCACTTATGACGGTTTAATCCAGCCATTGAAGTTTTTTAAATACCTCAAATGTTTTTGTAATGCTGTTTTTGCACGTGTGAAGTTTTTTTGTGTCGCTTACAGTTTAGTTTATTGAGGGTTTTGAGCAGGCAGTTGGCTAAACATTTGTATAGAAAGAATACAAAATATGGCTAAATGCACAGTTAGTGTTTGCATAGCGTTTGTTCTGTGTATGCTTCCATTTGCAGAACCCTCTTTGTATGTATGTTCTGCGTGACATTTAATTTAACTGCAGAGTCGATCTGCAGACTGAGTTGCCGGCTATTATAATAGTCTGCTCACCAAGTTGCTATTTGTCTCCATATTCAGGCCCCAGCACTACGTGCCAAGAGGACTCGTGTGCCAACCAGGGTGTGTGTCTTCAGCAGTGGGAGGGCTTCAGCTGCGACTGCAGCATGACGACATTTGGAGGTCCGCTGTGTAATGATGGTAGGATTCCTCTTTCTGGTTCTTAACTCTCAAAGTCTGAATAGTTTAATTTTTTATTTTAAATGAGTCTGACAAGTACATAGAAACCATAACTTTTAATATACTTGTTGTGCCCCCTCCATAATATTAGATAATTGGTCTTTTCATTTTATTGAAGTCTAAACAAATCGGACAAAATAACTTGCCTTATACGCATCTCAAAGCATTAGATGCATAATTCATTCAATCTGTTAAGCTAATTAAAGACATCCAGGAAAATCTATGTCAGACATTTAAAGGTGAGCGTTACCAACCACAGCAGGGCCATTTTTATCCTATGCTTACACACAGCATTTCTGTTCCAGCTCATTATTGTTTCCTGTCTGTGTGCTATATTTGTGTCCTCACCAAGCAAGAAGTTTGCTTTGTAAACTCTCAAATTTAACTAAGTAAAGCTTAGGTAAAACTTTGATAACTTGGTCAATTAGAATGCATCTCGACACAACTTATTAGAATATACACAGTTTATATATATATATATACTCTGTAGGGCAGAAATGTTTACATCTGTGACATCTGGCTTACAGTTCAGTGAAAGCTCATTAAAGTTTGAACGATGTGCCACTAGAGGGAGCAACAAACATTGTGTTTTGCTAAATAAAACTTCAACATTCAATCAAGCAAACAAAATAAATGACACTAACCAGAAATCCACTTATTTATTACAAATTTACCAGAATGTATGCTATACACTATACAGATTTAAAAGTTCTGTGATATTAATCTCTGTTAAAGACAGTTATAGGCATTTTGTTTAAGGGACTCTGTGCTCATTAATGTTTAGCTTTTGAGAGAACAAGGGTAGTGTCTGCTCCTCCTTAAGAAAATGGGCTACTTTCTTATGCAAAACATGCACAGGGGATTTTGTTTGGTCATTATTTTCTTCTGCAGTGGTTCACACAGTAAGGGGTGAATGGGCGAAGTGCTGAACTGCATTAAGGAGAAAAAGAACAGAGTGGGCACTCTGGAGATGACACAAAAGCAGAGGAGAAAGCACCATAAATGTTAATGCATTCTGAGTCTTTTCTACCAGCTTGATAAGACCATCTTTTGTTATCAACAGAAAGTGTTAATAGATTCCTGTGCAGCCTCATGCGCTGGACATATCTGCTCACTATGATAACACTAAAAGGATTCTTCTGTCTATGAGATGTGAGCTTGAGTGTAGCTCGTCCTGATCCTAGCCCTCCTGTGCTCGTTTTACTCTCCCTTTCATTCCTCAGACCATGTTTGGATCAACAGAAGAGTAGGGCTGTGCTGGAGGTGTTGAGAGATATTTTTGATGGCACACTCCTTGTGAACCTTCTTTGCGCGTTAAAGGGAATAGAAATGCAGTTTGGAAAAAAAAATGTATTCTTCCTTCCTGTCATACATATTTATCCTGAGCAGGCCCAAGCAGCTCATTTACAGCACTGGGAGCAGAGCTGCACACAGGACCTGTACGCATATATTATTTCTGAGCAAAAGTGCTCTACCTGCTGTGTCTAGTTACTGCAGCTTGTCTCATTATTCTTACTGGCCTGACAAAACAATAGGACGGATCAATAGGCAGGCTCAAGAGATGCAATATGTGACCACAAAAATATAACATACTTTCCGAGAAATCACTTTCACTACGGATGAACCAAACTAGTCCTCAGAATAGTGATGCAAGACATCCTCACTCTGCCAAGGAAATTCTGAGTAGGGAAAATGAAGCTGGAGATGGTGGGGTTTTATCTGTTTTGATGGATTGTCATGGGAATAGAAGAGAAGGGGGGAGCGGCAAAGAAACGAGAGAAGTGTGTCTGAGAAAAATATCACTTTTTACCAGCTATATTTGCATAAGCTAAAACGCAGGCAAATTTATAACAGAGCAATGGGTCTCTGAGAAAGCAACTTACATGTGGAGCTAACTGCAATTTCACATATATTCTCTAGTGGGTAGGCTGCCTTCTCACAAGGAGAAAAACTCCATTTCTCAGCCTCTGGCCCCATAACATTCACAGCCAGAATGCATTGTACAGCCATCAGTCACAAATCATAAGGGAACTAATATTATGTCTGATAGTACAATACCATCTCTCAGCTCATGTAAATTCAAAATGTAAGTCAATTTAAGCCGAATACTGTGTTTTGATACATGTGTGCAGTTGCACTGTAAATTCACTTTTATTATTTAATTTAACTTCAGAAACTGCCTTTACTCAGAAAATACAGTGTTTTGTAAAATGTTGAGTTAGTTATTTTGAGCTGAAAACATTCTGAAAATGGAAATTTTTTTCCTCTGAGGTTTGTAGCTGCACAGAAAGAAATGGGCTATCAGTGACTTGGCATAATTTTTTAAACAAGTAAAGACGTTAAGTATTAGGTATTTTAGGTATTAAGACGTAAGTGTTTGGGAAATTGAACATACAGTAGCGTGGCAAATGTGTTGCAAGTTATAGCCAAACACACATGGCTTTCTAACTTGTGTGTCCTATGGTGGTGCAGACTAGCATACAATATAAGAGTGATATGACATCAGTGATATATTTCTTATTAATGCATCTTAACTTCCAAAATCAGAAGAGTATCTTTAGTAAATTAGAGAATGACATCATGTATTTAGTTGCCAATCAGTAATGTGGCTTACCCTTTGTTGGAGCATCTTAATACCTCCTCCCCTCCCATGTGTTTTGCACTTTCAGTGCATACTATTGCTTTTTGCAAATACTTCTACCTTTCCTCAACAGTCTACAATATGCATTGCATGTATGTGTTGCATGTGTCCTCATAGACTCTGCAATTGGTTTAATTTTTTTTCAGAGCAATCAACCATTTCTTGGCTGTGCTGTGAATGTGTTATAATAAAGCATTTCATCTTTTCAGAACAGCACTGCACCTTTCAGTTCAGAATGATTGGTGGGATGATGACATACTGTAGATATGATAACAATCTTTAGATCTTCTCCCAAAAACTTCATCCCAGTGATGTGCCAGTCATTTTTTTTAATGAACCGTGGACACTGTGTCTTAGAGTTGTATGTATTTTTTAGAACCAATTACGTACCCACTGGATACCTACCGTCAGTTAAACAAGGGGAGGAAAAAATAAATAAAAAGCAACGCTGGCTAAGGTAATTCTCTCTCAGAACATCATGCATGTGAGGTGAAATATGAATGTGGTTAAGCATGCGATTGGTCTCATCACTACAAGCTGTTTTTGATGCCAGTAGGAATAAATTACATGTGGAACCCATTTTCAATAGTGACCCAGAAAGGAGACACAGACTGCTTTAGGGCTGTCCCTAATAATTAAATTTTAATTAATCTTAATTAATCTAACGATACATTTTTCAATTAGCGATTATTTTCCCAATTGCTCAATTATTAACAATTTACACAAATCAAATTTCAATAAGGTTCAAAACTCTATTTATTAAAATTGTTTAACACTGCACTGTTCAAGTAAAATAATTTTTTAGTGCAACCTGAAGCCAGATGTAGGCTATCAATCCAACCACAAAATAAAGTCACTTTCAGGAGGAATACAAAAATAAAAACTTAAAGTAAAGAGAGCAAGTGCAAAAAGAGTAGCCTGTATTTGCTTTTTTTTAACAGTAGGTAAACTAATGAAGAAGCTCTTGTTTAACATCCAAGCTCTTCTCCCTTTAATATAACTTTAATTATTTGTATCTAAAGGCTGGTTAAGCACTGTAGGAGAAGTTGGACAGTTTGTTTTGTCTCGATCCAGTGATTGGCACATCTGGGTGATGGCGTTGTATATGCGTTAGCATATTAGATGTATTTCCACTCCCATACCAAACAACTGCTGAACAACGCCGACACACAGTCCTCGTCTTATCCACCACTCTCTCGCCTGTAGCCTACTACTGTAACTGACTCGAAGAACAAAGTTTTCGAGGCGGGGACTGCACCAGGCGGGAGGGCATGAGATGAGAGGGCATGACACGGGATGCTCCAGGCTGCAGCCATACAGTCTCGAAGTTTTCCCAGGCCGGTGGGTCCTCTAACTCTTGTGGGTCACCACCACTCGCCATAGGCTAGGCTACTCGTCCTTAGTGCTGCTAGCTCTGACTCACTCACTGGACCGTCGACCTGCATGTAGGCGGAGGAGCTCGGCTAGCTTCAGAGCTAAGGCGGGGCTACAGATTAATTGTCCCCTAGAACCTGCGTATTCAACAGTAGTTCCGCATTACATTAATTAATTTGCACGCAAGTTGTATTTATATATTTTATTTAGTGACGCATCGACGCAAATTATTTGTGTCGACGCATTTACGTGATCGATGACGTTGACTACGTCGATGAATCGTCCCAGCCCTAGACTGCATGCATCTGTGTGTGAAGTCATCAGTACTGTTGTTATTCAACTATTCAGTTAAAAGCAGAACATTACCACTGGCTTCTCCATCTTCTGAGTATGAGTTGATATTACCATATTGCATTTTGTCTTCTCTGTAATGTCCTCTGTGGTTTGAAAATGTCTTCTAATTTTCATTCAGAAGCTGGCTTGGTTTGTGTGTGTGTGTTTGTGAGACTTAAACTCCAGTCTAGACCTCCTGAGGGAGTTTGCCTGCAGTGGACCAGCATCTGAGTGTAATGTACAGAGACAAACAGAATGGCGTTTTCTGTTGAGCTAAAGTGGGTCGTGTCGAGGCTACAACGAGGGGTATGCCTGGCCTTCACGCAATTTTTGTCTTGCCTGATTGCTCCTCCACTCAGTGTTATAGCCTGAGCTATTAGTGCCATGTCAATATTGTATCAACAATGGAGGTTGTGTGGGTCTAGTCTCCATTGTCTATGCCCAAGAGGGAAAGACGTGCCCCTCTCACTTGATTTCTAATGTGTCTGAGTCAATGCTCATTCTTGTGTCTTTGTACCCTGAGAATAGTCTGTCTGGTCCCCAGGCTTGGTATCCATTATGTTGTCTGAGTTAAGACATGGGTCTAATTTTTCTTAAACACATTCGGAAGAAGGTACAATTATTGTATTCCAAGTAGCAATGCATTACGTCCAATTTTTGCCAGGTCTGGTAGGGCTGTCCTTGATTAAAGAAATTCTTAACATTCCTACGATGTTGTCAACTAATAGATTAGTTGATTTATTCGACAGATCTGTAAAACTGAGTTTCTCCACAAAAAGCAAAAGCACCACTTTACATATTGTGTTTACCAGAGATGTGCTGATAGGTTTCTTGGAAATAAGTCATTCAGCATGAAAAAAGCATAAAGAATTACTAATCAACTAAATAAATCGTAGTTAACTAAGACCAAAACGACCGATTAGTTGACTAATCGACTAATGGGGCAGGCCTAGATTCCTAAATGTCTGAAGTTGTTATTAAATTATTTAAGAATAGCATTTAGAATTTACATGAAAAATGTATTGCCCCAGTTTAGCCTCTTGTAAATCTTCAGGCATGTTCCTAGAATTGTCTTTTCATATAAAATAGGGCACTTGTGTTACAGTTGTGACAGTCCAATTGATTTAACATGCAGATAAGCACACACACACAAGCATACACACACACACTACCATGCAGGAAGCACAGCAGACAGTTTTGTCCCAGTCCTCTGTGGTGGCATGCAACTATTAGACCACTTAGTTTGGTTTCGATCAATACAAGGGGACACTCAGTCCAATAGTGAGGCCAAGGGGATATGAGGCACTGGAGTAAACAGCCTGCTGTCACATGGAAGTAATGTTCTCTTTGCCCTGGATGTGGCCCTCTTTTAATGCAGCTCAGCGAAACAAATCTATGGGTCTGAAAATATCTGGGCTTTGGTGTATATTGAGAGCTTGGCCTAGCTTTGTACAGCCATTGTGCCTCTAGATATGAGAGAATCAGAATACGTCTTAAGTGATTCTGTGTATTAACTTCAGTAACCATTCCTCCTGCACACACACTTTCACATTCAAATGAAAAGGTCATTTTATCAATGGGTATTTTTTAAAGAAACGTATTTACTTACAAAAAACAAGAATAAATGATGTGAATACTTAATTAACTTTTTTTTTATGGGTACACATGCAACGTATAACCAATGCACGATAATTAATGATCTTAAATGATAAGTCTGGTGATACTATTCTTATTGTCAACAAATTCCCCATAAGTTCAAAACCATTTATTGAGCCCACTAATACCGTATATCTTATTACTCTGTGCCAGAGAGCTCCATTGTCTCAAAACTATTAAAACATATCAATAAGCCATATTGTTGCACTGGGTGACATGTAACATTAACATGAGCATGGTAACTGTACAGTAGTTTATTTTGAGTCAATCCAACATGCACAATATTTGCTAGAGCATTAACTGTGTATTAATCCTTAATACTAATTAATATTTCCGGTTTAGTAACATTTGCTAATAACTACAGTGCTTAGCTATTGTGAGCCGTTTTAAAAGATTTACATCTTCAGAGAGAATAAATGGGCTTAGGGCTGAGTGTCACAGACAGTTAAAAAAGTTAGATTATATCAATAATATAGGATATCACCAGCCTTATATTTAACATAGAATAATGTTTTAAACTGGTATTTATCACAAGCTCCTCTATTACTCAAGGAAGAAACCAGTTTGAAGTCAGCCATCTATTAGAAGTTTTATACTTGATCTAGATCCACTTTGACGCTTATGGACAGTTCCTAAGTATTGTATTGTATTATTGTATATTGTGTTATGTCCTCTTGTTGTTCCTCTTCTACTATCACTTATTCTCCAATCACCTCAATCTAAGTGGTCAGTGTCTGGCCTAATTAGCTTTCGGGAATTTCCATGTAGTGATTGAGTGTCTATATTCAAATAGGTTTCTGTGCCAGGAAGCAGTGGCCATATGTGGGTAAAGGCTGTTGGCATGGAAACCAGGTCCTCCCACTGTGGATGTTGTAACATGTCTGTAACTTTTCCCAAGCAGTGCTTTCTTTGTAGGAAGTGGTGTAGAATCACTAACATCAGGGTTTTCTGCAGCACTTTGCAACTTAGGCGGCTGCCCAAGCAAGACACGGCTGCCGCCTTAACTACGTCGTAAAAAAAAAAAAAAATGTATATGAACGATAGCCGCTGTGTTACTCTGTCCTGTTTTCTCCCTTTCATTCCAAACTGTGACCAACGCCAGCCTCCCTTCTCTGCAGAATGCATACAAAATAAAAAATAAAAAACACGCCATGAATTGGAAAATAATCAGTTTTTACAATCTTTAAAGGGCTGATTAAGTGATTATATAGGGTATTTTACACTGTTCCTTAAGGTTTCCTAATAGGGTATGTAACATTGGTTGGGCTGAAAATTGCCCGAATGCTATTTTATTAGGCCCTTAACTACCCTGTGAATATGGCTCTATTTGGAACAAGAGCTTTTCTTCCAAATATGGTATGCTCATGAATATTTAGATGAGCCGTGCGCTGATTGGTTTGAGCGAACCCCATAGAAACACATTGGAGACGAGACAGCAGGTCTCATATTTCAGACACTGCAAAGTTATACATTGTTTGTCGGAATATTTCATTATTAAATTCACTTCTGAGACTTTTTTAAGCTTTTTAACTTTTTTTTTAATTTCGTCACGCCACTTATATAACATCTGCCCCAAGGTCTTATAAAGTTAACAATGGTGTCCGATTTCAATTGAATGAATTTTTGTGAACATTAGGGGTTTCGTTAGCTGCGAATGTCCCTTCAATGTGTACAGATACACAGCTAGTTAGCTTCATTTTTGGCGTAATTAGAGCGTATTTAGGGCTTGAGTGCCGACAGCAGCGAAGGCCCTATTGAAACTAAAGGAATTAATTGCCTTTTTGAGGGGCTTAACATATTCAAAAACTCACCAAAATTAGCGGTCGCATCAAGTCTGGTGAAATGTAAGTATTTTAAGGGTTTGGGGAATAGGCGCACAAAAATGGCTCGCTAGCGCCCCCAACAAAGATAAAAAAAATGTAGCCCCTGCAGTGTGTTTAACGTAGACTCACGAAAGTTGGTACACATATGTAACATGTCAAGATGTACAAAAAACGTCGTGGGAGCCATACCCTAAACCCAACAAGAGGTCCGCCATTTTGATTTCAAAGTTCGAAATTTGTGTGATTCTGTCCCTTCAATCCTATGTGTACAGATCGCAGCTAGTTAGCTTCATTTTTTGAATTTCAGAGGAATTCTAAGAGGAGGCTAGCTAGCTCTCATTGATAGAGCTCCATCCAGCCGCAGGCTCTATCAATGAGACTCGCGGACAAGAGGCGTTCATTTCCCCGATCGTTTGGTTAAATAACTCAACACATTATAATTACACACATTATAACTCACTCACACACACCGGCCATTTAGCAGGAAGAGGGGAGCTGCAGGCCTTGGAGCTCTGTCAGGGCAGCAGCGTTTGGTAGTCCATTAACCCAAAAAACGGTGACTTTACGCGGGTATGGAGTGCCGTGGGCTGCCAGCCGTGACGGAGCTCCATCTACCTCACAGCAGGCCGGGGTCTGTCAAGGAAGGCAGGCCGGGCGGTGATGCAGCAACACAGGCAGCACCGGCCGCTGAACTCCGACACACAGTCGGACAAAATTTGCAATTAGACATCTATTTTCGTAAAGCGGCCCATATTTGACCTCTACATAGTTGATTTCTTGCATAAAAAAGTCTCAGAAGTGAATTTAGTGGTAAAATAGCAGATGAACAATGTATACAATTTCTGAGACCTATTCAGAAGACTAAGCTGACCTCAGATCAGTGGTGTAGCCTATGTAAATGTTGGGATGTGACAAAGATAGAGACTAGAGCCAAATGAGGAGGAGCCGCCGAGTTGACGTCAACTAGGTGGCTTGTTGAGATTTGCCCGTTTTCAGAGGCAGTTTCAAATTGTGAGATTTGCAGAGGAAAGAGGTGTCAATGGGATTTTGAGGTTCTATGTATGTCCTATTTACCCACTAAACTGTCATTATTCAACTATGACAAGGTAAAATCGATTTTGCATTCAATCACCCCTTTAAATATGTGATAGGGCTCGACATTAAGGCTTGTCCGGGACAAGTGGATTTTTTTGTAGGGCAAGTGGAAGAGAAATGTACTTCATGTTATGTGCCACTCATTACTAGGGTTGGGTACCGAACAAATAACGTTGGTACTACCGAGGACGGATTCACTTTAAATCAAACACTGCCAAATTTCGGTACGTGAGAGTGCAAAAGCGCAAGCATATCTGACGTTTCTGCATCTTGACAGAGAGCGGAGCTCCGACTGCTGACACAGACACACACACACACACACACACACACACAGAGCTGTGGTGCCGACGGAGCGAAACAACGGCGAATTTGTTAAAGTTACAGTGTGTTTACACTTTTCAAAACTCCACACAGACAGCGTATATAACGGCGAGGTGAAAGCCGTCACGGTATGGGTTAACGTTAGACTTCCTCTGTTACAGGCAGGCAACACTGTGTTCACTATGCCCTATTGCCTGACTGGCTGAGGTTGTCAATACAGTCGCTGCTTCCTAATACAGGAAGGAAAGCTGGCAAAAAATATAGCCAATGCTGTAAATGCGTAAATTACAATGCTTATCATCAACCCATAAGTCAGGCACAAGATCTGACCATAATACACTTGTGCTTTCCATAAACAGACTATTATTTCAGTTGCAACCCTGGCAGTGGTAAGCGATCGTGAGCGCAAATAACAAATATAAAAACATAATTCAAACCGATGTGCGCATTGGCAACACACGGCACAAGAAACCGACAAATAGCGTAAAACCCTCCGCTGAAAATCTATATCTTTCATAAAGAACACCCGTCAGGGATTGTTAACGGGATTGTCGGTCTCTAAATGTTTGAACTTTTATGAGCGCACCTCTCTCTCTTCGCTCCACCGTATCTTCTGAGAACGGTGACGCCGTTATCAATTGAGTATTGATTGGTCAGTAGGCGGTGCTTTTACACCGGTTGATCTCCAACATAGGCGGCTCCCGAGCAGGTTAGGTGTTCAGCATAAGTTACCACAGTGATTTAACCCGGTAACAAGTGATCTACCGTCGTGATACACAAAACCCTGGGTTGAACCTGAAGTTACCTTGTTAACGCCAAATCTTGCTTCGTAGTACAGGCCTCTGATAGTTGACTTGACTAACGGTAAAACATAGAATACAGCTGTGAGGAGGCATGTCACTTGCTTATTATGTGATGTAGCTTCATGCTGGCACAGTGGCATTAGTATGGAGGAGCAGAAGTGGATGACATATGTCGGATTGCTTCATAAGACCATGCTGATGTTCATATGGTGTGACAGAGCTATAGTGTGACCTCAATACAAACAATACACTCAGTTGGGGTGAGCACTTCTTGTGATTTTGTCTATCGTAAACATTATTTTTGTGTCAGTGAACAGTATGTGGTCAGATCAAAGTTGAGCACTAGCATTACACACATTTCGTTGAATCTCTGCTGTAATCAGCATCTCATCTGGAAGTCATTGCAGTGCAGTGGTGAGAACCTAATCTTTGAGGTGGTTTTTATTAATGGGTAGCCCAAAGGGGCATGTTGACAGGAAATAAGAAGCTGTTGTTTCTCCACAACACAATACTAATTAAAGTGTTGTCTAGAAGACAGTGTATCTGCTAAAGTACACTGCTGGGTGATACACTGACACTGTGAATATTCCCTTCTTTCGTAAACTCAGGCTATCAAACACGACACCCGAGAGAACTGTGGCAAGAATGTAAAACATCCCTAAAGCGTGCTTGTACTTAACTATTTAAAAACTTTTGATTGCTTCTGTTGACATTCTGTGAATGATTTCACAGTGAGAAGACATTTAAATTAAGAGAAAATTAGATTTTCAGTTCAGTGAATTGCAAATTGAGATGCTGATGGACACTGTAATCAAAACCTGCAGTAAGAAACGAAGAAGGAATTAAAAGACATGTTCCCAATGAAAGGAACACAAGAAGCAGTGGAGTGTTCTGTAGGTAGAAACAAATGATAGATATTTATATTAATTATTGTATCAGTGAGTACAGAACTAATACAGTAACAGCATGTGCAGAGGCAGACAAAAAGACCAAAGAATACCGTCGACATAATTATGTGACAAAGCTGCTTGGAGAGATCATTTATTTAGTTCCAGGTGAGATGAAGTACTCTACTAGCTTTCTATCATTACTGGCTTAATGACAAACCTATTATGTCCTCATCTACCTGTGGAGCAAAATGTTGGTGTGTTAGTGCTCCAACTGTGACCGCAGATTTAGAGTTAGTCAAACGAGACTCTGCTGCACAACCTGCTGTGACATTGACATATTGACAACATGCCACATGATGAGTCTGATTGACTGTAAATAATTGTGCAATCCATTTTTTGCATCCGTTTGCTAAACTTGATCTACCTCTCTTTTACCTGCTAAATGTAGAAAACTGAAAAAAAACTAAAAATGTGACCCATATGTTAGGACTGGATATGCTGCTGCACAGCTCTTGATGTTAAAGTTTAGCACAATAAACATTACCAAAAATAGCACTGCAGCAGGCTTCTTTTCAATTTCAATGACTACGTTTACATGCACGTAATATTCCGGTTTTTGTCTTTTGAAAAAGACGATATTCCGACTAAGCTGTTTACATGGCTAATGAAAGTAAGTGTTCCACTAATATTCCCGTTTACATGTAGCCGTGCAAAACAGGAAACGGCCACAAACAGGATTTTTTTTAAAGTTTACCAGCGGCAGCGGACTTTTTGGACCTTGCGAACACAGCGTCCCTCTTTCATTCCTTCAACCAGCTTCTCGAAAAGGTCGGCGTAGCGATGTGTGCGAATATCCAAAAACCTGTTGATATCCAAGTCTTTGATAATGTTTAAAAATTGCTGTATTTCTCCTTCTTATTGGGTCTGCAGCCTTACAAACTGTTGGCTGGTTTGTTTGTTTACAGCAACCATAGCAACGCACAGAGCTGACCATAAGCCGTAAACAGGCAAGAGGCCGTAAACTGCGGTAAAAAACCCAGATTGAGACGCATATTCCGAATGCGCTGTATACATGTGCAAAGAATGCCTCTAAAACCCGAATAATACCGGAATAACCCACATGTCTTAATCGGGAAATGCTATATTCGGAAAAAGGCCTTATTCGGAATATTCAATGATTACCTTTTTTAACGTTAAATTTTGTTTGTCATGGTTACAGTAGTAACTACTTCATTAAAGTGGCTATATGTTACTTTCAGTTTTTGTTGATTTCAGCGGCCCCTTTGGACAAAAGCAGTAGTGTTTTTACCACACCTGCTATTGTAAAGGTCTAGGAGTTAGTGTTACGGGGAGGTCATATAGTTGCGATGAATGTTTTGCTCAGACAGATAATCACTCATTTACAATAAGAGAATATTTTACAGATGCATCGTTGCATTTCAAGTGTTGCATACGGTAACTCAGCCTACTTTGGATGTGTCGCAAGCTAAACCGGGTACCACTGTCACTGTGTCACAAGCAAAAGCAATAAGAGATTGTTGTAGCAACCAACGTAATAATAACTTAGATTAATATAGCGCATTTTATGAAACCCGAGAACGCTTTACACAGGTACAGGGGGACAAGTGAAAAGAAAATAGTAGATGAACACAAACACAGACTAAGAGGAATAACACGTCTGCGCTAAATGGAAGGGGGACGTAATTTAATGTCCACATCGCGCCATCTAAAGTTATTTTATGAATGAAATAGACTTATTACTTACCTGAGGGCCAATTCGGGGACGTTTTTTAATCATTTACAATCCCGTAATTGTCTCCATCTGTTGAAAGCACGACCGAGTGTGACTCGGATTTCGCCAGTCGTCTTTCACTTTTTAGCTTTTATTTGTTCTTCGTTTAATTTCCATTTTTTCTGTGATAGCCCTGCCCCAGTATCAGCCATAACTACAACAGATAGCGTCTAAAATAAAATTTAAATACAATTAGGCCTACATAAAAACATCTCCTGCTACCCTTTACTTGCATACTCACTAACACAAGCTTTTCTGGTGTTCAGCCGGAATCTGTAACCCCTCAGAATATGTGCTCTGTAGCGCCGTCTAGCTGCTGTAAATCATTTTGTGACTTCACGGGAAAAATCTGACCCGGGCAGAGGCATTAATATAGTTAGTCTTGTTTGCTGTTACAGGTAATTTATGATCATCAGATGGAACAATACACAGTTTCACATTTAAAAGTTACATATAGTCACTTTATGGAGAAGGAACCATTGTGGTCATGCTTAAAAAAAGTTGGCTGATTATCTGTGCACAGACTGTCACTCTATCATAATGTCACCTGACTCATAATTACAACGGCCACGGATGGCTTTGTCACATAAAATGTAAACGTATGCTATTTTAGGGCACTTGGCTGAAATGACTAATGCTGTCGTTCCTCTTGGGAGGACAGCCTCACCATTGTGCTAATTTGCTACTTACATTGCCAGCATTGATGTGGAAAAGAAAATTCATGATCTTTCCAAAGTTGTACAATTTTGGAAAGGTACAATGCCGAATCATGACAACTGGCGGGGAAAAAGCGAAAAACTTCTCAGACGCTCGTGAATTTCTGCAAATTGAATTATAATTTTGGCCTGTTCTTGCACAGTGTAGGGAAACCTGATCTATAGACTACCTATATTAATAATACCGTCCGAAACGGCAGGCATTACGGCACTCGGGACGGCTGCGATATACCAGACCTATATGATAAGATTTGACAGAAGTATGTATTATATCCAAACAAGCCTTAGTGATAAAATTGGAGATTATATATACCCGGTAATATTTATAAAAAACAGTTAGCTGTCTGCCATTTCCCTCTGGAAACAGCCAGTTTCCCCCAGAGTGGCGAGGACCTGTATTTGAACCGGGATGGCATGGTTCCGGCGCGTTGCCCTCTCTACTGGACCCAATTCAGTACAGAGATCCAAGAGCACAGCTTTAGGGATTTTAAATCGGCATATTAGCCAGTCATCGTTATGGTCCCTGAAGCCTTTTTCTCTCCTGATTCTTCCATTGTCGTAGTCCTCCACAGGGGTCACTGCAGTATTTATATGTTTACAACAATTTGTGATTGTTAACACCTTGCCAAAATCACAGCATCAACTAGTGGTATCCCCCACCCTGAGATACGTATATTAGACGAAAGTCTAATAGGCAAACACACTTTTCTTCATGCAGGTGTTTATGGAACAATTATCACTCAGTAAAAGTGCAAATAACACTGCTGGATTTATTCTTCATGATATCGTGGATGATATGGAGTGAAGAAATGTGCGTGAGGCATCAATATTCATTAAATATTACGAGTAATCGATATTCCCACATTTACTTTCTGCAGTCAGACTTCAGTTCACCACCTCACCTTCTGCGTCGCCAATACCCAATGTCTCCAAAATGGGCGTGGAGGACTGCACATTCTCCCGTCAAGTTTGTTTTTTTATAAATCACAACCTTTGCGTGGGAAGTGGCGTATGCACATTTTCAGCCTCGTTTTGTGCGTACGCCATGTTTGTAAATGAGATCCCAGGGCCCTAATGTATAAAAGACCAGAAAATGGCCTATGCACAGAAATATTCACATGTATAAAACCGGACGTACGCCAGGTCCTGCGCACCTTTCCTTTGTACATCACAATCAACGTGAAAATGAGCGCACGTGAACGAGCCACCGACCCCGCCTTGCCTGATCCCATGAATTAATATGGAAATTACTATAAATGCACCTCCGACGTCATTCTTTGTCCAATCACAATGGGTTATCCATTATCTGTTTGGAGGTTTGTCATCTCAGATAAGCAATAATAGAAAATGCCCAGAGTGGCAAATAGTGACCGGGCGGTGAATGCACCGAACCATGGCAGAAATAAAAAAAAATGTCGAAGTGGAAATCAAGAGAATAGTGGTAGCGCCACACCAGTTACAGAACAACATGCATCTCAGTATCAGTCCAAATTACGCACAATAAGCAGTTTGAACTCACTGATGTAATGCTATTTATTTTCCAAGTGTTGCGCGTGGGAGCCCTGACTCAGAGGAGAGTTTAGTGAGGCCAGCGTCTCCACGGCAGGTGACCATGGGCACGGATCCGCTGCACCACACATGGATAAAATGATTAAGTAGTAAATATTTCTACATTAACAAATATGTGCAGAATTAAGAATGTCAAGACGGCCCATTGTTTGCTTGACCGGTTGCACCTTGTTCAGTTACATAGCCTACAAATCATCCACGGGATCAATTACGCACCACATGAGTATGCCCCCCCCCCCAACACAGCGTTTGTTCCTGGGGAGATGGATTGTCCTGCCTCCTGTACGCCATGGATGTCTGAGCCTCAGCAACTTCAGACTCACAGACACTATTGCATTTTTCCGTGCCGATCTTTTGTTGCACAGTGAGTAGATATTTCATCTATGCACATCCACATAAATGATCAAACTTTTATGGTGTATCAGCGGATATAATTGATTTTTCATAGACAACGTCACAGACGTATGCCAGTAAGTGAAGTGGAAACTTTATTTTGTAATGTTTGGTGAGTTTCAGCCCTTTTCACTTAGAATTTGCCACGTTACAGAGCCTGACAAGACTTTGCAAACGACCTGCGCATTTTCACGTCAAGTTAATTTTTATAAATCACACCGTGTGCGGGAAAACCAGCGTATGCAACGTTTATACATGAGGCCCCTGGAGAAGTAATTGAACACGCTTGATAGATAAACCTTTACTACCCCTTTTTTTTCAATAACACTGTTGATCTGATACACTACTGGACATGTACTATGCCAGTACAGCAGCTAAGCATGTCACCACTTGTGTCTACCCCTGGCAAGCTCCTAAAGTGTGTTGGTAGCAGGGTCTCCACTACGTCAACTTTTCAAAACCGTGTTTTACACTTTAAAGTAACTTTATTTTCTCTCCAGTCACTCTACAGGAATATTTTCTAAAGCTCCTCCTCTGAGCTTCCCGACCACGAGGCAGACATTGTTCAGCTGCTCCTTTTTCACCTTGCTTCACTCCCACATGTCAGAATGTGGTCAGAAGTATTAGCCACCTCAGCTGTGATTCTTTCAAAGTAGCAGAACAGTTTCCCCAGCAGAGCTTTACCTTCTGTTTGAAAGCAGCAGCAGCAATACTTCTTCTCAATCTTCAACGGCATGCATTTCCAACAGAATGAGTGTGATGCTCGTGTATGCTCTGCGTTGTGTGCCATAAAGGTGAATGTCACCAGAGACCATACAACCCACTTATTCGTCTGTGAAAGTTATTCTCATTCACCTGACTCATATTTCTTCAATGATGTCATGTAACTTGAAAGATTCAAACCAGCTTTAGGACTCAAACTTACACAGTGATGGATCCTTGAAATGTATGACATCACATGTCATGTAGTTGAGGTTCACTTTAAAGTGCATTTTGAATGATGAACACTGAAAAAGAACAGTAGTAATAGTGCCCATTGATTAAGCTTTGTGTATAAAGAAGATGGTTTTGTTAGTAGTTATTTTTTAAACAGCTACTGTATATTGCTGATGAAAATTAAAAACCAGAACAAAATGAGTGTACTGTAGTATGCCTCTCCAAAGAGAGTCTTTGTTCCAAAAGGAATGAACTTCATTTGAAATGATGCAAGGCGTTTATAAGAAGAGCCGAAACGGTTTGTTTATAAATATTTTCACATTCAGAAAAAGACAATATTTTCCATTAAACCTCTTTGTTGTTCCAGTTAGCCAGAGCGTTGCAGAGTGGTTTAACAAAGGAGCTGTGGACTCCTGAAGGGAGACATAGTCCGTCCTTGACCTGTTCAGGATGAAGCGCTCTGAGAAGGGAACGATCTACTTTGGACGGATTTCAGGAAAGACAGACTGACGGACACAGTGCCCCGGTGGCCCACTACATCTTGGGAACTGTCAGAAGAGCTAGAAAGAGAGCCTCTGGAAAGCTTCCAACTTGTGACCCCTATCTCTCTCTCACTGACAGTTAGGATTTGGTTTATGCATTTTCAGACACATCATCATCACACAAGCTCACACCCACTTACTGACACACGTAGGTACGTACACACACACACACACACACACACAAAAAAAACAACTTTATTTGCACTTAGGTACAAGGATTTTTGAATGTTATTTCCTCTGCGCTTGATCCTAATGTGTATTTAAATGGATTTATGGAAATGAACACTATTGTGGCATCGTTTATGCATATGGAGAAAAAAACACTGTTCTTCACATTAGCTAGATTCCAAAGCATCCTTTCCAGCAGACACACAGCTCAATATGCATTGAATGTTTATCTTCCATATACGTAGTTTGGGCCTGCTCCAGACTTCGTAAAGGAAATAATGCTGTGTGCATGTATCTGTGTGTTGAAGCTAAACAAGAGAAGAGAAAACGGTATCATTATTTGACTATAACCATGTCACTGTACTTTTATGATGATAGTGTTGTGCAAAGCAAATTCTGCATTATGTTGAATATTTTTCAGCTACATTTTGTCATGGCTATGGTGATCATTTAAACCTTAAGCTACAGTGCTGTGCAGCACGAGAGCCAGTCAGAGATGCTGAAGTGCAGATGATTTGGAAACAAGCAAGTCAATGCCTTTTTGAACTGTGGAGTTTACCTTACCACACTTACTGATACAGCAGCATAATCTGACGGCCAGGCACCCTGATGTAACGTCCTCTGCTAACACAATCGGTATTGACACTCTGGCCTCCCTCTGTGTTGAATTACTGTACAGCTTATGTGTATTGAGTGTTGACTCCCTGTATCTGTCTGTTCTTATCATGTCATACCTCAGGATGACTAAGACAGCACTGTGTTTCTATTTTCATGCACTTGCACACATAAGCATCAGCTCCTCTGTCTCTCTCCATAGCGATTGTGAAGCGTGTTTAGAGAAGTAATGACGTGTTTGATATTCTCAGAATACTCCGTTGTATAAAGAGCTCAGGTTTAACATTGTATGTCAGCAAACATGCAGCATTAGTGTTTAATACCTACGTCTCTGTGTAACGAAAGGATGACGGATGTAATGTAGCTGTAACAGCTACTTGTTTCATTGACTCTCTTGTGCGCATCAAAATAGACATTTCAATTGTGACCAATCACAGTTGGTTGCTCTTCTTCTTCATTGCTGCTTTACTTCACAGGATGGATCAAATCTAACAACTTTTGCATTTCTCTTGCATTTGATGCAATAAACATTTCACGAAGATCAGGCGAAAGGAATCTTTTTCTACCTTTTTATTACACCACACTCCCTACAGTATATTCTCCTTGCCAGTGTACAATATACCTCAGAGATATAGGCCTCCTAATGCGCTCGTTTGCAGGGACACATATGTTGCTGTAACTGACACAGATGTGTCACCTCAGCACACAACAGGTATACCCGGTTCATGCATGGCTTGACCTGCATGCTTGATCAACTCTGATCCAACAGTTGCATCTTATACACTAAACTGCACCTGATTAGTAAACTGCTGTAATCCTGGACCTTTCGGCAGTTCATTGATTCTGTTAATTAAAATAACACGTCAGATGCATTTTCTTGTAATTGTTACAGTAAACATCGTAGTGGGTCTTTAGGAGGAGAAATATTGCTTTCTAAGTGGCCGTCCCTCTCTAAAGGGTCTCTCCATGTGTGATGAAGTGTCAACTGATGGCCCTTTAACTGATTTAAAGGCCATGCTCCAGTCTGGTCAGGCACTCTTAGACCACCCATCTGCTGCTCTCTTTCCACTATTCCTCCAGTGCTCTAAAAATCATCTCATCACCACAGTGCACTGTGGTTGCAGTCTTTAAGTGAGTAACAGAGACTACTCATGTTTTTTTATTCTCTTTTGCTCTCCAAGGGACTATTACACCCAAGACCAATTTCTGCTCCCCTGACTCAGTTCGAGGGGAAGTCAGCTACACTTTTTTTTGCTTTTTAGGTAACTCTCGATGGCTTTACTTTGTGGTTTTTCCCTTCAAAAGAAACAAAGAAAACAGAGAAATGTAGATCAAAAAGGGGAAATGTGCTCAAAGCATCACATGCTGAGACCTGTACAATCCTTTGGGTCTTAAATGGAAACAAAGAAGAGCTGTTTTTTACTTTCTGTCAAGAAGACATCTCACTAACAGGAACACGAGTCAGAACACAATGGGGAATCGGAAAACAAAAACAAAAAAACAAAAAAACGCTTTAATGGTAAAAGTTTAGTTGTGGAAGAGGATTTTCTCATTTTGTGGCCAACTAGCAGATCTCCAACTGTGCTGAAATTAGTTTAGGTTTGTGGTCCCAGATGTTTGCTTTTGTGCTGGCAAAGACATTTGGTTGTGAATGTTTTCTCTAAAGCTGTATGGATGGCCTCTGTTTTCCTTGCTTCTCATAACTTCAGTTAGCCAATTTATCATGGACAATGATTGGCGCAAAGGGCAACCTACTGAAGGCTTAGTGGTATTCTAGTAGAGGTGATGGGTCATAGGAATTGATCAAAATCAGAACGATGTATCAGATCACCTGATTGTCTTTTAATGTTTGAATATCTAGAGTAATATGATTCAATTATAAGGCTTTTGGCAATTGTTCTATTATTTAATCTTATTGAATGCCTTTGTTAAACTTAATATTTCAAACAAGCTGCTGTCTCTGGGATAAACCTACAGACGTTTTGTGCACTTTACAGTTCCGCCACTTGAGGGCACAAATAAACAAGTAACTAATGATAAACCTGATAAAGGTATCACCTCACTGCTGATGTCATTAACTTTAGTTGCTGCATAACAACACGGCATTTCCACTAAATACCCAGTGCAAACATTAAAAAAGTAAGTGCACACATTACACTTGTATATTAACCTGAATATTAAGCATTGCAATTCAAGATGTCATTTATTTGTTCTGTAAAGTTTGCTGTTGAGGACATAGTAAGTCAGGTTATTGTCCTTGGCAAGCAGCCCTGATAGATTGCCTTATTAGGTGTAATTATGCAGATTAGACTGCTGATAATTATAAAACTGTAAACACATTCCTTTTCACCATTGCAATGAGAACAGAGCAGTGGTTCCATGCTGCTGACTTTTTAGCGCCAGGTGGCTGCACCAAGTTATTGAGATTTTACAAGGTAAGAACAGCACAGTTGCCTAATATGTGCAGCATCTGTTTGGTACTTCAATTGCTTTTTGCTACTATTAGGGAACACAATACTAGATACAACAGAGAGAAATAAGAGATATCCTCCTCTGTCCTCGAGCCAGATGGCAGATTATATTCATCTCACCGGTTATGTTCATTTTATAACCATAAAGTGTTTTTTTCCCATATTCAAATTCAGATTACAGCAACCATGCTAAACGTTGAGCCCTTATTTCTAATGTATTTCTACTCAGTAAATGGATCAAGTGAAATGTTGATCATTAATGTTAATTTAATTGGTTCTTCCTTTCCTGAAGGCGTCTTTCATTGTCTTCATGTGAACAGTCAAGTGAAAAAGAAAATGGGAAAGGACACATTATCTTCTGTATCATGCTTGCTTGCTGTATGGCTTTCTTTGGGCATAAATGCTTGTGGATTCCCTGTAAACTGAAGATCAGCTCAGCAGTGCTTACAGTTTGTTTGTTTTTCCTCCAGCTTAGAACACTGCATTTCTAAGGGGAGGATGTTGAATGGACAGTGTGCAAACAGAAGCAGGCACACTACAGCTGAGCCTTGTGCTCTCCAGTCCTGAACTCTGAACACTGAGCACACTTCCCAGCTGAACCAGATTGTGTTTATCGGCAGGGCTATTATGTCCACATATTTTCTACATTCCCGTAACCCATGCTGCACGTAAGTCTGCGATCAGCATTCCGTCTCTTGTGAGAAATGGTCTTTTATTAGCAGGCGATGCAGACTTGCCCAGATTCAGCACCCTCTCTGTGGACAGTGCTCAACTGCCAGCTCTGGCACTGTGCATTCTTTGTTTATGTGTGTGTGTGCATATATGTGTGTGTGTGTGTGTGTGTGTGTGTGTGTGTGTGTGTGTGTGTGTGTGTGTGTGTGTGTGTGTGTGTGTGTGTGTGTGTTCATATGTTTGTGTTTGTGTGTGAGAGGGAGAGAGTTGCCTATGTGAGCTGCTGCAGCATCATCACTCTTCTAAAATCTTGCTCGCGACAGACTGCAGAGTCCAGTTAAGAACCTATAGAAAACAGTTTTACTGGGTGATGGAGAGGCAAGGATTGGGTTGGACTGCTTGGCTTCAATTTTTTATATCCACAGCACTATTACCATACAACTTCCCCAAATTCACAGAGAGGTTAAGAAAAGGTAGCCGAAGGAAAAGAGAGACTGGCAGTGGAAGAAGAGGAGGAATCTGAAGAGATGGCAGAACAGAACAGAAATTTATTCCGCCTGTCCTGCATTCACGTTTGCTTTCTTCTTTTATCTGCTCAGGAGTATCCACACAGGAGAGTGGATTGAAAAAGACTGAACAGGGAGAGTCAGGGGAGGTTGTGAAAGGAATCTGGGCTGGGGGACATAGCTTCAGTTCCTACTATTCTGCCTAAATAGGCTCTTCCTCTGTAATGCACTCAGGCTCCAGTGATTCGCTATGTGAATGCTGCCCATTTGCATAGCCACTCTCCCTCCTGCTTCCTGGCTGGCTGTTGAGGCTCCCCCTCCCTCTGTCCTCCTCCTCCTTCTCCTCCTCTCTCCCTTCTTCCTCTTGCGCACATCTTCTGGAACGGAGCTGCCGAGGCTGCCTGTGTGTGAGTGTGTGTTCCTGCCCAGGGCTGCTCTCTCAGGTACTGTCGTTGCTATCACTTGGTAGAATTGAGAGCAGAGATCTCTAGAAACGGGTGCGCTACTTGGCACAACTTACAGGTGCAATCACGTTGTCTCCCGCTCGCTGCTGCAGCTGTCCGACACATGCAAATGAGACTTGGATTTAACTATGGTCCCATTCCTCTGGACATCCTTTGAGACCACTGGAGGAGGAAAAGGAGGGAAACTCAGAATGTCTCTCGATTTTCTGAAAAAAAAATCACTTTGCACAAGTGCTATCAGTCTCTTCTGAAGTTGGCTTTCTTTCTTTTTCTACCTGGCATTGCATTTTTTGGAATATTAAGTTTTTGGTGGGAAGATTTTCATTTTGTGAGGGCTTAACAGAAGGAGAAAAAGAGAAACTGGAATTGGAGCAAGCTGGGATTTCTCCATTGCTGTTTAAGGTTGCCCTAATTTCTTGAGTGAATGTTTTTGATTGTTTCTGTATGATGATTTATGATACCTCTTTACCTCCCTGGGTGCTGCCTTGGATTTCCTAACGGGAACACCGAAAGGCTTCTTTTTTTTTATCCCACAACCGACATTTTGTGTGGTGTCCCTTTTGCTTTTTTCCCTTCTTTCTCTGTGGATCTGTGTGAGTGTCTCTGGGCATAGTGATATTTAGCAAGGTGAGAAGAATGGGGCTGTAAGGCTCACTGAAGTCCCACCTTGATCTGAAGCCTCATCTGGCCACTCAGGGAAGATGTTTGGAGGCTGGAGGACACAGTTTGCTCCCCCGAGCCCCGTAACAGAGCCCCTAAACCGGAATTCAGCTTCACTCACCCACCTGGCCTTGTGGATCACTGCCCTGGCCCTGGGCTTTGTGGCAGGGTCAGAACCAGGTGCTGTGGAGAGTCTCCACCACATTCACCTCTCCCATGGAAACAAGCGTCACCATATTGTGCCTATTGCTATCCACAGATCACCTGCATCCCTAAGAGCAGGGCACAGTAAGTATTTCGTTGTCTAACATCAGTACATTTTCTAGTAGAGTACAGTAACTTCTTTGAGCAGTTTTTATTTTATTTTTTACATTTAACCTTTGTCATTAACTTTTCGCAATTGTCATTCAATCTTTTGTATATCTTACTGCCGAATCCTGAATATGACTTGATATTGTTTATTTCTATTTAAGATTCCCCTTCCCAAGACACATGGCGAGTCTAGCTTAGATCCATCCCCTTTTTTCCATCTCAGCAAAGTGCCCTCTGTCTCAATATCTGAGATTAGCCATATCCCTATCTCCAGATGCTCCACTGTGTCTAGATTAGACAGGATTAGAACATTGTGGCGCTCCATGTTGCCCCTGGGTGTTGCCTCCAGCTCTGCAGGGCGTCGAGCCGCTCCTGGCCCCTGCCCAGCGTGGAGTGTGGATGAGGCCTCTTTACCCAGTGTGGCAAGAAGGTTCATGACACAGGCATTAGGTGAGGAAGAAAAAGGAAATAGGAAGAATCTCAACTATAAGGAATTATATAACTTCACCCCCAAGTGTTCATGGTAGACTGCAGTTTGCTCCTCTCAATACAGTATATGTGTGACTGATTTTAGAAATACTGCAGTTTGTTTTTTCCAACTTCTTTGGCAGTACTTGTATTATTTGCTTTGTGAATATTACCTGCCGTTGTGAGCGAGGCTAATGTTTAAGATTGAGGCTGTGTCACACGTAGAAGACCAAAATACTCTTTCTTTAGTCATCATACTGCCTAGGCATTTTTGAGTGACGTAATCACTACTGGTGTAACACTGACGTAATGCTGAGGTCCCCTGGCTTCCATTAAGTAGACACTGCTTAATATTGTTTTACAAATCTTTACTGTGATGTTCTGGATTCTCTAATAATAAAGTTTACTAGTAAAGGCATTACATTGTGAGGGATAACACCATTGCAGAGCAGCACTGGCATTTTGAGGATGTTTTTATTGGACACAGGAGCAGCTCATAAACTAAACTAGAGCCCGGATCACTGGGCACAGTTAGACCTGTACGAACAAGGGAGTCAGTGCTCCTCAGTGATGATGAGGGAGATGGGAGGTTTGCCGGCGTACTGAGACCACAAGAGAGGCAATTAGGCCACTCTGCCGTGACCTGTCTGGAGCAGACAACGCTCAGCTCGCCTCCTGCTTTCCGTCAGGACCCTGGGGGCATGTGGTGCTTTCAGGCACATTCCACGACTTAATATCATAGTTAGCGTTAATGCTCCACTGTGCTGTTATTATGAGAGAAATTGCAGGAGGCAAAGGAACGCTTTCTCAGTAACATAACATTTTTGGTTGATCAGTGCACGGAGGGTGCATAAATGAAAAATGGATAGACATGCTGTTCAACATGGTACCTGGCTCCAGGACAAAGCCTGCTGTTGTAAAAGCCCCAGTGCTGTTGTCTTAGCTGTGGTAAAATTGGTTTGATTTTCATGGGGCTTGTTCACTACATGGGGTGTCTCTTAACTGCAGCAGTTAAACTTGCATAGCTCAATTTCTTCAGTCTAATTTGTGAATGCAAGAGCCTCAGGTTTGATTCTATATTTTTTAGAGTATCTTTTGCTTGGTATTTATAATGTATGTGTATTAAACAGAAAGTAGCCTTATGCTATCTTCAATTGTTCTCACTGTCTCTCTGGCCCCACCCCTCTCGCTGCTAGCTGTTGGTGTCAATGTTAAAATCTAATCCTATTTGCAATACTTATGTAACTCTACCTGCCTTTCTGCATTATTGTCACAATGCATTTAGAGTTGTCTCAAGTGATTAGACCAAACAAAGCTAATAAAGTGCTGACAGTTCTATATGCAAATTGCCTCCATTTAATGAAAATGCACTTTTTTCACTTAAAGTAATATGTAGCTAAACTCTGGCTGCTCCGATGGTGGGCTATCCATTTTGCCAAATATTCTCCAAGACACAAGCACACAATTCCTGTAAGTGATTTCATAGGAAAATACACATTACTCCCTATATATATATCAGCATACTGTAAGAGAACTATGCTTTGTTTCCTTTGTATTGAACTTGTATGTCTGTCATTGATTTATGTGGAAAAAGTTGAAAATTACCATGGTCAGGATGTATGAAATTGAGTTGGAGTGTGATGCATTGTTTGTTTTGGGCTAGCAGTAATGAGCTTCAGACAGGATCAAGTCTAAGGAGCAGACATACCATTTATCATGAACAAACTCCCAGAGGTGATATTCTTCTTTCCCAGATATGGACCGATACTCGAGATGCTGGATAACTAGGTTATCATATTTTCTTTACCTGCTGTTCTTATTCATTAAGAAGGCTAGATGAGATGATCTGATCAATAGGACATGTGTTTTGGACTTTAAGTTTTAACTGAATCTCCAGTGGTTAATGGGAAAGTAGACTTTTTGTAGAAGATGGTGATCTGCAATTCCCACTGTCTGAGCCAAATATACAGTATCTTCCACGTATCGCACCCCCACCCCCAAATACCTGCTCTGTCAACGTCTACACAAACGGCTTTTGTATTTGAGGTTTGATCAAAGTCGGCGAAGCAATTTAAGTGATTATAATCCATTTTAAAGCTTTCACCTTCAGAGCTAATCGTTGCATGGATTAGAGACAGTACTCGTCTGTGCTTACCCTGCTGCAGAGATGAACGGGGGAAGAGAAGGACAGAGGGAAGAAATGAAAGAAGATAGAGAATGAAGAACAACGGAGATGGAGAAAGTATAAGAAAAGGAAGAGAGCGAAAGAACAGTGAGGGAGAAGAGCGAGAAAGTGGATGGTCTCTGATGTCGCCTTGCTGCCGGTGTGTGTTGTGGGCTTGTATAATATAATTACTCCCATGTCTCTGAGCTGATGTCATTCTGCGATAGTGTGAGGATGACAGTATCTCTGCTTCTGTGAGGCAGTGGGGATGATAGCTGCCCTGATAAGGATCTGAGTACATGTTCCTCTGCTCTAGAGGGAGCAGAGGCAGTTATTGACCCACGAATGAAAGACTGCAGTCTTTTAATTCTCCTCCCTCTATGATGTGTGAGAACACAAACACCCTCTTTTTATTTGTGTGTGCTTTGGGTCTTTAACCTACTTGCATCTTATGATAACTTGCCTGCTCTCTTCTTCTTTTCCATCCTTCCTACTCTCTGCACTTCATCTCTTCCCGACCACTCTGCCTAACCCCCCCAGCCTCCAGCCCCCTGGTTGGTCCACAGAGTCCATCCAAGCAGACAGAGTGGACAGCCTTTTGTGCCTGCAGTGGTCTGTGTGGTTTCAGTGGTGACCAGGCTACGGTTGGCATGAAAGGAAATGAGACCTGACTTTTCGTGCGGTGGGCAGCGAGGGGTCAGCTGAGTAATGTGTTGGGTTTTGGATTAGAGACTTGGGAGACACAGAGGGAGAAAGAGAGAGAGAAAAAGAGCCCCCCCTCCCTCTTTTGACTCAACATACATAGGTCTGGGATGAGTTTGAGTCAGGGAGCTCTTTAACCATAAGGGACTCGGTGAATCACCATCAACAGCGTTGTCTTGTCTGCCGTCTCCCTCTTTCTTGTTCATCCCGTCCGTCTGTCTGTTTACACTTCCCGGCTTTTCTTTTTCAAGGCATTTTCTGTACAATTACCTCAATTAATAAGTTGTTCGGTGAATGTTTGTTGCTAGTGTTACCTCAGTGTGACTAACAAGTGTTATAGAGAAAATGCGTCATTTTGCACATAAATGAAGGAAACCTCCATCATACAGAAAACTGCACCATTTTCCAGTTTACAATGTTGATTTCACACACAGCTGTTAACCCTGCAAAATACAATGACATTTTGTAATGGGGTAATGCCACGGTAACACTTACAGACTGCATCAGATGAATAACAATCATTTGATTATATGAAACAATGATTCTCATGGAGGGAATTTGTTTTAACAGCAGGATACCTAAAAACCAAAAGAGAGTGACAAATATAGTAATGTACTGTATAGCAAAAGGACAATTATATTTGAATTGGCCAGCAGATCAAGTAAAATGTATAGAAATTATGAAGGCATAGAAGGCTAAAATAGTGAGAATTAAAATAAAATAATGAGAGGAATAATAGAAAGATCTTACGTGAAGGAATGCATTTTAAATAGTTGGTAAAATAGGATTGTTTCCACATTGACTATTTAAATGTTTGAGCCGCAGCTGGATTTGTGCATGCTAACATTAACTGTACGGAAGACGGGAAGCATGAAGGAGTGATGCATTTGTAGTGCAAGTCAACGTGTTAAAGATGCTAATTAAAGAGCTTAAATAGTTCTCCAAAGTTCATTCTGATTGACTCTGTAAATTCCTCATCATTTACCATGGGAATGGCACAAGCAAGGGGGAAGAAAAAAAGTTAAATTGAAATAAATAAAGTGGAGATCAAGTATGCAAAAAGCCAATTTAAAAAAAATCTAATCTGAAGTTCCGTCACCCTGGAGAAGCCTCATTCTGTGTCACCATAATGAGGGAGCACCTAGCTCTGTGCCAGTCAAGCCTGTATATACACACACTTGTGCACATTCACTCACAAATGCACACAAGCACCCTGCACACACCAAGAGCAACACTTTCCCAAATCATCTTGAATCTCTTTAATCACTTTGAATTATTGTCACAAGGGTGTGAATGGGGGTACTGAAAGTGATATGCAAATGTACACATGGAAAAGTGTAATTTATATAGTGTAACATATAATTGGTTAGTTCAAATTTAAAATGGGTCATAAAGAAAATGTGTACTTGGAAGGTGTAAAATTATAATTGTCCAGACATACAGTAGTTCCAAGAGTACAGTGATAACTCTCCTTACTGCTGGACTAATTGGTTCTGGCAAAAGTCATAGAACAAAAAAAAGATGGTGGGTGAAATCTTTCAGCCTTTACAGCCTGATACCACAGGGGAGGCCGGAGAGGATGGGTTTCTCTGGCAGCCAGCTTGCAGAAGACGGAAATGTATGATTGCCATTGATCATCAGATCGATAATCAGCCTCTACTTAAATATCACAAATCTGTTTTGGGAGAAAACAAAAAAACTCTATCATTGAGCTTGTCTACGTGTGTGGTATGATTGACAGTGTTCTAATTATTCTTAGTTTACAAATCATTACCTAACAACTTTGATATCATGTGTTAGATTAATGATGAACATAAAGGGTTTAAACAAATGAATGGCTGACCTGTTACAATAGAAGGCTTCAATAAGAACCAACCATGTCAAAACCATTCTTTTTTTGCAATTTACAATTGCTCACCTGCAGCAGGGTGGCAACAGAAAGAAAGATGTGCCCTAATCCACTCTAATAGGATTGTGTGGGATTTCACCTTCCTCATTGCTCCTTCCATCTCTTAGTGCTACAGGCCTGCTGGCATGGGCTGATAAAAACACGCCTGCATAACACCTAAGTGCAAGCTAATATTAGCATATATTTTGCAACATAATGTAGAAATATAATGCATACCCACGCACATTTCTTTTTTTTCTGTTATATATTTATTTGTTGGTTGATACATTGCATCAGTGGGAGATAAAGGATAACACATCTCTCTTATTGTGTTCCAGCATTGCCTGAAGATAAGGGGGAGGCAGAGCTGTATATAAATCGCAAAGGCAATAGTTGTGCTGCACGACAAAACCCCCTCTCATACACCTAGGTACATCAGCACATGCAGGGTTTATTTTTTGCTGAATTTTCTCCATATTCATGTTATTGTATCATTACTATACGAGATGTAGCTAATTAAATAATATATCACCACTCGGTAGAGGCTTGCTTACAAAGTGAGGCTACTCGGCAATAGGCAAAGCAGATGTTTAATCCTGCAATTAAGGCTAAGGCATGCTTGCTGTCTCCTGGGTACAGCTTACAAAGTGAGTAAAAACAAAGCAGTGTCATGCAGGTACGACATGGCACTGTAGTGAGGGAAATAGGCTTGTTTTCTTGTATAACATGAAAACGTATAGAACACATTTTATCCACATATTGGTGTTCTAATATATGTAATCTCATGTTACTTGCTACTTCCATTTGCTAATGTATGTAAAATAAAGTCCATACATATTGCGCAGTGCATTGTATGTACCATTTTTAACAGTGTCTGCTCATGTTTGAAGTGTTGTTTATGCTCAGCTTTTGAGCTACCTACTGCACATATGCATCACCTTGAGCTAAATAATGATTTGTTAAAGAAGAGGGACAGTGGAGGGGGCTTTACCTGATATTTTCCTTTTAATGTAGAGGTAGAGATGCGGATGTATTAAATCATTTCAAAGAAAATTCCTGCAGCACAAGCATTTTGTAATTGTGCAGGCCTAGTATAGACTGCTATATCATTTGTTTTTATGAATAGTGTTAACATAGGAGTATCCTCAATAAAGCACAGTAGCTCTGTCTGATCCTAAAGCAGCTTCTTTGTGAGAGCAGTATTTGTGCTGATGCAGGTTGGGCTGCATATAGTGATGGGCAGCCAGTTGTCTCTAGTCTCAGATCAGAGCTCTGGCCCTGGACTGTTTTCTGCCTCAGTTCCATTTTGTAATTATCCTCCACACTTGTCTTTTTCAGTAATTAGAACTGCAGTCATACTCCACATCTGTTGGCTCCCTAATAGAGAAGACAACAGCTTCTAGAGACCATTTGGATGCTATGATGTTTGAAACATAGAAAGACTGAAACTAAATAATGCACTTATGTCTGATGGCGCGCAATCAGTCAAAGAGGCTTTTAACCGCGAATGAAAAAGAAGAGAATCGACTGATGCTTGATTTTATTTAAGTCTGACTTTGATATGTGTGTTCGCTGGCACGCAAATTAAACACTGGATGCTGAAAAATCTCATCAACAAATTGCTGGCAAACAAAATGGCTGACCTGAATTGAGAGAAAGGGAGCATTGAGTCTGAGGAGCAAATGAGGCAAGTGATGATGAGAGAGTAAATTTGAAGCTGTCGATACTGTGGGACACCTCTATCAGAGCCAAGGCTGTTGGCTGTGGAGGCAGATATGCAGCTGGTCAGGGTAACAAAGGGCCCGTTTGGTGTATTGCTCCATTAAGACACTGGGTCTTGTCAGCTCTGCCTGGATGGGCCATTCTACTCCACAAGGCATGGGTTCATGTATCACTTAGGGCTTAGGGGAAGTGAGCATGGTAGAGGAGGGGGCAGAAGGGTGTGAGTGACACTGGTCGACTGAGCATTCATGGCATTATGTTACTAGCCCAGGGGGCAGAACTTTACCTCAACCATGAATTGATGGGCCCCTGCCATGAAGAGCGAGGGTGTTTGGTATGGCTACCCGGGGGCCCCTTCATGATGAGGTGAAGGCTTATCTCTTCAGAGCAGTGTGAGGATAAAATATGGCGAAGTACTGCAACAGTGTGATGCAGGGGCGGATTTCTTGATTCACAATCTCTGTCGAACTGCAGATTGTATCAGTTTAGGGCTTCCTTAAAGGGTCGTTTCTGAGTGTCAATACAATACTAAAAAGAGATACTGGTTAAGAGATGCTTCCTGTTACAAACCAGTTTTCCTGGACACCTGATGGGCTATGCTTATTTAGGACAGTCATCCAGCCTCCCTGGCTTTTAGTCTGCTGCCAGGGGGTGGCTAACAGGAGCTACATTAGGTCAGTCTGCAACGACTACTGGGTGCTAAATTACAACAGCTAACGTTAACGAGTTTCCCTGGTACGGAGTCTCGCCTCCAACATGGCAAATAAAAATACCGTTATTACATGTACAATTATCACTATAGGAGGCAGAGGAATAGCTAAACATTTGACACGCCGATCAACAGAGAGCAGGAGAGGGAGAAAGAGAAGCCATTGCTAACTGTTACCTACTAAGCCAAAGTATCTAACAAAGCTAATAGCGTGTAAACAACTGTGGGATTAGTGAGAAAGTCGCTGAAAGGAGAGAGCTAGGAGTCCTTGAGTAAACTAGTGTAGGTTTAAATGTAAAGTGGATAATTAGCCACTGTAATGAACAATATGTCAAAATAAACTGCGTCCATCTATTGAAGCAAGACTTTATTAGCAACACAGAAGCATCGTCTAACGGAAATGTTGCAAACGTACAGTCCCCCCCCTCCTCGTTGATGTGGTCATTTTGTACTATACAGGCCTTGAGGTCTGACTTAAGTGCTTCTATTTTCTCTCTCTCCCTGTGTTTATTAGGTTTTGTTGCTCCTATAATTCTGGAGCTGGCATCTTATACCCTCTAATAAGGATGACCAATCATGGGGGGCAAGCAGCAATGCCCCACTTTTAGTCTCCACTTAATTTAATTACATCAAATTAGCAAAGCAGGGAGAGAGAGAGAGAGAGGAGGGGGGGGGGGGATTAATGCTTTGCAGCTTATGAAGGCAGGTTGGACACTGTCAGCTGTCCTATCCAGAAATGCTTTGGGATTGTCTTCATTAGAAGGAGCTTAAGTCTCATAGGTCACTGGATATTGTTAAAGCAATACTGTGGAAATGGACTAATTAAAATATTTGCCTAGTTAAGACTCAGGGTAACTGCCTGAGAACTTAAAATTATTCCTATTATCTCTATAAACTCTGTTTGCCTTAGTACCACTTATCATTTACATGTGTTATCAATAAGGGTGTCACAATTTCGATTTTAAATGGAAATCGACTGAAATTAAGTCACAATCTCGAATTTTGAATAAAAAAATGGAATCGTCGATGCTGCCACGCCCCCATGTCACGTCCAGTCGGCTTGTCAAGTGGAAAAAAACACACGTGTTGAAGTGCTGCAAGTCAACCTCCTCTAACTTAGCTACAGCCAGTAAAAAGTTAGCATGGCAACTGCAGATGCAGGAGACCCATCGACAGAACTTGAACCCCCTCCTCTTTCACTGAAGTCACCGGTGTGGAAGTAATTTAGATTTCCAGTGAGTTAATGTGAACATTGTCAACAAAAAAGCCACTGTTTGCAAGCTCTGCTATGTGCGTGTACCATATTCTGTGTGTTTACCATTGCACATTAGCCTAGCAGCTAGCAGAGTTTCCTTCTGCTTAGGGACTGTTCATTACTTATTTAAAGGGCCACCAGAGGAGTTTTTGGACCTTAAGGGTAAAATACTTGACCCTTGCCAGTAATAATTTTTCTCTGATCCTCCCCTTATGTGCTAGTTTGGGCTTAGCAAAGATGTACAGATGCCATTTGATTTTTTACAGCCATGACATATATGAGTTAACCTCTGTATTCTCATCTTACACATCCCACTCCTCTGTTATGGTGTGGTGGCCATTTCAGTAGATTTACTCACTAACATAGTTGTGGAAACACAATAAGCATGGAAACTAAATGCACACTTCCTGCATTACTGCATTACATCAAATACTAAGTTACTCCTCTAGTAAACTAGTATGTACATGAAATAAAACAATAAAACATTGAGACCATTCAGCAAAGGACACTGGGAAATAACAAATTCAACACTGGTTGCTATGGACTTGTCACTAGGCTTCGTCATTGTATATTTTAGCACATAGGTAAAGCTGCAGAAGCTGAACATTATATTCCAAAACATATATATTTATTTTTAAAGCAGATTTTAAATTACATTGCAACAATTTAACAATTCGCCCTTATGAAATCCAATCACGGCACGGCTGTCTTGGAACGCAATAGACTGACAGTGGCGGAATGCCCCGAGACTTAAATTCAACTAAAATGTAACAGTGAACAATCAGTGTTCGGCCTACAGTCTGTTGAGATGCCTCTCCAAAACGAACGTCCAGAAACGAAGCGCAGTCACACCATAAAACGTTAAGACACGTTGAGAAAAAAGATCCGTATTTTGCCGTAATCCAATGACACGGAAAAAAAAGTAATCCACAGCGATCAATAGATCCACAAAAAGGATCACAGTGTATCCAGCAAGGCCTATACGAGCGTAACATTCACCAGCCAGCTCCAAACAGGTGAACGAGCCCTCTCCACTTCGCCGTTTAAACAAAGTGGAATAAACGTATAAAAGTCCAAATCTACACAAAACCCGCAATCAATCAATCAAGCTAACATCACATTTATATACATGGCATTTAGGAAACCTTAATTGCAAGGTTGGCACGGCAAGATGTCCAGACTAGTGCAACAGTAATTTTCGTTTTTTGCGTCCTGCTGCTCCCATTGTCAGCCAGGTAATATTTTTTTTACTAAAGCAGTATATGAAATCAGATGTATTACCTACCACCATTTAGTTGTTTTGTGTTTTTTAAGATATTTATAAAATATCTGGTCATGCCAGATGTAATTATTTTTTAATTATTTAAACAATGCAATTACCCGTTTCAGCCACCAGGGGGGCAGTGCCCTGTCCCCCAGCAAACTCATGGGTCAGACCCACCTGGTAGCGAAGGAGGGCCGAGACTAAGCGCTACATGAAAAAATATGCACCAAACAAGCCACTTCAAAAGTTGGGTGACCCCCCCCAGACTAAAAAATGTTGGATGACCCTCCCCTCAACAAAGAATAAAAAGACATGACCCTCCCCTATTTTCCTCCGGTGGTCCATTCCATAAATACCGAATGGTCCCTTACAGCTTGATCCCGACAAAACCGCACGGTTGAATTCCAGCATGCATGCACGTTTTGTAGCCTAAACAGAGCAGCTTATATTGGTTATATTAGAGAGAGCAACAAGTTAGCGGACGGCTGAGTCACCCCCTCTGCTCTCTGTTTGCTAAGACCGCTGTGCTGGCTTGATGGTGTTTTAAGCCCCCAACCCAGCCTTCAAGGCAGCGCTGCGGCCGTTGTGTTCAAGGCACCTAACCATAACCATTGCCTAATCCTAGTGCCTTCCAGGCAGCGCTGCCTGGAAGACGACATTGGGGGCTTCAAACACCAAACACTGCTGTGTTTGAAGCGTCTGCCCTTGCCCTTTATTGACAAATTGTCAAGTTTCCAATTGACTGAAGATATGTTATTGTTTCATTATGTTGTTAATACATGTTTTAAATTTGACAATGTAGTGTGGTACATTGCGAACAAAGGTCAGATATTATATTGCATAAAAGTCGAGTCTAAAAATGGCATAGCAACCTGTGCTTTAAAAAATATAAATGTAAAAATTGAGAATCGAACCGTGACCTTAGAATCGAAAATGTAATCGAATCGAGGATTTGGAGAATCGTGACACCCCTAATTATCAATAACTCATTACATTTGCCATCATTGGAATACAATGAAATACACATGCTGTATCAGCATAGGTGTATATAATATCTCAGTCCCAAACAGCAGATATAAGTGAATACTCTATCGGCCGGTGGCGAAGATTAAGTCTCTGGGCAATGAACTGTAAAAGTTTATATTGATTGTGCTGTATATGTGCCAATATCCCCAGACTTCTTAAGCCAACACAAAGCAAGCAGGTCGTCTACGCTCCTAGTTGATTTAGCACCTCTGTCCACTCTGCTTTCTGCTGACTGCAAAGAGAATAGCTCAGCTTCAGCCTTCTGATAAAGACTGAAGGGAGGATTTATCACTTAAAAAAGAAGAAAAAAAAAAGAGAAACGTGGAAGGAGGCAAAGCAGCAGAGTGCGCAGTGTACAGTATTTTATGTTATGGTTTAGTTTCCTGACAGAACTGCCGCATTTGTAGATTAGCTGGCAAAATTGCTTAATTTCCACTCCATGCTCACACAATAAATGTTTTGGCTGTTTACTATAGCAAGATTAGAAGTATGTGTAAAATGGATGAGATGCTCACACAGCATAGCAATCCTGTGTTTTTATCTTGTTGAGGAAATCCTGGCCCCTCACGTAGCCTACTGTATAATTTAGGCGGGCACATTAAAAGTTTGTTTTCGTTTCAGTAGTATGTTGTACAGGATTGTTTCAGCTTTAACCTGTATTGAAACCTTTTCTCATGCCTGCTGGTTCTGTTCTAACTGCCTATCCCATTTTAAGGGATGCAGTTGTTTGTGCTGAGAGAGGATTAAGACAAGTCAACAATACATATGCTTTTTAGTCTCCAAAAGGGCTGCTCACACACCACTGAAGATAGAGAATGGCTTTTTCCAGGAGTTTCCAGCTTGAGAGCGAGGTTTAAATTGCGGAAAGGACCTCGCTATACTGCAAAGCAACAATGAGCAGATGCAGAAATAGGGATTGGGTGGGGGGTTGGGGGTGGTCACAGTGATCTAGCTGTATCCACCATACCTCACTTTCTAGTTTTCATTGTCCTGCTGAATTTTCTTCGTTTGTACCCGTAGGACGGACAACCAGAGGCTGTGCTTTAACTGCCGACTCCAAACAACTGGAAGAACAATTGCCCTTAACTCATTATTTTAGGAGCTGCTGTTGTTCACTGTACTTAATTATTCTAACACACAGAGGCTGACAGTCAAAGGTGACAGGCAATTAATCACCTCACATGTCAATACATTTTGTTATGGCTAGAGACGCCTGACAGGAGTCTCTTTTTCCCAGCATCCTTTTTTTTTAAATGTTCATGAAATATTACCCTTTAATAATGAAAACTATCAAAAAAATAATTATAAAAAACATTTACTTTTTAAGACTATTCAATTATTTGCACTTATATTAATAAGTTAAAAAATATAAAAGCCATACACTGAAAATGCAACAATAACAAGAGTGAATTGATTTTTGGAGAAGTACTAAAATAGCATTCTCCGTTTACAATGCCTCCCAATCCAACACACAACAGTAGTCACCTTCACACTGTGAAAGCTTTTTCTGATAGCAACACAAACCCACCATGAAAACATTTAAATGCCTGCAGAAGTCAACTCCGGACAAAAACTAGGACTGAAAAGGGTATTTTAGTGTCGCAGACAAAGGTTAAAGAATTCTATAGCATGCCTACATTATTGGAATGTGAGGTTGATTAGCATAATTTACAAGTTTGAGGCTAGACTACATCTAACATTGCCTCCGTTGAGGTTGAAGTTGAAGTTATTTCGAAATAATAATTTGTTACATCTTGATTTGACCTCCTTATCCCATAAGTATTATAGTTGCTATTCTAAACAGTGGGGGCTCTATTTTTGAAAGTCAATGGACGCACAAATCCCATGCCTCAGGGTGTGGAAAGTGAATTTTGCCAGGACAAGACGTTCACAGTGCATGTGTGGCGTTGTTGGCAACTGTTTAGAATACATAATTCATAGATGTAGTTTTCATCACCAGTCAAAGCAGTTTGCTCTGACAACTCTGATGTACAGTAGAGAGAACTACAGAAGGGATCTACCACAAAAAAGCTCTCAAGAGAACACTTGTGTCCTTGTGCAAAAGGTGCAGCATTGCCAGGAGCAAATTTATGGCTCTTTAAATTTGATAAGCATGAGAGGGGATAACATATTAGGTTGCTGTGCTGCTTTGCTGCTAAGAGCTTTGTTGCCAAATGAAAGAAACTGTTCAGTGACATTAGGTGAGGAGCCAAACTGAACCGGCAACCAACTACAGGGTCAGTCTGGTTAGAGGAGAGGTGCATCCACCAGCCTGATCCTCGTTCATTCGACAGTTACATGTTGATATACCTGGAATGAAAAAGAAATCAAGCTATTTTCAGGCCTCTGCAGCAGTCGTGGCCAGAGGCTTTAGGATTTTAAGATTGTCCGTCCGTCTGTCCCATTCCCGTGAACACAATATCTCAGAAAGGCCTTGAAGGAATCTCTTCAAAATCGGCACAAATGTCCACTTTGTCCAAATGAATATGCTAATTATGACAAAATACACTTTCTTCTAAGTCTTCACTACATATAATTTATAATTTATGAGTTTGGACAAACTGCAACTTGACTGGTTGGTGGGAGCATTGAACTGCGAGGTGGTAATTCTAGTTTCTTGCTTGAGGGAATTGCATCAAAGTAAAATTGGCCTACATATCCAAAAAAATACTTTGTAAGCTTATGAGTAGGATCCGTACATGCACATGTGACTTGGTTAAAGGTCCAGTGTGTGGGAATTTCTCCCATCTAGCGTTGAAATAATATATCACAATCAACTCTCTCGCGCCACACAGTTCAGTTTTCTGGGTGAAGAAGAAATTGAAGAAATTTGGATTTTGAATACATGTGGTCCTCCATGTTTCCTTCTTCAAACTTGCCGGGGCCGGGAAGCTACGATACCCATTAGCAGCATTAGCAGCACCTGTGAGTTTATCATGTGACAGCGAAAACGCGAAAGGTGGAGCAGTATGTCCTGTTTGTCCCTTACCAGCCAACGTATTTCAAAATGGCACATGAATATGGAGCGTCTACCGCCGTTAATGCAAACGCAAATGTAAAATTTCAAGCCAGTAGGAATACTTTGAATTGATGGTGGTGGTAAATATTCATGAAAAGGACAAGTTTGTGAACGGGCAACACATGATTTTGAGAATGAACAACGATACACACTGCACCTTTAAGGCACGAATATAGTGAAGTTGGACTTGAAAGGTGAATGGAACAAGAAAAAAATCCCAGGTGATCCTCAATATACAGCTCCTCTCCCCTTAGTTTGGAACAGTTAAGTTCACAGCATGTCGCCAGTACACCAAACTGGCAAAGATGAGAAAAACCCTGACAGACATGTCACCTCGCCGATACAAAGCCCACCGTGCACCGACAGGCCTCACATTCTTTTCTAGGAAACTTCTCAGGTGTACAGAAGAGATGTTTTACATGTATAGCAGTAGCAACAGTGAACAAATCAGAAATAAACAGTGTGAAACAATTGGTTACAGTAAAGTTGACACCATTTTTCAAACCAACAGAAAGTTACAGAAAATAGCTTTTACAGTGGTGTGTTAATTTGATTAAACTGCATAGCACCTTAACAAGAATGTGAACGTTGTGAAAGGTTTGAGTTTCATATAAAACCCATTTTCTTTAAAGAGTTAAATCAAAATAATGCTTATAACAACTATAATAAATATGTTGACAGAACTGAACGTAATTGATAATTTAAAAATTGGTTGCTGGAAGTAAAATTGTAAACATTTGTTTGTCCTGCTATTTGTTTGCCTGGTGCACTGGCTAAGAGCAAAGAAATTATTGAAGTTCAGACACATAATCCATTGACATTTGAATAATCAAATCATGTTGTTTCCCTTCCATTAATGCTGGCTCATGTCACAATATGTTTGAATAATATTTGATAAATTGTGTCTGGCAAAGATGCCTGGGGAGGAATAACACAGTGGATCAAACACAGATCCCTACATTATATAGATAGACAGATATCACTGTGTTGGCATCATTATTTTGGATCATGGGCTGTAATGTACCATTTAATTATACACTGAGCCTGTGTGAATGGTGTCCCTATTCGACTGTCATTCACAGCTTTGCAATCGCTGCCAAGTTGGAACATGTGGTTTTGCTAAAGACCCCACATTCTATTTACCACCTCATCTCCTCAGATACTAGACCATTTAATCGTCTCAAAAAGTAAAATATAGTGGGAAAGGTAGATCAGGGGGGAATAAAGAAATTGATCAAATTGACTCACAATTTTCCCTTATGGCACTAAATATTCAGGAGCATTGATTGGAGATGGCTCCTTTACCAGATACTGATAATAGTATCCTCATAAATCGTGGTAATGATTTCTCTGGAAACTGAAATTGTAATCCAATAGACATCATTAAGCTTATTTTAATTGTACTCTTCCCAGGGGGGGGCACAAACCAAAAATAAACCCAAATGATGTTATTCTTAATATAGCTTGGTCCTTTTAAATGGTTTGGGGATGAACGTGTAGCAATTTATGTATATTGTCACCTACTTATTTCTGTACCACTCACAAACAAGTTTAAGTGCATCAGATATCTTACAGATGTCGTCCTCATTAAGCTAATTTCCATTGTAAAGATATACAACTATAAGTTAAAAGTAAACCTGAAAAAAAAGTATTTGTTAAAATATAACCCTGGAAAGAAGTATTTTTATGTATGTTTTTAAGATGATTGGGGAAAGAGGTTATGTTACTTTTTAAATTCCATTCAATAGATGCATGGAAAGGTTAAAAAAACTAATCTATTAATAATCTAAAAGCTATTTTATATGCCATATCTTGGGTAATCTATTTTTGCACAACAGTCATTACGGGAATCCTTGACAGCAAAAAGAGAGAAATGCAAGTGCTACAGTAGGTGCTGACAGAAAGCAGATCCATAATGTCATCTCTCCTTTTCATATTTCCATCACAACTATGTAATTATGATTGGATTCCTCCCCCGTTTCTCGGAAGAGGTGGTAATATGAGGCTCGTTGTGATGGCTGTGTTGGAGGTCAGACGAAAGACGGTCTGCGGGCCTGACCTTAGCTGAGCAGTATGCTCCAACAGACTGCCTGTTTTGTGTATCCTAACAGCTGCTACACTACAGGGCACATAGCCAGTATACTTTCCTTTGCTCACACCTATCCACGTCTTCATGTGACACTGCTCAGTTTATTTAACAAACAGCGCTTGGAGGCCACCTTGTTATATGCTCTGCTTCATTCCAGCAGGAATGGACTTCGGGAAGTCAGTGCCAAGAGGTTTCTAACACAAAGGCTATGCTTGCTTTCCTACAGTCTACTATCCCACACACCTCTTTGGCCACCTCCTGGGATGGTGCTACATTTTTAATGAAAGCAGAGTGTTTGATCTGCCAATGTTTATATTCTTTGATGTTAACTGACACAGCAGAGATCAGCCAGCTCTCAATGTAGTCCAACATGAGGACAGATTAATTCATTTTCCTTTAACAGGGGCGACTTGTGGTTGAGGAGTTGATCCAGGAAGTCTGATCATCCGGAAGTCATTCATTTCCTATGGAGATTCGCAGACTGCATGTGAATGGGTCAGAACCAATGCGAACGAGTAAAAAAATGTGTCCGTTTGTCATCCGGATGCGTTCAAAAAATTGAACTGTTGCGACAGGCAACGGACGGTTCCTATCCGACAATTCGAGTGGAAGTTAGCGTTGCTATGGTATTGATAAACAAATCTGAATTCTTAACGTTTAATAATGATTTCATAATGATATGTTGTCATGTACTTTTTTAAGTTGATTTCCTAACGTTATTAGGGCAGTTAATAGAATTGCTGCTTGCTCGCCATTTTTTTCTACTCCCGATTTCTACTATTCCGACGCTTTCAACGGCATAGGCGCCGATTTATGTTTTCCTCCGTGGGCGCTCACGGGCGCACGCCCTTTAAAAAAAAGTAGTCCAAAAAATGTTTGCATTTCAGAACCTTAGGAAATGGACAGCGGCTGACACGAACACACACGCCTTTTAACTCGATAATAAAGTCGTAAAGTAGGCTGTCTTTCAACTCAGGACAGCGAGATGAAAAGTGTAATTGACACGTAATTGCGATCAGCTTCGTGGGAAATTAAGAATCAATGCCATCCTGTCTAGTAGCCTAGGCCTAAACATGAATTAGCACACAAATCCACACAGTAAAAACAGGCAATTGACCACCTAGACCCACAAAGCTACCAAATGTTGAATTAGATTTGTTGTCTTACCATTGCAGTTAATTGTTCAGGAGGAATGTGTCTCTGCGTTCAGCAGATGAAATCATCAGCGATGATGTCCAGGTCCTGCTGTCGGGCCACTTCTTTGTGAGAGTTAATTATAACGATGTGATTTAGTCGGGCTTGTCCCATTGTTGACCGTAGATACGTTTTCAGTTGGTGCATCCCAGAAAATGACCTCTCTGAGCAGCAAGATGTTACAGGGACAGTCAGAGCCAGTTTCAAAAGCTTTGTGACTTCTGGTAGCATTGTTCTCAAGTGCGCGCATCCATCTCCTTTCATGAAGTCATATACATCTTGAAAAGTTGCAACATGATCACCTTTCTGTTTTGCCAAGCACATGTCTCTATGCAATGTCAGCCTGCTTCCATCCATATCATCCCCATAGAACTGCATTATGTCTTTACAGTCCGCCTTCCCGGTTACAAAATCTTCAACGTCTTGCATGTGTTTGAATACAGAAGGATTAAATCCGCAGTTCAGAGATGTTGATGCTGTATCCATGACCTCAAAGTACAGCTGTCGGTACATGGCCTCTGGTGTTTGAAAACTGTGTGCTGCACCTCCACTGTTCAATCGCCGGGGGATTCTTCTTAGTCTTGGCACATTTGGGCTATCCAAGTCCAGGACATGCGCTTCTGCTGTAGTATTTTTCCAAAATTCTTGGAATCCTTCTTCACGAAGACACTTTATGTCTTCTCTCAGTGTGTCAATCATCTGCCTAGTTTTCTTTATGTGCAACTAGCTGTTTTGAAGTGCAACATTGACTGTTTCCATGCGAGAGAAGAATTTCAGCATGAGTTTCAAGGAGAAAAAGGTGCTAAATTTCAGCAGGTGCGTGAGAAGACCGTTTGCTTTCCCTCCTGCCTCTCCCCTTTCTTTTTCAGACAGGTCCTCCAGAAATTCCAGCAGCACACTGTAGTTGGATGCAATTGATTGTAACAAGGCCGTTTTGAAGGTCCATCTGGTTGGGCACAGAGGCCTAAGAGATGAAGTGTCGTCCTCTTGAAACTCCTGGAACCAGGCCAGTCACTTTGGTGAATTTCTGATGAGCGTGACCAGGTCACGTATATTTGTCAAAAAGTTGCGACATGCGGGAATGTTTTCGGAAACATCATGCACAACCAAATTCACAACATGTGCGGTGCAATGGATGTACTGTGCTCGAGGCTCCAGCCCCTGCAAGCGAGCCTGCAGACCTGTTCGAATACCGGACACATTTGATGCGCCGTCATAGCACTGTCCTGCATTTATTGACTGGCAGGGCGAATCTCATCAGAACGTCTTTTAAAAGCTGAAAAAGTGTGTCTGCAGTTGTTTTTGATGTCTCATAAAATCCTAAGAAAAGTTCTTCTGGCTCCAGATTTTCAGTCACATAACGTAAAACAGACACCTGTTCTTTGACCGTATTATTGGTTGTCTCATCCATAATTACAGAGAAAACCCCAGCAGACTGTATTTCTCCAACTAATTTTCTCAAGACATCATGAGCCATAATTTCAATCATCTCGTAGGATGTCATGAGAGAGCCACTTGTTGTCCTTACGAGCCAGCCATGACCGTAACTCTGGGATATCCTCAGCACGCACATATAGCATCTGCATAAAATTGGACTCTTGGTCAGTTTTTCCTCTAATGGCCACTCCCTGACAGGAAAGAAATTGGAGGGTAGAAAGAACAGCCAGCAAAGCGATTTTGGCATCAGCCATCTGCCTTCGTTTACCAGCAGAGAGCGAAGCAGCAACATTAACACCTGCATTGGTAGCTGCCATAATGCTAACAGCAGTGCGATGCAAATTTCTCTTTTCATGTGATCTATATCGTTCAAGTGATTTAGCCCAGCTTGAAAAGCCATCTTGAACGAAAGCTTTTAAAGATTCTTGGTCGTGGATTAATGATGGAAGAGGGGCATTCATGTTTTTAGCTGTAGTGCAGATATTACAAAACACGTTGCTATTTATGGAGTCATATGCTATCCAGGGGAATTTTGCTTTCCAGCTAGCCTGATATGTCCTTCCCTTATTTCGTCCATCTTCACTGTTGCTCCTAGCTTCACTGTAGCTCCTAGCTGCTTCACTGTTGTTATCTGCTTCTGACAGGGCACTGGTAGAACTCTCTGCATTGTTGGTGGATGTCGATGCAGTTGCATCATTAAGTTTTGCTTTTTTAATTACAAATCTGTCCATTTTAGTCTCACTCTGATTACCGAACGCTCATACACGCACTGTATAGTGGGGGGATGGAGCGGGGTCACTAAAGAGGCGTTTTCATCCGAGAGACGCTGGTGGATAGGATATGGAGCAGGGGACTGACAGCGACATAACCAATCACACTATGACAGACGCTCCACTTAGCACCAACTGCAATGTTTATTTTTAAAATGTATGTAGCCTACTGGCAGTCTGGCACATGTGTACACGGTATCGGCGCCTATGTTCAACGGTGTAGTACGATGTCCACTGGGGGCACATTGCGTATTATGGAGCTGATTTCAAGTGCCAGTGGGAAGGCGGCGTAAGACCTACTGTACCAATACCTATTCAAAACCCACTGCCTCTTGGTTTCCGCCCTGTGACCTCTCTGGGGGTAATGCATGTAAATGTAGGAGATACCAATGCATTTGGGGATACTGTGATACCGTGAAGCAAGACAATCTTAATAGCATTCTGTTTCATAGCTCTTGTATTTTGCGTAGTGCACCTCAAAGCACTCAAACTCCCATCATTATACCTCGATCACATCCTTTATTTTATATATACAGGGAATGAATAGGGAATAAACTGAAACTCTTGTCAAATTAAAGAGACAACAAACAGCCAAGTATTTCCAGGATACAACTGTATCTAATGACTACAACAGATCCATATCGGGCCCAGTGTCCCAGGAGAGCACACAAATAACAAATATGGAGCCAGTGCATAATTACTCCCACCACTGGAGTTACAGAGGCACGTGTCTGCTGATTTCATGCCACTGCACAACTGTGTAGGTGTGTATTAGCCATGTTTCTCCATGTATCTTAATCCTCAACAGTCCCTCAAGGAGTCTTTCACAAGTCTTACATGCTTGTATGGATTTTAGCCTGCTTTACCACATATCGGCAACCTTATTATGTTCACTCACTGAATGTTCTTTGGAGCCATTTATATAATCTGCATGTCACAGAGTAGTTAGTTTAGTTGACCTTTGGTGCCTTGACATGAGGGTCTTGCTGTTTATACATTTAGCTTAAGGGTGTCACTAGCAATATCTGCACACCAGCCCACTGAAATGAGCAATCTTTATATTATAGTGGGTTTTTTTGGAGGTCACCAAAAGTAAATAAGCTGTCAGTGGGATAAAGTGGGTGTCAAATCGTATGAACAGACAGAGGGGGAAAAAGACGCTTAGGGGCCCAGTGAGTTCCAACACTGACATGGTTTAAAAGAGCTTAATTATAATAAGCTGGAGCATGGAGCAAGTGCTTGGTGGCTTGGGGGGGAACTCTGAGACAGTGACAACAGTCCAGAGCGAGCTACATGAATTGGAGATCGCTCTGTGAAGAGGCCAACATCAGATATGCATTAATGGAACAAGGAGGGTTTTCAGCGGTAGCAGGCAGACTTCATGAAAAAGAAATTACGCCTGCCTTGCAAATATATTACACATAATGTCTTTCCCTATGTAGAAGTCATCAAGCTTCATAACGCTTTATCCATTAGGCAAACAAGAATGCTTAGTGTTATTTCATTATGTTTTACAGATGCGAGTTATGCTTTATGAAAACAATAAATCCTGCTATAGATCTGCATGTCCCAACATCATTTGTTAATCACATTATTGTTAATTAATGATGCAATTCTTTTTAGCTAATGGTTGACAGTGTGTATTGACTCAAATGAGGGAATGGAATTGGAAAAGGATTTTGAGAGTAGAGTGACACGCTTTAATCACTGCACTACGAAGAAAAGCCAGAAGGAGAAAAACAACAGAAATTTATAAATAAATGCAAAATATATCGATAGTTTTATATCCTTGTGAACTGGTTTACAAGAATGGAATTACAGTCAAAATGATTTATAATCTATTGTTCAGGCTAAGGCTGTTTAACTCCCAGCCCCTATGAATAATAACACACTCTGTCTTTCTCTCTCTCCCTCATTCTCTCTTTCTCCATCTTACTCACACACACAGACAAACTAACTTACACACACACACACACGCACACGCACACGCACACACACACACATGTAAATGCATAAAACACTAGCAGAGCTCCTTGTCTAATTTCTCATGAAGATAGCTGTTTTTATGCTAATCTGACAGCTGCATTCATTTTCAAGCTTTCTCACAGGCATTTATTTCCCAATCACATACTCATTCATTCACAATTGTACACACACATACACACTTTCTTCCACGAGCATACTTTTCTATGTCCTGGCAGAAATTATTGAAACACTATCCTAATGAAGGTTTCTAATTGGGAAGAAATAGGCACTTATTTGATTGAGACAAGTTTGACAGCTATGAAATGCTGAAGCGCCGGATGGTTGGCAAGCGTCACAACCTGAAACTGTGGCTCTATACATGAATATGCTCCCACTTTTAATAGACCACTTCCTTCATTAGTCGAGACAGACTTATTCCCAACCATCAATTTGACTAGGTCACTGGCATAATGCCACGAGGCTCTTTCTCACTGAATGGCTACATAATTAGAACCACTCTCCCATCCACCAGGTCATGTTCAAACCTTTCATAAGGCTGCTAAAGACAATGAGCTAATGCAGCGAGACAGGAAGTAGCTGGTTTGGAGGTCACTAGGAGGGCATAACTGGACCAGTCAGTCAATAATGCTGCTGGCTGCGTCTGCCTTTGAGGCTGCTAATGAAGCATGAGAGATGGGGAGGTGCACTTTTGGCATGCTGGTTACCTAGGCACCGGGGACACAACTGCTAGCATTCACTTCTATCTCTTCCCTCTAGAGGTGAAGTAGGCACTGGCAGTAAAATTGAGTAATTGTGCATTATTATGAGAAAAGCGGCACAGGTACCTGCCTCCCTCATTTCCGCTGAATTTTCTCCTTCTCATGAATTGACATAAGTGTACTTAAACCCTCAGATGGGGATGAGAGCTGTTCAAGAGTGATATGTTGCTCTGTGCTTTGCAAAGTCATTACTCAGCACAATGAAACACTTCAGACTGACGGTGCTCTGTACACACAGCATTGATGCCGGCTTTGCTGTGTTATTAATGTTTCTGTGTTGACAGTCAGTGGTTTACGTCTGGTACACGGTTGTAAGGGGGAATACACTGTTAATGTCTCATTTTTGTCCTTTGTGCTTTTTTCTTTTCTTTAGCGGGAACAACTTACATATTTGGGCGAGATGGTGGACTGATCACATACACGTGGCCGCCAAATGACCGTCCCAGCACGAGGGCAGATCGGCTAGCCATTGGCTTCAGCACACACCTGAAGGATGCTGTCCTGGTGAGGGTGGATAGCTCCTCTGGTCTTGGAGACTTCTTGAAGCTCCACATTGTAAGTCAAGAACCTGTTTATTACACACAGTACACTGTACATGCAGTACATTACTATCAAGCCCCTTAAACCCCTTAAAAAATATTTTCCCAATCAGCTACTTACTATGAGTGATGGGATTCTACACTATTTCTTAACAAATTTAGAGAAGTTTTGGTTATTTCACATTTTTGTATTTCTATTTTGCTCACTTCCCCAATGATTTGAAGTGGGAGTGGCCGAGTTGGAAAAAGATCACTTTTTTGCATTCACCAGTCAGGATTTGGCAGCATTTCAATCAGAATCTTATGACAGTTGACATTTTGTTTGGTTACTGTCAATTAAATTTGATCAAACCACACCCACACAGTCCTTTTACAGAGTTTTTTTTTTATGTTAAACTCTTCACAAATAATACCTAAATGTTTTTTGTAACATTTGTTGTTGTTTATTTAATCGTGAATATTCAATATTATAGAGCTAAACTAGTAATTGTGCTGAACTCTATAACCACAAAAGATGATTTAGTGGCAGGTACAACATGCATGACCATCAGTATGTTTATGTTGTGTGTGTGGTAAGAAGGAGCCCACGTCGGCTCACCTCCTCTGGTCTTTGTGTTATGTAATAAGGGTTGGTTCCATAAAATGCATCTCCGACCTGGACATTTTTGTGATTACCACATGACCTTCTTCTCACTAGTACCCACTTACTGGGTGCTATTTATTATGCTAACTCTATAATGGTGGAGGGGGAATGATTTCCGGGTCATGGGAGGATACAAGGGAGCTCATTAGTGCAAGAAGGTGGGTGCTGTAGGGAATGTGCCATAGTTAAACACACATTGGTTATATCATTTTAACTTTTTAAATAATATCTGATAAAAAAAGAACAGTTTCCTTTCAAGTTGTGTATTTCAGGTATGAACGATATGGTACATTTGAAGGATTAACATACATGGTTTTATATAGTACCCTGACGTGATTGTGTGCCGTCACTTCAGCTAAACGTTTAATAATAATACATTTTATTTAAAGGCACCTTTTTCGGCACCTTAAGGACACCGTACAGGGATACATAAGTTTAGAGGAGCTGCAAAACCTAACTGGCCATTGCATATTAATGGTGCTAAAAAAATAACATGAAATAAATGTTTAAAAAATTGTTAGTTAGTATTAGTTGGTTCTGAAAAAATTCCAGAATCAACAAAAAATAGTCAATATGAAAAAAGTGTGCAGTAGTAAGAGTGAAGCTAGATGTTATCTGCACTTTTACAGACACATTTATTCAGAATTTATACTGGTCTCTACACTGCCTGACAGCTCTTTTGCCTGCAAATATTTTCTTATTTTGTTGACATGGAATACCCGTGTCCTCTTGTGCACACAAAGCAGCAACTAGTGTAACCCACTATTGACTTGTGGAGGTAAGGTGCTAAAAACAAATGCTCTGCTCGAAGAAAGTACTGAGAGGTGCTCAACCTGAGGACAGGCACAGTGGACATCTGCCTGTCCAACTAAGTGGAAATCATCCGTTTGTTGCATGTTTAGATATCCTCGATTATATTGATAATATTGTATGTTCTGCTGTAATATTATTCCCACACAAGTTTTAGATTTAACTATAGAAGATGTAAAATGTACACAATATGTCAATTGTTAATCCTAAACATTAATATGCGCCTACTGAGAATAAGTTCCCACGCATGACAACACTGATGCTGGCCAGGAGCTTACATGAACATTGCACATACACACAGGGAAGCTACAGATCAGCACACAGTCACAAACATGAAATTGGTTTGGAAGTTTGCCTCAACCCCAGCTGCCCACACACCTATATTCACACATACTGTAAGCACACAGTGACATAAGAAGGCCTGTCCTGAGGACTCAGAGCAGCTGGGATGTTGTTCTTGTGAGACACCTCCGTACTCGCTCTATGTGGATTTGCTTTTTTGACAGGTTTTTTTTCTCTCTAAGCCTCTGGGCCAAGTGATTTTTAGCCCCTAGTTTTAATCCAGGAGTAACCAGACAATTTAAAAGGATATAACCTTCTTCATGAACACTATTCATCACCAAATGCCACGCAGGGTTGCAAAGAAGATGTTCAAAGCACATAAATTGGAATATGGGTGTAAAAAGACAGACTCTCTCTCTCAGAGGTCGAAATGCTCCCTTAAGATCCCTGTGTGTTCAGCAGCTTTCTGGGCTCCTGTCCACTTGCCCGAAACACCTGAACAGAGATAAAACAGACAATATTTTCTTTATAAACCACTTTCATGTGTGATGAAAAATGTCCTCTCCAATGATTTGCATAGACAGGGTGCCTTTTTAAATCAAATGGCACAACAGGGCTTTGCTGGGTAGCTCATCCCTATGCAGTACTGAATTGATATGCATACACATTTGCTCACTTGCTTGTACATCACACACAGTTGCTAACTTATTGCCAAACAATTACCACACTTTTGCATTTAATTTAAATATCATACTAAATTCTCATTCAGGCCCTTGTAACCAGTGGCAAAGGTGAATTCCTAGAACTACTGTGGTTTGCAGCTGGTGCACTGCAAACTTACTAGAAAGCTGTAAAATGTGAATTCCTGCCATACGTTGCAGTATTGGTCTACATTTGAGAAATTTGCTCAGCAAAGACGCTGGGCATATCTTAAACCCTGTAACAGTAGACTTTGGCCAATCACAGAGGAGAGAGAGCGTTTCTATTGGCAGTTTTGCACATGCAGACAGAGAGGGGAGATGGAGAGCTGCAGTAAGAGGTCTACTCTGCTTGAAATTCTGGCGTTTTATTTTTCAAACTGCATGACTTTCAAAGTAGTCAGACCACTGTACTGTTCACACACACACACACACACACACACACACACACACACACACACACACACACACACAGCTTTCTTGAAGTTGTTGTGGTTTTCACACAACATGACTGACTGGCGACAGGGACACTACGAGATGTTTCCAGGAGGAATCCCTGATGAGTATGTCTGGTCTCCAAAATAAGTTTTGTCCTGAAGACACACACCACAGACTCCCCGACAGGTCGAATACGTTTGCGATGCACCAGCGATCTGAGAGAACAGTTCACACATAGCGCTGAAGCATTGATTTGCGAGCGCCAAGCCAACGCCGATTTGTCTCTGATCTGGGGCTTTTGTCGTGGAGCTCCAAAAAACTTTGTGGAAACGAATGGAAAATTAGGGCTGAAGTCAGTGTAGTGTGAACTAGGCATTAGTGGAAGCATGTCTTTAGAAGATAGTCTCAGGCTGTAAGCCAGGTTTTAGGTGGACTAGTGATAAATGTTAGAGGTTAGAGAGCTGAGCTGCGCAGACAGAAGAGGTGAGAGTGGGGAGACTCATATGGCATAACAAGGCAGGGAAATCATGCAGTTTACAGCAGATGAATGCATAGCCTTGTTGATGAAATGTGCAGCATTCCATTGACATTTTACAGGGGGAAATGTTGATAAGGCATGTTCTTACAGCAGGGGCAGTGGGTTGTGAGAATCCCCTCTCTTCTCGCATCAGCAGTCACTCCGAATGCTTACTCTAATTTATTTATTTCTGCACATTAATCTGGGGGCTTTGTGAAGTGTTGCATTTCATTAGAAAATGAGAGAAGCGTGAGAGAAAACGCAAAGAAGAGAAGCATGAACGGGAGCGCTAAGGTCATGCTCTTTGATTTTTGTTCATCTAGTTATTTAAGATGAGCAAAAGGCTTTTTTAACTACACAAATAATATGGGATGTACAGTAAGTGTATTACAAGGCTTTTAATCCATGCATTATAAGGTTGCAACTGTGTTTTGCCAAATGTTATCAGTGAAACACCACAATAACATTTCCAATCAATCAATTCAAAACTTTTTTGAAAACATAAAATAATGGCTGATAAAGGTGTCATTGTGTTTAAAGTGTGTTATAAAAGACAAAGTATAATTGATTGTAACATTTAATTGTCATAAGGGATATTTCATATTTCATCATTTTGTGCTGCTGCCAAATAGAAGAATAGCAGAAAATTTAATCACAATAATATGAAATTTGAATACTTATTGTATAAACCCTCTAGATATGTTTTTTCTGTCTTCTCATTAATTACACCAGAAAAGACGTGTTTACAGCACTCCATTAAACACAGTGGAGTGCACACTTTGTGTGTTTTTTATGCAAGAATAGCAGCACTCAGCTAGTCACCTGCAACAATCTTATCTGCCTAAACTGTACCCAGTGGCTCACTGTAATGTGAAATTATATATAATTAATAGGGCTGTCAAACGATACATTTTTAATCGCGATTAATCGCCAAATTTCTATAGTTAATCACGATTAATCGCATGTTTTTATCACATGAATACAATTGTATTATTTTGCATTTCAGAACTGTTTTTTTAAGTACATATTAACAATGGAACCAGTGTATCTTAATTGTGAATCAAATTAATGCAAAGAAAGTTACTTTTTTGAACTTGACTTTAAGATTTGTATTTGTTTATTATTTATTTACTGTAAACAAAAGAAACGTGTGAATCTGTCATTATTGCACAATTCCTCCAAGTACCTAACCTAACTGAGATGTAACACTAACACTTGGTCCAAAATGGTCCAAAAAACTGGATGCCACAGCAGGACATTTGTAACCTTTACATTTTTCTAATAAGGAATGTAACAATTCTCCTGGACAGAAAAGGGGGTGGACAATGTCCCAAATGACAAAAACAGTCAAAAAAACTATACAAACAACACAGTCCTAAAACCGTATGCTGATATACATAGTCAATATAGTGTACAGTAACTTCTAAATAATTTTGATTACTCACTGACGTCCAGTGATCACCGGTTAATGAGACAGCGTTTGTACTCTGCAGCAGTTCCAGTTGGGTTGCTTTCTCCGTGTCGTACAGGCTGTGTATGCGTGAAACTACTGTCCCCCTCGACAACTTTTTTAAAAGTAAACTTTCCATTGTTATTGGCATCCATTTCTGCGTCTCGCGCTCACCATCCACTCAACTCCACAAAAAAATGTTTGCCTACTACTCTTTGGCCGGCTCGCAAGCCCAAACAAGTGCAGGCGTGCCTGTTGTTTTGTTTCCGGTCTAGCTAGATCCGGTGTGGTGTTGTAGTTTTTCTAACATTACTAGTTGTTGCAACAGCATGTGAAAAAAAACTACAACTACTTTTGCTTGGCCAGAAAGAACGTTAAGGAACTGTTCCTTATTTATTTAAGGGGCCACCAGAGAAGTTTTAGGACCTTTAGCCAAAAAAGACATGACCCTCCACTCACCAGTAAAAAAAATTCTATGACCCTCCAAAACGATTTGGAAAAAAGGCATGACCCTCCCCCAGCAATTTGTTGATACCTTCTGTACTGGTTTGCGCTTGGCAAATATATACAGATTCCCATTGTTTTTTTACAGCTATGACATATGTGACTATACCTCTGCATTCTCATCTGACGCATCACACTCCTCTGTTATGGTGTGGTGGCCATTTCAGTAGATTTTCTCACTAATGTTGTGGAAACACAATAAGCATGGAAACTAAATGCACACTTCCTGCATTACTGCATTACTTCAAATACTAAGTTACTCCTCTAGTAAACTAGTATTCACATGAAATAAAACAATAAAATATTGAGATCATTCAGCAAGGCACTCTGGGTAACATTCAACACACAAACTGGTTGCTATGGACTCGTCACTAGGCTTCATCCACTTTGCCGTTTAAACAAAGTGGAATAAACGTATAAAAGTCAAAATCTACACAAAACCCGCAATCACTTAGTAAGCTAACATCAAATGTGGCATTTAGGAAACCTTTATTGCAACCTTGGCACGGTAAGATGTCCAGACATCAACAGTCATTTTTGTTTTTTGCGTCCTGCTGCTCCCATCGTCAGCCAGGTAATATTTTTGTTACTAAAGCAGTATATGAAATCAGATGTATTACCTACCACCATTTAGTTTTTTTGTGTTACTTAAGATATTTATAAAATATCTGATCATGTCAGACGTAATTATTCCACTCATTTTTTAAACAATGCAATTATCCGTTTCAGCCACCAGGGGGCAGCTCCCCCTGCCCCCCAGCAAACTCATGGGTCAGACCCATCTGGTAGCGAAGGAGGGCCGAGACTAAGAGCTACATGGAAAAATCTGCACCAAACAAGCCACTTTGAAATGTTGCCGTTTCATAAATACAAAAGTTGGGTGACGCCCCCCTCTGGACTGAAAAATGTTGGATGACCCTCCCCTCAGCAAAAAATAATTGCCATTATTGAATATATATATATATAGTTTTTAGTTTATTCGGAAATGTAAACAAACAATGTATTATAGGGCTGACTCCCAATGGTATTCTCCTCATTCCTTTCAGTTACGTCATCTCTGAGCAGAAATGTCTTAGGAGTGTATCTTCAGCTGTATGAGATGGGATTAGACCAGATTTCAGTATTTACCCCCCTCCTTCTCCATCCACTACATCCCTCACCCCCCTAATCTCCTGCTCCCATTTCATGATGACAGGAAACCCAGCGGGGCTTGAAGGACGCCATCTCAGCTCACACACTCAAGAGGGAATTTTCTGAGTAATATGTGGAGACTATGATTTAAATGCACCTCAAAGGAATTGCGATCCTTCCCCCGCCTCTCCTCTCTATCTCGGATAAAGACAATGACTATGAAGTCAGTGAACCATCAAATGTACGACAATCACTTTCCTCTGGCTCATTACTGTAGCACACACGGTAGGACGACTAGATTCATAATAATGCCTCTGCCATCTCTCCAATTATGATGATTCTCCACAATCCCCATTACTTTTTCGAAGGTGAAGCATATTCATGAGGCTACTTTATCCGCATGAGGATATAAGAGTTGTCTCTGTATGATAGTATACCCTGGCAAAGTATCTAAGTAATCTATATATAATTAATTGCACTGTAGCTGAAAGTAAAATCCAGGGAAATATTCACAATGACATTATGTAAATCTGGGAATTATGGATGTAATGATCCTTGGTGTTTGCGGCACCGTAAAAAAAAATCCACACAGAAAAAGAATTGGAACAAAGTTTATACAATGCCGGTGTGCAGCCCATCTCTGTTAAACATGCTAACACGTTTTACTGTGCGATGTATGTATAATTTCACCACACAATATTAAAGTAGAGGTTAATTTTACTTTGATGCTGTTAAGGTATTTTATCCCCCACTAAGATAGTATCATTTATGTTTCCGCACAAGCAAGGGCGGGTGTCTGTTATTGGAAATCCATCTGTACATTTTAAGAAAGCCATTTACTCAGTGAAATGAAGGCTTTGCAGTTGTTTTCTTTCCTTTTTTGTTGTCAATGAGCAGTGGTGACAGTGACTATCGGAGGCTCTCCTCAGTCTGAGGGGCCCACTGAGCTTGTTTTGTGCTGGTACTCAATCGCTGTGTGGGGGTTGGAGACTATTCCAAGCACTTTCTTCTTTCCCTTCTTCTAATTGCATGCATCCCTTTTAAAAAAGCAAGCTATGAAGGCACTCTGGCTAAGACAGCGACACTGTGAAGTTAATGTATTCCATAGAGCAGAGGGGATGGTGGAGAAATAATGACTTCTCTGGTGGAGCATTGCTCCCCTCAGTCCTCCTTTAGCTGACTACTAGAAAGGGGGCTTTCTTCTGATGGAAGACACCTTAAATTTCAGTTTCAACTCCTGCTCTCTACCCTATTAATCATGTAAAATGGCTTGAGAAGAAAGACAACTAGGTCTACTGTCTTAAGTATCAACATTTTCAAGTAAGAAAATGTCATTTTTTGTTTGTTTTTGCAGTTCACCTTACAGTTGGAGTTATGATTATGCACAATCGCGTGCTTCATTAAGTGAATACTGTACAGTCTGATTTGATGCAACAGGTGAGATTGCTGCCTGGGAGAGATGCTGAGGGTCTCAGGAGAGAACCATTGTCACGCTATCCCCCATACTCCTATTAAAATACCTGTCCAGGGAAGGGATCTTATTCTCCTCCACTACTCCTGTTACTCAGACCCAGTAATTAGCTCTGATCCTCACTCTGCACGCAGACATAGAACATACCTGGATGCGATACCCCCAGGATTCACTCTATACAGCTTTCCTGTGTTGCGTGCTTAGTGAAGGCACACCACTAGAGCAACTGACATATAATATTATTGTTAAAATACAGTATGTTCATATCTATGATTAATGGAAAACAATTGCAGCTAATTGTGCTATGTGGGCGCATATTAAGTGTTTGATTCCATCTTTAGCTGAACATTTTTTAAATATTTTTTTATTATTTTGTTTGACTGGGCTGTTTAGCGCTACAGTGATGATATGCATTTTAAGCGGATTCAAAACTAAAGAGCATGTTATTTTTCTTTTGATTTTAGAATTGCAATATCAAATCTCTGTTGAATTTGCTCAAAACTCAATCCTTTGTGTAAAACCCATTGTTGGAGACTAGTGGGAGGAAATAAAAGCCAGACAATGCAGATATCCTGGTTGCTACCTCTAACACAATAATAAAAATATAAAAACTGAAGAATTTAAACAGCAACAAGACAAACAGATTTTGAAAATTATAGAAGTACAGCTAATACACATATACACACACTGGAAGTATCTTGGTATAAAAGAAACCGTGTCCAAACACACAGTTGTTCCCCATGACATTATTCATCATTGAACTGTCACGCTCTTACAAACAGGGTAGGAGTAAACACATCCATCTTACAAGTGATTTGAGTTTCCATGGTTTGTGCTGACACAAGTCACTCTTACTTCTGTATGTTCACCAGCTCACTGGGACAATAACTTAAGACAGCCTGGAGCTGCCAACCTTCTCCACTTTTGTCAAAAGGTCTGAAAGCAACAGAGCATGTAATTTGAGAAACATCAGTAGAATACCATGGATGGGGAGGCGCTCAAGTGTATTCTTTATTTTTCTTCTGTTTAAACACTTGTTTTTCCAGTTTTATATGGATTTTCAATTGTAAAGCATTGCAATAACAAATATAGTTCCCCCCCTTTTCCCTGCACTCCTTTTGTTGGATCAATTAATCAAAGAAGGAGTTTTCATAGCTGCATGCATATTAACACAGCTCGCAATCCAGTCAGCTCCGACACATTTAAATTCACAACCTGATGCCATTTCCCTCTTTCCCTGCATTCTCTTCGTTTCACTGCGTCAGTGAAACCAGAACTGCCATTTGTTTGTCTGTGTGTTTTTCAGTTTGCAGTTCTGTATATGGCAAAGCTAGGCTAATGGCACTTCAATGGTCAGTTAATAGCTGACCATGATGAGGAGATAACAGTGAAAGGCATGGATGGGGGAGCTTCATTGACCTCATTTTGTCCATCAGTGTTGATTCAGTCACACAAACATGAACAGGGAGGAGACGGCAACGACAGAGGATAATAGTCCTTAACTCCTTTACCGTATTCCTGAGCTCTTCATAAGGTTAACATACAGAATTTGAGCTGGCACCGGTAAATATAGCATTGATTGTATGTCAGCAGTGATTGATTGTGGCAAAAAGTCCATATGTGAGAGTGAACGGCCTCCTATCTCTTTTAGTCACAGATGGGGAAGCCACTCGGCTCAGATGATGTACCTGACCTCAAAGAATCAAATCTCATCATCTCCATATTGAGAAGGGACAGCGCTAGAATCGCCATTACTCATCTTTCAATTCCAATCATTTCTCAATTTGTTCAAGCTCTTTGCTACTACAAAGCCAAGTGGTCCATGAAGAGGTGTGTGTGTGTGTGTGTGTGTGTGTGTGTGTGTGTGTGTGTGTGTGTGTGTGTGTGTGTGTGTGTGTGTGTGTGGGTGTGTGTGGGTGTGGGTGTGTGGGTGTGTGGGTGTGTATTTCAGAGGGCAGGACAATAATGTGTCTTCACTTTTATTAGTGTAACAAATCACAGTGAGTACAGCTTGTCATTCTCAAAGCTGTACATCAGTACATTATGGGCTTGCCTCATACAGAGCAATATTGCCATGGCTAACATGGGGTAAATTCGATTTCATCGTCAATGTTACACTATCAGGCATGTTCACTTTTCTTCTGGGTTACAAGGTTAAGAGCATTGACATTCTATTTGTTATTACAGTTCAAAGGATGAATTTAGTTTGGGTAATCTCAGCCTTCCACCTAGATTCTAGTTGGACATGTTCCTGTAAATTAATCAGCCTATTTTACTTTTCCCACCATGTTAAGCATTCTTTAATTTAATGTAGTCTTAATTTAATTTCAGAAAAAAAATGTAAAAAAAAATCTCTGTCTATATGTATCGTTAAGTATGCGCAAGAGAGAGTGGGTTTGAGTGTGTGCGTTTAGGACTGGAGCATCGCAGCATGGAGTCACCATAGTTGTTGACTTTTGACACAGCTGCCCCAGCCTTCAGGGTGAGATAAAAATAGTCTCACTCTTTTTCGCTCCATTGCAGTGAGCCGAAGTACAGCATCTCCCAGCTAACACATATGGAGCACATTTTCTCGAGAATCACTCTGTACAATATTTTGTCACTTTTTTAATGTAAGGTCTCAACAAATGCATGCAATATTATGGATAAACATGCTAAAAAACTGAATGTTTGCTAAGCAATTGGTATATATCTCCATAGTGTTTGTTTTGTCTTGTGTACCAAATAGAAGTTGAAATTGAATTCATATTATTTTTTTGATAGTCTAGGAATTTGCCATCACCAGATATGGACCCCTGAGAGAGACAACTAATGTTAGCTCAATCGGTACCCATAAGCTATCGGTTTAACGACGATTTAGTTTACTGGGCATCAACCAATATTTCTTTAGTTCTGGCATAGCTAGCAGATATCCAGATAACAGATACCCGCCAAGACTTCCTCTTACGTTCGCCGGGTCTGATTAGGAACTTGAGAATGCAGTTGAGAGACGGTGTCTCTATGAACAGATATTTGCAAATGAAAGCAGACAAAATAAAACATATAAAAAAGCTGCACCAGACGATAGCCGATGGGTTCAGAGATTGCATTTCGGCAAATGCTTTCTGCCTGTTTTGCTCTCCACACAGACAGTTTACTGTTTACCTCTCTCTCTCTGAAATGACCTGTGATTGGCTGAAGTCTCCCATGACGGCTAGATTTATTAAAGACTGAACACAGAGCTGAGGAGGAAATCTAGTTTATCTAGATTTCTAGTTTCTCTTAGACCACTTGAATTACAATATGTTGAAAGAATATATCATTTTTGCCCAACAAGACCAAAAATAAACTGCCTCCCCCGGCTTTAAAGTGGACTAGAAAGCAATACAAGATGTCAGTGAACATCTGCGATGGGAAACGCCCACCCAAAGGCTCAAAGCTTAAAAGCTGTTTCCATAGATATGTCCGAAAATGGTTTTATGCTCTTCTGAAAAATAAAGAAATATGCACATAGCTCCAGTGTTATATTTCCTCACACAAAAAGTAAAGCAAATTCAAATTTCAGTTTCATTTTAACACTGTACAATGTATTTCCTGAAAAACCTAACATAAAGATGTTGAACAAGTACATACTTACATGTTTTTCTGTACTCTTACTGTATGCCTAGTCAGCCTGCTGGTGTTTACCAGGGTCAATGAGAGAGCAAAGTCAATTTGGACCAGGCCATGTCTGAAATTACTTACACATATCCCCAACAAAGACAAAATCTTCCAGAGTGCTTCTCTGCTAATTATTTCATAATTGTTGTTGGTGCCCTGTTGTAAATGACTTCCATAGTGCTTTGTGTGGGGCTGCATGAAATATTAAACAGACGGCTGGCCTTGTTCTGGTCAACTTAATTACCTTTTTCACTGCTGCACTACTCTCATCTCCAGCCCCTTGTGCTTTCCATCGAAGCCTGTTTAAAATATAATGCACATACAAGCATGCTGTTTTTAATAATGTGCTGCAGTGGAAACATTGTGTTGCGTGCCACAGTGGGCAAATTAGTGTACACTGTTGGTGGTCTAGCTCAGTTAACTTTAGTCCCTGATTAGTTATTTTATTTTCGTTGTTTTATTGAAGAACATCTCTTGCCCTATGTGTCAGCCAGGAACAAGACAATGATGCTCTATTGTTACAGTTTGCTTTCACTAAAAAACCACACAGACTCATAAAACATTAAGAGTAAATGATCAGCAGGAAGCTACAGATTGAGAGGCAAGACATATCATGTTGACTTATGAAAGTCAGCACAGCTGAAACCCATCTTGACTGGAGTTGGTGAGATAAGGAACTATATCCGCTTTTAAAATGCCTCTTGGCTTCTGGGAGAGCAACCACATTGTCAGCAGGAACACTCACCCTCTTCATGTCCCCCATTTATGAATAATGGATTTAGTGACCCTCCCTATATTCTCCATAGCTGCCAGTCAATATTACTCAAGTCCAACTGAGGAACACAGAGATTTTAACTCCAAGTATACTGTACATTCAAGTTAAATATCACAAGACTCTTGTGTATTTTCTTTATCGTTATTGCTCTTAGGGCAGACTGGCTGGCCAGTGTCTTGTCTCTCAGCTACATGAGACTTACATTGCAGCCAAGCACTCTAACAGAGCCCCAGGTCATAGATAGCATATTCCACTGCCTCATCAAAGAGTGTGTGTGTGTGTGTGTGTGTGTGTGTGTGTCTGAAAATGTCTTTGCCTCTCTGCTATAATAAGAGCTGTGCAATGAAGGCCAGCAGTGCTGCCTGTGCAGGAGCAAACAGCCCATGACGTGTCAGCAGCCTACATGTGCAGTGCAACTCATACAGTGAGATCAAACAGACAGGCACATGTTGTTCCTTTGTCCTCTTCTATCCCTCAGGTAAGCATGAGGTGAGAAGAGCACCCCTGGATCAGTGGCCTCATTCTGCTCAGTTTGTCAACCATGCAGCACACCTTATCTCTGTAGAGAAGAGAGATGTTGTGGGGAGAAGGTTGAGTTTTGTTTATGTTGCAGTAAATGTTGCACCATAGTAGAGGTGTTAAATGTTATGGCTTATTCTGCAGGTCTTCTAAGTAGTTGGTTTGAGTGATGATTTGGTTTGCTTTCCCAGAAGGGCGAAGCAAACACCTTGACAACAGTAATTAAAAGTGCATGTGAGGCCTAATTCATTTTCATCTCTTCGTCTCCTCCCTTCACTTGGCCTAATAAATCAGTTATGCTTGAAGTATCTGCTTCTTAAATCCACCAGTGCATTTTGTGAAATAGCCTTGTGTCTGACAAAGAGCTGCTATAAAAAACTTGGAAAATTGTTGTGGGAATTCTATGTCTCTGCTGGATCCAGACTGAGCTTAACACTCAAAGTCAAAGTTTTAATCTTACTTCACCACTGAAGCATTATAATGTCTGATCAGGTATAAAGCCAACACATTGTATACAAAGGGTTATTATAGGTTATGCAGGTGTTGCATATTGTAAGCTCCATTTTGGATGGCTTAAACTCAGGGATAAATTAAGAGACATGTAAGTGTAGTGTAGTATATGTCATCCAGTGCTGTCTCATTGTCCAAAGCTTTAAAAAATGCCACGTTTGTAATTAGTACCATGCCCCCCCTATTGCTACTCTTTCATCCATGTAGTCATTTCTGAGAAAGTCACAGGCCAGAAAGCTGCTGTTATTTATATGAAAATGTAACTGCTGTTGAGCACCACAGTTGCCCACCACCCTTTAGTCAATAGCAACACAAATCGATGGCCAGCCAGCCAGCCAGCCAGTCTGTGTGTGTTTGTTTTTTAATCCATAAACATCCACTTCATAAACTCACAAACCTTGGTTGCCATGGCCATTATTATAGTATTTCCATGCTGAAGTAATTGTATAATCATTACCACTTCATGAAATCTTAATAGGTGCTGTAGATTAGAGACAAAGTATTGGCATGAGCCAGGAACTTGTGACTCCATCAGTAGTAAAAGAGATTGCAAAGAAAAGTTTTTGTCTGTCCAGAACTAACTCACAGTGCTCCATTAAGTCTACGAATGTTTTTTTAGTTTTATGATTTTGGCATCAGTCCTTTAACAAAAGTCCTCATTAGATATAAAACATTTTACATGTCAATAATGACTACAGCTTACAATTTATTTGATTAAAAAAGTTAAAGTATAATGAAAACCATGTGGATGTTGTAGTCACTGCCCAACAGTAGGCATCACAGTTGCAGACCTGGTAGTGTGTAAACACTTATTTAACCTTGTAAGACATGCGAAAGTGAACATTTTCTTTTCAAAATCTAAAGCTACTGTACGCAACTGGGTGAATGAACGTTAACATGTAATTGCCAGTTTGTCAAAGGAGGTGAGTTGACATTTTATCAAAGGTGGAACATGACAGAAAGGTTTGATAATTGTCAGCCCCACTGGGGACTTCCTAACACTCCCTGGAAAGAGGAACAGGCAGTGGTGGGAGGAGAGAAGCAGCAATGAACTACTCACCCACAAGCCCTCATCAGTCGTATTATTTCACCACAAAGAACCACAAAGGGCTTATCTCACGACTATCTTCCCGATAAGGTCTGCTGCCACAAACAAAAATAAAAGACAAAAAGGAGCATGCAAAAGAGCAAAATGACAAAGCGGAGCCAGGCTCCCTCAGTATGTTAGCCTTTTATTACCTTTCCCTGCAAGATGACTGATAAAAACCCAAAGACAATGAAGGAGGGAACAAGAAAAGTTGGTGGAAAGAGAAAGGATGAAGCTGAAAAGATTAGTTAAGGACTGTGTAAGGACCCAAACATTTCATTAAAGGAAAAGCCCAATGTTGGCACAGGGGGATGAGGATCAGATAAAATAAGAGCGGTGGTAAGATTAAGCCTGGAAAAGAACAGGAGCATACGTGCTCAAACACGAGTTCCTATCTTTTCCACTCCATATACTGTTTCTGTGTAGTGGGAAAACTACTGACAGGTTGTCAGTAGGGCTGGACGATTAATTAAAAAATAATTAATACTGAAATTCAGAACCTCTAACCGACATCATTTTCCCATTTCGGTTATTTCGGTTCTTTAGTCCTGTTATTATTTTCCCCACTGTGTGTCTTCTTTAAACCCGGAACTCCACCCTGTCCAGTCTGCAGCATGGAAGCATCATTGAGGAGAAGTGTCATTTTAAATGGGGGTAGTGAGTTTAGGCTGCGGTGGTGGGGGCTACAGGGGGGGAGACGGCAAGAACTGCAGCGGCCTACGGTGAAAAGTTGAGACCAATTCAACGTTTCGAGAAACTCAACCTTCACCCTGCGGTGGACAATCATTTAACCGGCGATCAGACTTGTCAGTCCGTTTTGAGGCGGTCAAAAGAGAGAGTCCCAGGAAGTAAACAGGAAACATTACTGCCTCTATCGCTGCCAGTAACGTTTTAAAACCAAACAAAAGCACTGAAGTGCCCAGGAGTTTGTAACAGCTGACTGTTTCCTGCAACAACAAAGCAGTGTCCCTCCTCTTTTCTTTCTCTCTTTCTCTGTGAATTGAAGCCGCATTCAAGTGCATTCGGAAATGTTGAGATCCATAAACGATCTGACAGAAAACAATCATTTTGAAATATAAAGTCTTTAAAAAGTATTAGAATAATTTTTTGTTTGGAAAAAATTCAATTTTTTAGTGTTAAATAGTTCATCTATGTGTTTCCTTCAACTATTTTAAAATCACAAAAATAAGATACGCACTCTTTCATTAGAAAAAAATAATCTTTAATAGTTGAGCATATTTATAGTACAAAACTTGTCAGTGAACAAAAACAAAACAAAATAATCAGTTATCGAGGTAAAATGTTCAATGAGTCGTGATTTAGATTTTAGGTCATACCGTCCAGCCCTAGTTGTCAGGTACAGCCTGCTCCTCAAAACCTCTGTCACCATTCGTTGCTGCCTCTGTGGCCCTCAGACACTCAGATAAACACCAGTATGCATGTGTGAGTTTGTGTGGGCTCCTCACTAGTCATGTTTCCATCTAATTGTCAAGCGAATTTTAAGCAAACTTTTAAAATGTCGCAAAAAAGAAAATGCGAATTAGAAGCTTTTCCATCAATTGGTTTAGAGCGACTACGCAAAGTGTAGTTTCGTCACAAGTTGACGTTACATGGTTGTAGATGTGAGTTACATGTTCACTACGTCACAACTCATTGTTTCCTCTATATTAATTTTATTGTGGCGATGCACCATGGCAAAATGTCTTCTGCCACGCTATCAGAAATAGGGCAGACGCACAATAGTCGCGGTTGCCTTTTAAATGATCCTGCCGGCATAATGCACAACAAGTAGAACTATTCAGAGGTTATTGGGCCCGTTCAGTTTAACTCCACATACTGTTGTGTTGATGTAGTTTGTCGTCAAACCGTTCGCTTTCTTCCGTGTCGACTATTAAAACGACCAGCTCCACCAAAAATGTCACCGCGGGAGATGGCTTTGAAACACCAAAATCAAGGTGAGAAATAAATAACTATGGCTAACATTACAAGAAACATTAACAGGCTAGCTAGCTAACTGTTATCATTCTCACGACGTGACTTTTTGCCCGAAGACAGCGTTGTGGAGAGTGAAACGGGAGACTAGAAAAAGGCGTTCAGGTAGTGTGTTGTTAGGATGGCTACAGTAAATCATAGGCTCCTGTTATCTAAAAGATTTTCAATGTAATGGCTCAATATCTAAATGATTTCGACAATGTGGATGAGGTCGTTATAATTGGATGGCCTGCAGCTTCAAGCACAATTTGTTTGGATACGTGTACAGATCCATTTGTCCGACATGACTGAAGCGTGGTGTCGCAACGTCATGCATCCATGGTTGATGCTCCATGCCCTTGGCCCGGCAGCTGATTGGACGAACGCCTGACGTGGGTTTGGCTTCTCGAGAATTTTAACAAAGTGTCATGGCGGCTTGTTGAGAATACGATCTAATATTTTATGAAAATAGTTCACCGAAACGTGTTTCTGAAAACATTTTAAGCGAGAAATAGGCCATACAGTTGCTGAATCTGTCTTTATTTCAGATCGACAAAGAACCACGAAGACAAAAGGTTTTCGTCTACTTCTACTGGATAGTCGCGTTCAACGGATTCATCTGCATAAAGATGGGCATGCACATTGAAGTCGCTTGACGTCACCCATAGGAATAGAGTGGAACGCGGTGCGACAGAAGCGTCGCACGGTCAAATGGATCTGTACCATTTTGGAAGATAGACGGGATATGAACAGCGATGCCTGCGCTGTGCACACACACACACACACACACACACACACACACAGCAGAGATGTGTTACAACACGCAGCACGTGCACCTGACTGGGAAAGATACCGCTATGCTCGTTACTGTAAGTAGGCTACAATAAAACCTAAATGGAATACCAGTTGTACCATAAAATAGGATGAGAAATAGTATTGTTTTATTAAAATTCTATACAACAATATTGAATAGGTTAATAAAAATGGGGGGGGGGTTGCTGTTCAGACAGATCTGCCCCCACTGCTAAAAAAATCCTAAAGGAAACACTGCAACTTATTCGGCAAAGCTGTTTCCATCTCCCATTTTGCGCATTAACTCTTTTTCGAAAAAAGGCAAAAACCACCTCAAGTGAACATAAAATCTTTTTAGCGAATTTGAGGAAGTTTTTCCGTTTCCATCAACATTTTCTAATGCAATACTTCAAAATGTGCATAAAAATATGTTGATGGAAACATGACTACAGTTGAAAGTTATTCAGTAATTCTGTTTCATCTTTTTTTTAGGAGATAGCCAGGCATGCATGAAAGATCTAAGTCTGTGAAGACACCCACCATGGGGGGTTGAGGCATGTTACTGGTCCAGTGATATGACTTTTTCTTTGCTCTTTATTCCAATGGACTATTTTACAGTTAACAGCAAGAGTTACACAAGATTAAAAAATAAATATTAAGGAACAGCATGTTATACCTGCTTCCTCTTCTCTCCCTCAGCTCTGTGCTCCACTAGGCAGAGTTGCAGGCTAGCATGGACACCGAGGTCCAGACACTTCTAATGCACAACATTTATCATCATGGCAGTAGTGCTTGCCACCCCTGTCCGATCACTCCCCCCCTTATACAACAACTCCGGAAGAACGCTGAGTCAGGGATGGCCTGAGATCAGATCGGTATGCTAGCATATGGCAAGAGTTCTTTTATGACACATTGTTGGCTCATTTTGATTCACAGTGTAGTGTAGTAGACAAAAACAATATGGAATGACTTATAATAATGGGTACTTGTTTAAGTTTTAGATAGACAATGACTACAATTACAGGACAGACCTTCTGTAAAGTCTGGCAAGTCTATAAGGCTTTACAGGAAGCCATTTCAGTCCCCATGAAACATGATTTATCTGTGCTGGTTCTGTTGAGGATGGTGTGCAGCCGCTCTCACTCTGCCCGCCAGCGCTGAGCACCATGAATTTTCAGTAGACACCAAGAAATCAGAGTTATAGTTGGCTGTGAAGGACAGATCCCATGGCAGGGTGCGCATGAATGTGTGGTGTGAACACCCTTGTGTGTTTCAGTGAGTGTGAATTGTTCAATAAACTCATCACAGGCCTCATAAAGAAGGCTGACATTTACAGCAAAGCCCAAAGGTCAAGGAGTTGGGCCTGATGTGATCATGATGGAGGAAAGGCTGTTTAAGCCCAGCCACCTTAATAAATGAATAGAAGTGTGGGATAGAAAAAAACAGAAAGGGAGAATTGAGAACAACAGAACATAAGCAGCAGTGTAAAAGGATTAACCAGAGGAAGAAGTGACATTTCAGTTTTACAAATGTGAGGGGTTAATAATGGCCTCGTATGGATGAAATGCTTCACATACATTACAGATAGAATAGAGATCTTTAGTGATCACTTAGATGATTTATGATGCATCCAAACAGTAGCTGATAGGGCAAATGTGGACAGACAGTGTCTAATGTAGATCTAATTAAAACTCCCAGAGTGGGACTAGAGCGTATGTCTCCGCCGACCCACACACACCGGGCATAGCCATGTCCTCATTAGCACCAACAATGTCACCGGGCCTGGCCAACACACTGCCTTAAAATGTGGTTAAGAGCAAAAAGTGCCTTTGCTCTGTGTGTATCTCGGTGCTTTAAAGCTATCCTGCTTTCTAAGAACCAAGGCCTGATTGCTAACGTGAACCGCATCTAGAGACAAAGTTAATGAAGAAAGTAACGTGCAGGGGAGGGAGCTACTGGGCTTCAGTCTTTGAAAGATTCCCAGCTTTGTGTTTGGGGACTGGAAGAGTTGCCAGATTGGCAGCTGAACCTTATCGGCCCCTCATACATTTGATGAAACACTGAAACTGGTGAAGAATAGCTGACAGGTCCCCTCCCCTTGGCCAAGTCCTGTCTTTTTTCTGTGTCTCTGTTGTCTGACTTTGTCACATCTGTGAATTTTTGTGTTTGCAAGTAACAAAGAGCGTAAAAAAGAGCGAGAGTGATAGAGAGACACTGTGTTTGTCCATGAGCCTGCTCCTGTGATTGTTCTGGGTGAGCAGTCATCTGATGAACTGCCTTGCCACAACTGAGGCTTGTGCACACCCCAGCCAGTGAGATCCTGTTGTTGTTGTGTTGGTTAACAATGCTCTCCCCCAGCACCACAACTCACAGAGCAGCAGTAAGAGTTTGGCAGACCCTAATGGAAACGTCATCTTCCAGATAAAAGATGGCCCGGCTTTGATGAGAGGGGGAGTTATGGGAGGTATATAATAAAAGAACCATTTCCAATCGGTTCCGAAGCCAATTTAAGAGCGCTGAATGAAGACAGACGCTGTCATAGACAAACTGAAAATCTGACAGTCACTCATAGCACTTCTCCTCTTTGTCAGGTAGAGGGACCTTTCAATACAATGCTCCACACTCCTGCCTTGAGTGTGACAGGCAATAACTCAACCCCAAAGCTTGATTTGGGGATCAAAGAACTAGTGTGCACTTTGATCATCGTTCCTCTAAGTTTTCAGTCAAACTCAACTGTGATGCTGCACTCACGCTGTGAATGTTTTCTGTCTGTTGTTGTACTTTTGGAAAATAAGTACCACTTACTGTGAGAGTATAGCAATAATTGGTGAAAGAAGTGAGCAGCGCTCAGAATCATAAAACTTGCTGTAAATGGAAAAATGATTTTACTGCATCAGCTGTTTTGGGTCGTGTCGAGTGCATGGTCATTATGGCAAAAGAGCAATACTTAAGGGCTTTTTGACAGATCAGTTGCTGACATTGGAACCTGCACTAATTATGATTATGGACATACACCTTTTAAACTGCGGTTTGGATTTCAGGTTGTATATAAATATCAAATGATTCTGTGTGTATTGTTAGCACTACAAATTGACTCAATGCTGGCAATGAACAGTTCTGTCCATGGTACCATAAATGCTGGCTTTAACCAAAAATGCATGAAAAAGCAATGAAACAATGAAGTGGTGCAACAGGGCAATTAAGCAGACCTTACTTATGACGACAGTGAATGATTTAAAGCTCACTTTGATCTGCTGAATTCAGTACAAGGACATGTCACATTAACTGCCATGTGAGAAACCTGCAACCAACACTAACTTGCAAACAAATGATGTACATACAGTAGCCTACCATGGATGTTGTTATGTTGTGTGTTTATTGCTAGGGAACTCCTACATCTGGTTATGTAATTGATTAGCTCTCATACTTCTGCTTAAAAACGTGGGTGGTTTGTATATATATATAATATTCTGCCAGGTATCTAGGCCCAGCAACAACACCCGCACCATTCAAAAAAGGGCCAAATGCTAGCTGCTCTCACCTTTATTCTCAACCTATCCCATTCCTCCTTTTGTCACTATCTCAGAACACAGGGAGCCAGAGGAGGAGCCGTCATATCAAGTCAAAGTATTCTCTGTCACATGTCCCTAGTATAATAATGGGTTACATCCAACACAAGCTAGAGCAATGATTATGGTAATCAGTCCCTCCAGAAAAACGCAATTATGCGATGCAGAATTCAATGCATAATCAGCCAAAGTCCACATTTATGCGGGGGCTGCATTTTTTCAAATACGCCGCACTTTCGCTGCATAAATTGCCGATTTCCGCGCAAAATATCATAATCCCCGCATTTTCGTTGCAAAAAAGTCACATATATCTTAGCAGAAAGTTGAAAAATGTTGTGTTTACTTCACACAAGAGCAGCCATTTTCCCCTGTTGCCATGGGAATGTTATGAAGTGACATAATTACGCGACGTGAACATCATCGAAAAGCAGGGTGTTGGGGGAATTACTTTTTTTCTCTTTTTCATCAAACCGCAGTTTTTGCAAGTTCCCGCAATTTTTGCAAGTTCCCGCAATTTCATTGCATACAATTGCATAAATATCCCACATATTCCATCGCATTTTTTAAGAAAACGTGCCGCATAATCAAGGATTTTTGCCCGCAACAATCACAAAAAAACTCTGCGTTTTTCTGGAAGGACTGGGTAATGCAGGCTGTATAAACAAGCATAATGCCTATTTTCCACGTGCCCAATATAATCAAATGTATTAATACAAGCGCTACCAATGGGGGAATGATTTGTGTAATATGCAAGCCTGTTTCCGAAGCAGTTATTTCTCACATTCTGCTGTTCATATACCTTGTCTTTGCCCACATTCACTCTATGATGTTTTGAAGGTGCTTATGTTGGGTGTATACATTTGCATATGTATTGCCTTAGGCCTTTGCATAAGTGATATCCCTCAAGTGTGCGAGATGGACAGGAAGCGCTTGTGAGCACGCCATCTTTGATGGTTGTGACTTGAGTTTGGATATTTTTCACTCAGAGATTCATTGTACTGTCAAATCAGCCGTTTTAATCGGACAGGATTAAAAGGTGTTCACTAGGTTGCGTGTTGCTTTCTCTTTGTGGAAAAGTAAAATACATATGTTTTTGCTTCACTCAGATAAATGCAAAGGATTTAACACTCATGTCCATTGTGTTAGTACAAACTGCACTCAGGTGGTGTCTCAATCTTCCAGTGAATTATGAAATTGTCAGTCTTAGCATGCACTCTGTCTTTAAATTTGTCTGCCTTCTGAATTCCCCCAACTTGTCAAAGATGACACTCTCCATGGCACACGTGTCCATTTCCCAAACAGATTTGGCAGTAACTTCCCTTTTATCTAGTATTCTGATCTTTATTTCACATATTTATGGATTCTGTTTGATAGTTATTATCATTCTGTCAAGCAGACAGAAGGAGTTTGTCAAAGAGAGAAGAGCGAGGCAGGAGGGCAGGAGACGGTGCTGCAGTGAGGCAGCCATCTTACAGAGGAGCCTTATCATTTCAAAGGCTAAAATGTGTAAAAGTCACAACAAAGACAAAATGCAGCCATTTTCATCAGCCTCTCTCATTGCTTGTCTTCTTTTCACTTTCTCTGCTGGAACCTACGGTATAATACAGTATAGTAGGTTGCAGCTTTCTCTGTCGCTTTCCTTCTACTTCTCCGTCCCTGCGTTACAGTATATGTCTTTATCTCTCTCTGGAACTATTAGAAGATTAATCAGGCTGTCTTTTCTCCTCATAGACACACTCTGCTGATGGTGCTCTTCCACAGGAGAGGCTGGTGGGTGGGTGGCAGCCATTAGAACATGGTAGCGCTTTGATCTGCTGGGCGGATTTACAAAATTGCACTTCTAGCTTCTTGTCGAAGGCTGAAGGAGTAGAAATTTAAGACAGAAAGAGAGCTGTTGGGTGATTTTTTTACAGCCAGTTTTTATGTTAAATGGCATAGATGTATTTTTTTTTCTGAAGAAATTTTTTTGGGTAACAAACTATTTTTGGTGCTGGTAGAGGTTGTAGTACCGTATCAATTTGCCTGTGATTTCCAACTGTAGTCAGGTGTGGCCTTCATCTCTTCATGAATCTTTAAGCAGCTTCCACGATGAGGCACAAATAAGATAACTGACTCCAACATGCCCTCCACATTGTCAGTGTAATGACTACAAAACAATATATCTCCTGTAACTGCCCCGCACCACACACACCTTGCCCTGTAAACGCTGCTTAATTAGCAGCACGTAGCAACCTGTAGTGAATTATTGTTTTTAATTAAAGAATTTTACCGCCTCTACAAATAAGATCTGTGTTTATGGGCTGGATGAGGGGCAGTTAGCAAGGAATCAGTTACCGTCAATTTTCACCTCCAAGTTTAAGTGAGGGTGAATTAACGTGCCGCCACTGAAAAGAGAAAATTAAATCCAATTTCCATTACCGTGATAAAGTGATTACATCACATCAGAGAGTGCCCTATAGCTATGTGCAGGCCTGCCTTCAGCACCATGTGACAGCAATACACGTCTCTGTGCAAATCAAGTCTGCCACACACATACTTGCCTCTTTCTCCCTTTCTCATGTGCACACACTAACAGATACATGCCCAGATACACACAGAGACATAAAGAGTCTATTGAGCCATCACACAGATTAATGTTTGGTAGAGTGGGCTTGGATATGCTCTCGCCATAACAAGGCTCCAGCCCTCCCTCTCTACTTGGATATCCAGCCTTCATGGCCATGTTACACCTGGATGGCTCTGCTAATGGAAGCATTTTATTAGACTTGCCACAACCATCCCTGTTTATTATTCATACAGCCCTGTTTCCAGATTCCATGCTCATTTTAGCCCTGTGGCCCCTCCATCAGGGCAGTGCACCAACTGCCCTGCACACACACTGATACAAACTCTTCTGCATGCTTGAAGATGTACTCGGTAGAACATTTATATGTGCACACACTGGCATTGGGGATGCAAATGCATTTTTTGTTCCTTGCTTCTTATGCTGTGCTGTCATTTCCACAGAAAAGCAATATAACCCTATTGATATTATTAGGTCTGTAATAGGTCTTCAGGAGATTGTTGCATGATGTCACATCTCCCATTTCAATTATATATTTTTTAAATGTCAATTTAATGTAATCACCATAAAGGAAGCCATACTGGTATTATTTTTGTATCTATCTATGTATCCTCAATTGTTCAGATATAACCCCTATATGTGCAGTAGATGGGTGCCTTATTCTGAACACTGAACACACCTCAGCTGAAATACTTCTAATTTGCTCAACAATTTCCAATGCACAAAATGAATAAAATGTAATTGTGCCTCATCCTTACTGAATAGACAAGCCCTTTTGTCAGTACAATGAAGTGAATTGGAAATCTCTTGTATGTACTCTGTGATTTAAATCAGCATCCTTGAAGCCCATTTCTTCACTGTGAAATCAGATCACATCCGTAATATCCTTTGGCAAATCAGCCCATTGCTTTGAGTAGTGTTGAGAAACAAATTCCTGGCTGTACGGTATATATTGTGGGGGCCATTGAACCAAATGCAGTATCACAGAGGATGGCAACAAGGGAAGTAGTTATTTGAAGAATTGATACTGTGGGGTTTTGGAACACAACAGTTTTGGCAGTGTGTGTGTCTTTTCATGTGTGCATGATTGCTGGCATTCGATATTGAAATGTAGCAATTGTAAGTCAGCCTACTTAGCCTATCAAAGCATCTGCTGTGACTATGCCAACCCCGACCACCTCCTTTGTGTTTGTGTGTTTTGTGTGTGTCTGTGTCTGGAACAGCTGGATGAAACGTCTGATGCTCCATTGCCAAATGTCACTAGTAGTCCATCCTTCTGGGGAAATAAATTGGCTCTCTCTTAAGCAGCAAGTATGTCGACAGGAGCCGCAGCATATGGTGGAAATCCGACAACTGAAGAAGACAGTTTCTTCTCTTTTTTGGCTTTTCTCATTATGATCTGGACAGCACCTTGATGATGAATGTGTCTTTGTGTAGAATGCTATTGAGGATAAAATAGCTGAGGGCAACTCATGAATCTGTAATGAGAAGCAGAGCATAATCCTTGGCATGTTTTGTTTGTCTTTAGGTGCTGCTTAAAGTCATTCACCTGAGCCCTGATAACAGATATTTCATTTGGGACCAACACCTAAAGTTTGTTATGGTGACTCAGTAGGTCAGAATAGATGTAGCCAGTGTGCAAACATGTTTAAAATAACAATACTAACATGCTAGTTGTTCCAACATTCCAACATACAATACCTTTTCTACTTCAAAGACATACATACTACCATACAGTAATGCTAGTAATATACTGCACAATAAAGAGGTGCAGTATATTTTAATATTTTCTTCATTCTTTTCTATTGTCATTATTTACAGCTTAAGACTTTGTAGACCTTATTTGTCAGTGACGATCACACTGTACCATCCACAGTACTACAAATAACAAATCTGACAAAAAACACTCAAACACACACAAACACTGTTCCCCTTTTCACCCTCTATCACATTTCGCATCACGTATAGAGGGTTTCCAGTTGTTTTGCTATACGGTTGCAATACTGAATAATTCGGTGTCATGGCTAAAAACAGTAAAGTACAAACATAGCGAGAGCACTTGCTTTGCGAGACTCTCTCTTCATCTCATGCAGTGCACAGTAAACGTCATACCTGCGGCATGAACACTGTCCACTTTCTTGACTCTAAAAACTTCAGAAGAACACCCTCACTGACGTTCTGTCTTTTCATGATACAATATGGGTAAAGCTCCTCCATCAAAGCTTTTCACGCTGAGATTGCCCTCGTGCCCTCACCTTCCTCGTGAGACTATGGTTGGATTCATTGCATCCACTTTCCCACTTTGTTTTTTTTTCTTAACGCATGGTGCAGCCACGGTTAGAAAGTTCTGCTCAAGTCATCACAGCAGTTTTAGTGGTTTTGCCGCCCTACCTCCCAGTTGGGTTCAAGGACATAGCCTGTTTTTTATGGCGGAGAAGACTGTGACCAGTGAAATTTGCCTTTCTTGCAGTGCCTAGTACAGCACTGACACAGCCTAGGGAAAGGGCAAAAAAACAGCACTGAAAATAGACTGGATCTCAAATCTTGTAACTGTGTGAAGTCAGATGATTTATGCCATGCAATGCTATGAAAAAGCACATAAGGACTCTATTGTATGCTTAAGAATGGAAACATGAAAATAAATTCTCTATACATAAGTGACCGCATCCAATAAAAAGACTGCTCTTTGTCGTGAGATTGCGTGCAATTTAATGGATGCCTTTTTGCATTTTTCTTAACATCTGCGGGGACAATTGGGTCCCAAATCCTTGCATTTCCTTTCTCTGCTTCCGAATATAGCGTTTACTGTATAAATTATATAATTTACCATGTTTAGAATAAACATTGAAAAATGTGGGGATTATTGCTTTTTAGCCGTACTTCTAAAATTAAAGGCAAGAAACAATTAACACGTAAAGAGAAAAAAAGAATGTCTTTGTTTGTTTTTCAGTGTTTCATAGATTTGCTGAATATTAACAGTATTGTTCAGTTATTTTCCTTTTGCATAAACAAAAAGTTTAGAAGTGTCTCCCAATCTGTTTTCCATGATCAGCATATTTCGTGAAGGAGGCCAGCTGTGCCTGAAACAGTGTTGAGGCAAGGCACAGCTGGGGAACAAGACTTACCAAACAGGAAGATAAAAACCAGCCTGGATTGAAAGAAATGTGTCCATTTACACAGCCTTCCTCAGTGTTAAATCTGTATACATGTGAGCGAATAACAGTGTGCACTTGTGTACGTGTGCTTATGAGCATCATGGGGAACTGGGGGGAGAGGGGTGCTGTATGAATAGAAATAGAGAGGAAAAGACTGATGGCACAGGCAAAGATGTATGCTTGGCTGGAGAAGTTAATAAAATTGAAGCTGTGTTATGATGAATAAGGAAAGGGCCATAAAAGAGAACGTATGTAGTGAATCTCCCTGGCGAGCAGCGCTGAACAGCCTGGTGAGCACACCCAGGGGAAGGCTTTTTAATCTGCCGCCCTCCTCAACACTTTGCACTGCACAGGGAAATAGGCCCACATTCTTTGAGCTTTAATAAGACAGAGATATGGAAACCATGAGCTGGACATAGACAGACAGAAAAGTTGAAGCCACGGTAGAAATTCTGTGAATTAGGAAGGTGAAATGAAGTGTTCATATTATGCTTTTTGGCATTTCCCCTTTCGTTTATTCTGTTATATATCTTCTTGTGCACGTTTTTACGTTTACAAAGTGCAAAAGCCCAAAGTCCACCCCAAAGGGACTTACCATCTTCCAGAGAAAACACTGTTCACAAACTGCTCCAAACAGCTCTGTTGTAGTCCAGCATTTACTTTTGTGACAAACGTGCGTCACTTTGTAACACGTTATAATGCTCACCAATGTGCTAGCATGGCACGCCCTCATACTCTGCAACTGACTAACTAGCAGTACTTACTGCGCATGTGCAACTCCCAACAAAGATGGTACAGAAGTGAGATGTCTCACTCTGTAGCTAAAACAGAGAGCTCAACACACAGGGTGAAAAGAGGAGCTGCAGCAATGTGCAGTACAACAAAAATATGGTGTTTTCTGAAAATTAAACCACATAAACCTATTCTGGTACAACCTCTAAATACAATTATGAACCTGAAAATGAGCATAATATGAGCACTTTAAGGAAGGGCAGGAGTGTGCTGCCATGATGTAAAAAAACATATGGGAATGCTAACTATTGTCTTACAAGGGAGGTCATTGGATCTACCAATGACACACATACTTCTCTCCTGTGGTAATAGAATAGGCTTCTGGTTACCAACACCTGATTGATTAGAGGGACACACACATCGCTAATGCAGCCACTTAAAAAAAGAATGGGATTATTAGTCATTCTTTTGCAGTATTTCTTCACCTAATACTTGATTACTGCTAGACCTGCGTCTTTTCAATACAAAATATAATTTGTTGTATCACAGATTTTCAAGTAGAATGCATTTGCAAGTTTAAGTGAAAGGGGACTGTGGTATATTTCTAGAAAGCCAGTTCTACCAGCCACCTAATTGATTAACGTGCTGTAAATTGGATAGCTGTAAAAAACAGTGTTTCAATGGTTTACATGTTGGCAAGAGCTGTTAGCCTTTTTGATGTCATATCATGGATTGTGCATAAGGGTGCGGCAGCATATAAAAATCAGATTATTATTAAACAGATGAGGTTAGTCATCGTCGGGGTTTTTCTGATTCCGAAGATGAATCAATGAATTATAAGGAGACTGAGATCTTGCAATAGTATGATCTTTATTTTATCAATAAAGATCTGAGTTCAAGTGTGCAGACATACAGTACAACTGAACTTAGTGAGCAATGCAACTATATTATAATACCAAAAGCCCCTCCTCTTTTCAGCCTACATACAACCATTCTTGGAAATAATATAATGATTCTAATGCAGTGGTTCCCAACCTTTTTTCCTTGGCGCCCCCCCTACTTATGTCTAAGAAAAGCTGAGCCCCCCCTCCGAAACCAAAGTTGAGGTAACTCTCGAGATAGAGCCTTACTTTCTTTTTTGATAGAGAGGAGTTATCAGCACTTTTACATTTCTCCGCTATGTTTCATTCATAAAATAGTGATGCCGTGGCAGCGGGAAAAACGAGGATGATAGAAGCTAGCAGCTGACCTGATGACAGCAAGGGCCACAGTTTAGGAGGTTAGTAGGTTTGGCCTACTAAGTAGTCTGCCTACAATTTTAAGCGAGAACAAAAATATATAGTTTTTATACAGACTTTTGTATACATTATATATTCTAGTGTATTATCATAATTTGTTTAACATGTGCAAATATTTTTTTTTTTACCGCAACCTCAAACCAGATAAAGACTTGCGCACCCCCTGTGATCTTTGCCGCCCCCCTGAGGGGTCCCCGGACCCCAGGTTGGGAACCACTGCTCTAAAGTATGCCAAATAAGGACTGATATGGCCTGACACTACAGACATCCTGTTATTCTTAAGATGCTATGATGCATTTGGAAAGTCCTGAGGAATTTTGGCTGAGGCTTTACCAAACTCTTGACTACAGTCTTTGCACATTAGTTAGGATACAAAAGTTCATGCAAATATTAACGAACATTCATATTAAAGCATAGGTCTACACTTATGGTTTTCTACCACATCATCTAATTTGGCAGCTTTTTCATTTTTTTTTATCTTTAAAATATTTTCTGTCAGAGAGAGATACATTTCCATAAAGCTGAAGAATGTCAAAGGTCTGAACACAGACAACATGCATGGCGGATGCCTGTACTTTCATTTGAAATGTTTTTGTTTTGTTTCCTTACAGTATGCAGTTTAGAAAACCTCCATTTCAATATGTAATTTGCAGCCAGACATACATGGCTCTTTGTGAGTAGTTATGTATTTGAATGACAATATGTCTGACTCGTTTCCTGTATCTAGGAACTTAGGCCAGTGAAAGGCAGAAAGAATAGTCGGGTCTTTGTGAGCACAGCCATGGCAGCTGTTCATTTTTCGGCTGAGTTGCTTTCAGAAAAGCCAGTTACCTTGCAGATGATAAATGCCTCTGTACTCTGAGCTGTCTCAGAACTCCAGCAGCCTTTAAACCTTGACAGCCGGTGCAGCCTCAGACCCACAACCTCAGGCCTCCAACCTCAGCCTGTCCTTCAATGCAACAAATCAATGGCAGTCTTTCCTCGCTCTGGCCAGCGGCTTCTTCAGCCACATCTGCCTACGCAAAAAAGCCTACTTAGTAATATGGGAGGTAAAGCTCATGTGCAGTGACAGGTGAGACCTCAACGACAGTGTGATGTCTGAGGGATCATCACCGAGGCAGCATGTGTAGCCAGGAAGCAGGCATTTGTGGTTGGGAGATAGAGTAATGGGTTGTGATGGGGGAGGTATTGGGATGACAGTGATTGCTATCTACGTGTGGACAACCAGACATCTGGACACGATGTAATCTCTGATGGAGTGATGAAGCTGATCTTCAGTCCAGCCGGTTCCCTTTAGACCTGCTGTTTGCCTTAATACCTTGAATTCCCTTTCTCTTTAGCTCCCATCTAAGTCCACCTACTCTATACTTTTCCACCTTCTCTCTTCCCTGTAATCGAGTTTCTCATTTCTCCAGCCTTGCTTTGATCTGCCTTCCTCTTCTTCTCTCTAATTCACTTCCCTCATTCACATCAGTCTCTTCTTTCTGCTCCTCCCCATCACCAGTCACTCCCTGTGAGTCAGGCGCTGGGGCAGGAGATTAATGATGGGTGAGAAGATTTGGCAGTGTCTGATTTTCTATTATCAAAAGTGAACTGCCTCAGCGGGGCTGTAACTTCAGTTTGGTGTGGTAGTGATGGCAGCTGAAATTGCTATCATTGAATTGAATGTATATACCATACAATTACAAAAAACACCAATTAAGCACCTAATGAAAAACCAGTTAATGAATACAAAAACACAAGCTACAAACTCCCTCTTTAAAATCTGCATTATGGAAATGCTGCTGAAAGTAAAAGCAGCAAGCGCCCACATGGACACTACATACTGATTGCTTGCAGTCATTTGGAAAAGTGTCAATAGGTTTTTTTTGTATTTATTCCTGCCAGCTAACAGTACTGCAGGTCTAAGCAGTGTTAATTACAATTTTTCTCGTAACTTATAATTAGATTTTTCTTTTTCTTATTTCACAATTTTTTTGACTGGAAATTGAAGTTTAAAATAAGTAAGCATTTACCAGGTGGGGATGGTCTAATGAAATATGCTAATAAAATGCATTTTGGAAAATGTAGGATCCAGTGGTTTTGGACCTTAAGCCATATTAGGGACTAAAATATTTCTACTGCTTCAGTTTGGACCATTCTCTTTTCTTTTTATTGCCACCCCCCTAACTTTAAGTGCTATACTAAATTGTTGGAATACCCCTGCATATTGGTGGTGTTATTTGTAGTGCTAGACTAGAGAGAGATTTAAAAAATATATCATTCTTTTAAGAAAAGATGTTGCGGCAACACACCAGCTGACCAAAATAAATAGTGTTTGGTTGTTGTTTTTTTGCCTTGGTCTGAATAAAAGCACTACTTCACCTGTAATGGCAATGCATCATGCAAAGCTCAAAAAAGAAAAGTGGTGTGTGAAAGAAAAAAATGGAAATTGGAGAAAAACTGGATCTAGCTTATTTATGACCTTGTTTACATATTTATCAAAGTACATAACCTTTCCCACACTCTTACTCCAGAGTTGCACATGTCATCTATTTGAGCAGATGAATTATGGAAGAGGATGCTAAACAGGTGATATCAAGACAATGCCATTGTTAACTTGTGTGTGTGTGTGTGTGTGTGTGTGTGTGTGTGTGTGTGTGTGTGTGTGTGTGTGTTTTAAGGCAAGGCAAAGTTTGTGTAGGTGGCTGCTTCAACATGAGCATTGTGCCTCACATGTATTTCCCTTTCTGTTTTTGAAGTCCCAGATACCTTCAAGGTAAAGGAGACTGACAAGGAAGGGATACGAAACATGGAAAATGAGATTTAAAAAGGGAGAGGGGAATTGAGGAGGAGGAAAAATCAGGGGAAAGCAAAGCTAGGAGTGGAAGAAATAGGACACAGCGAAAACCTAAGCAAAGTGATGGGGAAAAGAGTAAGAGCCTCAGGCTGAGAGGCACCAGCCCAAGTATCCTAGTCAATTAACATCCCAGCCCAGCACTAATTCTCAGTCTATTTCACACCATTAATTATGTGCACCATCAGATTCAGCTCACTTGGCCTGACACAAGTCTTCATCACAGCGCCTTAGCCCCTATGGATCATGTTTTACCGAAGCAATAGCCGCAGTTTACATATTCATGATGAAATAGAGATGAAAATTGTATGGATTAAGGCCCCTCTTATGACTCTCAATTGAAAAGAGATGTGATGATTTTACTAGACACTCTAGGTAAACTTGAAACTAACCACTATATTTTAGGAGATGTTTATACTTAGGCTGCTACTACAGCTTTATATACTTTATTTCACCAATTACCATGGAGCCTTAGGTGAGTTATTCTTAAGGTGACAGAGGTCTGGATAGTTTGCCTACATCAATAGGGCTACAATAGGTATTACCTACTGTACAGGTCTTGGTGTTAATTTGTTGTTAGATGTGTCATCAGGCCCAGAGGGGAGTCAAACCAAGCCTGTACTCTCAGCAGGCTGAACTGTGTTCCCTATTTCTGGAAAGGTAGGAGAAATTGCCCTGCATGCAGAAATGAGGTTAACTGTGAGGGGAATGAAAAGGTATCTGCAAATTACCTTTCTTCCATGTCCTGGCCCCAACTTCTCGATAGGCCTAATCAAAAGTGTTGGGCTTTCTTTCTGACAGGTTTTAAGGTGTTCTGTATGAACACCTGACTGCCCTGTTCTAATTTCACCAACAGTAGGAGCAGCTCCTTTATGTACGATACCCGGCAGCCCAGAAAACAATCGGCCACACTCCAGAAAACAGGATACCAATTACAGTAAGACTAGGAGTAGTAGTGGTTGTAAATGGAAAAAAAAAAGTGATAACAAAACTAAAGGAGTTTGCAAAATGATTCTGGCCAGTGATATACTGTTTGATTATACCTTTGCACTGAACCTTGACAGTCAAGTTTGGAGTTTGGTATTTGGGTCAAAATCTGAGAAAATCTATTACAGAATGAAAAAAAAGCATGATTATGTAAACAAATCCACTGGCAAGATGACATTGTCTCATTAGAAGGTGCTAAATAATCTCAAAAATAAACGAAAGCCCCCTAAGGATTGCACACTTTTCTTCCATCAATGCATTGTTGATGCAACCCAAGAGCCTGCCTTAATCAATGTCCTTTCATTAGAGCAAATGTAACTGGCTTCCTCATTGCACTTTTAAAATGTGTCAATACCTTGTTAGGTTTATCATTCAATCGCTACATGGTGCAGGGTTACAAAGTTCAGACCCAGTAATGATAATCAATTGATGAATATCAAATAACCAACATGTACTCTGTGAAGATGAATGAGGCAGTTGCACGAAGAGCCACATCTCAGTGGAGCGAGTTAGCCATTCAGTGCCATTGTGTTGCCACCAGAATCTACAATTTTATACAGCATGAATAGAACATGGCTACATTTAATTTAGCAGAGCCACAGACACACAAACTGCAGTTTAAAATGTATAGCTCACTTAGAAACCTTGTCTGTGCTGCACTGTTCACCTTTTTCCCCAGCCTAAACATATAGCATATGTACTACAAGCTGTAGCATCAACATAGGAAGGAAAGGGAAGCTGAAACAAGTCTGCATCACAACACAGTGAACTCAGATAAAAGTGCCTGGTCAGCTCCGCAGAGATGACAAACATCCACATATCTGTCACTTGGTGTCTACTTGTCATCACCTTCCAGAGGGGCTGTCTTCACCGCTGTCACTGTGTCCATCGGCAGATTTTCACACCACGCCATTTATCCCTGAGCAGGTGTTCCTTGCTGCACCCACAATATATGACAAGTGAGAATAATTGGGAGAGTGGGTTGGATGAGGCATTTGTTTTGCCTCCTCGACTCTTTAGAAAAAATTCATACACAGTTGTGACGTCTCATCATTGATTTAGATGATTGAGGTCAATTTAAATCAAGGCTGATGATTGCAGTAGAGTGTGTTAATTAGGAGAATGGAAAGAAATGGAAAAGCACTGCTACTGTTATTTTATGAAAATGTATTTGGGCTCACAACTAACTCTGTTGGCTCATAATAACGGCTCCTGGTGAAACTTGTCACCTTGCTATGTGGCCCTAACAGGCATTTTCTTCGACACCATAATGTCAGCCTGCCATAGGACAGAGGAGAGAGATGCATTTAAAATCCTTGCAGTGTGTGCAGAGGAAGCTGGCAGGTGTTGATGGCTGTTCACTCAGCTTGAAAAAAAGTATTGAAAACTTTTTTTGGTTTTAATCCCCAGAAATATAAAAAAATAACTACATTTTAATCTTTTTAAAATGTTATCTTTTTCAGATATCAATCCTGATCAAAATATGTACTGTGCATGTATGTCAGTATTTTTTAAGAGTAACAGCTTGTTAAAACGCATTTAGCTGAGGTCCAGCGGCTGCCTGTGATTGGCCAACTGCAGCAGGTCATTAACTTGCAGTATGGTAGACCAGCTTTTGTTGAGAAAACCATTGCTGTCTTTAGTGATTACTCAGCTGTGTACTCAACAACCTTAACAGAAAGAGATGCAAGTACACAAATACAGCAAAAAAGCACATCAAAAAAGACTAAGACCCAATATATTCTCTAATACTCCTGGTTCTAGTAAGGTAGTTGTTGCCTAACAACCCTCTGCAGTGTATCAAAGCATCCATCAGCACAGAGATACTGGGTCAGTTTCGCTAAAATATAGATGCTGGACTTTGGGATAAAGACAATGATCCCATATCTCTTTAGTGTGCTCTGTTTAAGTATCAGGCTCCCTTGTGTTTTGAGAAGATATGGCTGGAAGCAGACAGGCATTTGAGGACTGTCTGAGAAAAACAATAATTCAGTAAATATCCTATTTTCTGCAGAAATCCACATTTTCATGGTTATCCCTCGTGATAATTTGAATACGTTTTCTTTTTGGTTTATAGCAACAACAACAAAAACTGTCTAAGTGTGAGATAGGACAGCACTATCCTGTGTGTCCTGATTGTTATTGTGGCCAAATAGTATTTATGGGAGGCCGTTTTAGTCAAGAATATGGATCGGATTGTTTTTGTTCTGTAACTAGGAATGAATACAATATTTTCTTTTCTTGCCATGATTTTTCTGTCAAAGACACACTTTCAGCTCTCCTAATAATTCATATTGCATCTCTTGGGGTAGATCTCACCTCACCAGTTTACTGAAAAGGATACTCGGCTTGCAGGCAAACAGAGGCTTGATTCTGTATCAGAAATACAGCAACTGTATCTTCTCCCTTTGTTTTCCTCTTAGCTGCCCCACACCCACTAAACCCCTCCATCTACCAGGCATTGTTCAAAATGAAAATGGGGCCTGAGAGCAGATACAGTAGTGTGGAATTACATTTTTAAAATAACGTGAAATCAACCATAGTCCTCCATTATCTAAAAAATCTAGGACAAGGTTAATTCCTCTGAGGTTTAAGTAAAGTGTAGTCCTTGTCATAATATAACACCTCTTGTTCCAGATCTTTTAATATATTCCTCTTCTGAGATGAACTGAGATGAAATACCGGTTTGAGCTATGTTAACATTGAAAGATGGAGAAGTCAGCAGACATGAATAAGTGAGAGGGCACTGAGAGACTCATTTTGTCTGTGACGTTGAAATCAAATAGAAACCGGGGTGGATAAAGCAAAGAAATGGCACAATAATACACAGGGCTGATGGGGAATAATGTTGGAGAAGTTGAAAAAAGTCATCCATGAAATTGCTTGTTGCATCCTTTAAAGCTTCTTGATTGATGGTGGCAATTTTAAAGCTTGGCAGTTTCCCAGTTCTGTGGATGTATACTGTAAGAAACAAGTACTCTAGGGTTCTCTTAAAGGAAAAAGGGGCCCTCAAACACTTTAACCCAGTTAAATAACAGCTATTGGCAATATACATTTATGGGTCCATTTTGGTGTGTGGAAATGTATTTCCTGTTGATAACTGGCCACACATTACATTTTGCCATTAAAGCTGTGGACAACTTAATAAGAAAATGTTACTGGCTGTTGTGTTTGCAGTACATGTCCAATTTAAGCATTTTTCAGTTTGAGGCTAGATACTGTTAGCTTCAAAGTAAGAGGTAAGTTTAGAATTGGATATTACTTTCAGCTTGCAAGTTAGCATTCACCATATGTTTCTCTTGTGCCTGTGAAAATTGCTGTAACTGCATTTTGTTATCCTCATCACTATGGCAACTAGCTTAATAACCTCCAACTCTATTGCTAATCTCTTTCTCTGTTGCAACTTTAGATTGTGGTTTACAGACCCTATATATATATATAAAATGATATGTTCAAGCCTCAGTCTAAGCTGTTATCACTTTTACAGGCTTTTTCGGATATACTTTCCTAAAAACAAGAGGATCGAAGATTAATTTGTGCTGTAGATGTAACAGGCAGGAGTTTCTAGCTCTATGTAAAATAGCTTTAATGTACCAGTAAATGGTGGCGTCCAAGATTGTTGGAAGACATCCACTGCTCTAAATCCAACAACACGATAGTCTTTTCTTGAAGTGCCTATAGTGGAACATAGATCTACATTATGGGGGCTGTGGTGTTGTTTCACAAGTCATGGTCTTCATCACTTCAGGTTATTTTTATTTTACAGACCCTCGATTCAAAGAAACGTTTTATTCCTCTGCAAAAATAGAATTGGCTATATTATTGGCATAGGTAGAAATAAAGTGTATGAGGAACATATTGAATGTGTGACTTGGTAAAAATTGTACATGTGTGTGAGTAGAGTGACTCAAAGTGGTGTGCAGTGTGTTTTTTTTAAGTCTGCTGGGAAGCTGTGCTGTGATGTGGTGAACTGTCCTAAAATCCTTTTTTGACTTCTGACCCCACTAGTGATTTCCATGTTCCCTCTTTACTGAACAACACTGGAGGCAAGGAAGACAGATTTACCTCCTTACATTATCCCTGTATACACATGTCCCTGCCTATTGTTCAAAGCAGTTGATCTGCAACTTACATAATACATTTTGGAGACCTTTTGTCATGTAAAATGTCCAATGTAATCGGTAACACCGGTATTGTCACTAGTTTATTAAACGGTTGGAAAATGTCCTCACCGTGGCATCGCTACTATACAGCTCTTAATGACTGAATTAATGAATTACCATAGGAAAGACAGAGCTGAAGAATAAATAATTGAGTTGCAAAAGGCCGCTCTAAAAAATGACCAACTATTGTTCAAAGCTTTTCTTCACACTTGCTTAAGTTATGATCATGGACATCTTTTTATGTGGATGATTATGGATAAAATGCACAGCAGATTATAGAGACATGACAGCATTGCTATATGTGCTGGGTGCGTGGCCTTGTAGTGTACAGTATCTGTGTACGACAGAGCTGCATTTTATCCTGATGACTTTATTGCTTGTGGTAGAAACACTACTAGTGCTGCACTATTTATCATTGTTGTATTGTCCTTTCCCATATGAATTCCCAAAGTAAACATGTTGCAAAGAACAGTAATTTCCATTTCTCTCATGCAATAGTTTTAATGGATCCTCCAACAACAACAAAACATGAACAAATGTAGATTAAAGCCAGCTTGTCCTGAGCAATAAACAAAATATGTCTGCATACAGTACGCAATGGGCCTGGAATGTCCTCCAGCTGCCCAAAACCTAATGAAACAAGGTGTAAAGAAGGAAATGCAGGAGGTCCACATAGGTGTTTGAGTTAGCCCTGAGTGCTAACAGGTTGATGCATAAGGATTTAAATCCATAGTTGTAAATTTTTCGGCATTTGATTGTGATGCACTACTATAGAGATTTAGCCCTTTATAAATTGCTCTACCTGGTTCAACATATTGCGAGAAGGCAAAGATGCAAACTTGATCCACAATCTAATGAAAAACGTGTCCGCTATAACCATTAATAACCAAAATGATAGCAGAAAACAATACCTTGAATATTTTTCCAGCTCTCTACATCCCTGTATTTGTGACACTTCTCTTATGAGCTACAGTACAGAAACAAAACAGAGCTTTCCAACAGTAATCTTTTTGTATATACTGTATATTTATAATGACTTCTGTATTAGAGAGATGTGAAATTGATTTCAGATGTAAAGTTTCTTATTTGCAAGTAAAGAGGAAATTTAGAGGGAATATGTCATGAAGCTTTGTTTTTCACTCACTTCATCGAGATCTTTTACAATATTCAGCTAAATTAGTTGTCATTGCCTACAACATAAGCAATGACCACGGATTGTTGTTTTCAATCCAAAACTGAATGAGTTTGTTTTTTAACTCAGTACGACTAAATTGCATGAACCGTGAACATCCACTGTTATAACATGTTACACCAACAGATCTTCATTTTGCAATGATGCCAAGCTAATGTGTCCCTTATGCAACCTTGTCACTTCATACTGTGAGTCCATTTATTTTAGTCCACCAGTATAACTGATGTGTCATAAGGAAAGAATAGAGCTTTGCTGGTTGCATTAGTTCCAGCTGGGTTTTATATCTCAAACTGAGCCAATAGTGGCGCTATGAGAAAACTGAGAACCGTTTTGAGAGTTTAAATGTTTTATGGCAGTTTATAGTCAGAATGAATGTCTACTCTCATTGGCTGTACCCTGTTACACTATATTGTGCTGATATTTACAAAGCTATGAGCTCAAATACATAGATGAATCATGTATGCCAGTCGAGATGACACATTTTCTGTCTTTTTAATTCACTGTTATATCAGTCACCCATATAATTACACAATTATAAATCAAAAACACAATGCCGAATTATGGAAATGTGATATAATTTAGCTGAACTGTGTTTGTGATTGCGTTTCTGCATTACTGGGGTAAAATGTGTGTGACACTTTTTTACAAGATTAGCAAACCTGTCACATAATTACACAAGGAGCACATACGGTGACAAAAAACAGTGGAACAGATCTCAGTGGGACAAAAAGGGATTCTCATATTAAGAAACCTGGCTCAGTGAAAACCTTGCTAACACCTTTTCTAAAGGTCTCTGTATTAGATTTTGAGACTGCAGAACATCTGCATGATGCTGTCATTTCAACAACATTTCACTTAAATCTAGAGTATAAATTCTGCTTCATATTGACATGCAGGACTTAGTCTTAGTTTGTTTTCTTGAACTAGAGCTAATCTAAGTAGACACAACAAAATGTGTTTCATGATGTGTATCCTTGTCATGGTGAGTCATTCTGAGGAGTAAGGGTCAGTCATAGCATATGTCCCCTGCCTTCAGGCATAGCCTATGTCCCCAGTTCTGAGCTTTTTCTATTTCTTACTAAGGTGATTGCACTATCCCTCTTCTCCCCAAACGCACATGTGCTTATATTTGATCTTATTTAGCCAGAAAGCCGTGCTGTATGAAATGCACAGATGAAGTGAGCTGGTCTCTGACTGTGCTCAGGGGGGACTCAGGAAGTCCTGGCAGAGAGGACAGAGATGAAGGTCATCTCACCCCGATTGCACGCCAGCTGTCACAAGTGGACAGACAGGAGAATCACCTGAAACCTGAATTGATTTCTTTGAGCGAGAGAGAAGAAAATTTCAGATATCTGTTGACCTCCCTTGATGGAATGTGTCACAGGTGGGCCAAAGACGGCGCAAGAGAAGAGCAGACAGCAAATGTCATTTCAGGAAAAGACAGTGCAGGCAGTGCCTTTTCAAAAGTGCCACTGTACAGCTCCCATTACAGGGACTCATGTCACTTTCAGCTAAATGTAAACTTCTGAACTCCAGTACTCTTGTACCACTAATGAGTAGAAAATTGTATTTGTGTTGCAATCATTCCCCCTGTGTTAAAACACATGGTGGTTATGTATGTGTTCTTGCTAAATCTTACAAAGAAGGTGCTGCTGCATTATACCTAAGCATATTTCTTTTAAATATTTTTTTCCCTTATTACAATAGAAGTGTGTCTCCTGTTTCTTTACCGCACTCCTTCAACCGCTGCGGCGGCTGGCTTGATGATTTATTAACTTGAGGTATTTGATGAAGCTCTCCTACAGAAAGCTGCTTCATTGAGTCTCCTAGCAATGGAAACAATTTCAAGCCAACTTCACAGATAATAAGGCACTTTAGCCGGCGGACTTGATTTTGAAATAAGTTAAGCTCCCAGCAAGCACCCTTATACCTCACTACAATGAAAATGCTCCGAGACGATAGCGAAATGAGGGGGGTGGGAAACCTTTTGAAACAATTTCACGTTTTAGAACATATTTTAAAAGTTGACTAACATGCAGCTCGGAATCCATGGACATAGTTTTTCTTACAGTTGCCTGCAAGTGTTCCCTTAAATTACAAAAATAATAAGAGATACAGTTGGACTTGTCCAGGCAGTTAATTCCTTGTAAAACAGGCTTGTTTTTTTAATCATTACATTTTATGTATGCACAGGATTTGTTTATATTCCTCTATCACAATAATTACATGTTCCCGGTATGGTTCTGACTTTGACATTACGTTTAACATCAAACAGAGCATAGTGTTGCAATGATGATTGCTTTAGTGGGGAAGCTCTTAAAGTAAAGAATGAGGTCAAATATCTTGGCCGCCATTTTACAGGTGATTTAATGGATGATAAAGATATATAATGACAAATGTTGAAAGGTACGCAGTATATCTCACACTCTTTTAAATCAATTTCATATGCCCAATTAATATCAAGGTCTGTGTAAAGGCATGTTGCTCACCTATGTGTACAAAATGTCAGTTGCTTACAGGCATGCCATATTAGGATGTTAATGTGTGTGCCAACATCATCAACAGGATAGCTAGGTCTGTAACAATTACATAATTGTCTAATCGCAATTTTTGTATTATTACTTTCTTTATTTAACCTCAATTAATTGCTAACATTAGCTAAGGTCCTAAGGGGAATGCATGTTGATGGTAATTGTTGATTTTGTTTAGATGTGCCAAATTGAAATTTTTAAAAGTGATTATTGGTTAGACTGTTGAGCTATGCTATGCTAGCGGCAGCTGTCAGTTGTTGCCATAGCAACTCCAAACATCCTGGGCTTTAGCTGTCTCAAGCCAGAGAAATTGAACATGCTCGTGTTTCTGGCCCGAAATCTGCCACCATCACCACCACCCACCTTTTTTCCGGAGGACTATATATTACTGTACGATTGTAAATGTTATGTTCATTTAAGAAAATAATACAATGTTTTATGATAATAATGAGGCGTGGTTGACTTCATAGGCTGTGTTATTACATTATCTGGGTCACACAACAGTGATTTCAATCAGGAGAGACTTAATTTAAGAGTAAAATAAGTTTAATGAACATGGTGCATGATAGGTCAGATATGTTAGAGTCCATCGCAATGTTAAATTATAAGGAGTATAGAGGCCGTGGAAATATAGGAATATCCTAAATGGAGTTTGAGCTTTTATTTTTTACTAATGTATAAGTGTGAAATAAAATTAAATAGACAGACCACACTATAGAGACAATATACTGTAGTTTTGTCACAGTTTATAACATCATTAAATTGTTCATGTTATTAGAGAGTTAATGTATCATACGGCGCTCTTATGGGGCTAAAATTTCGTTTTCTGCAACCCCATATACTGCTTGTACAGTATACTGCCTCAAGGTTTGTTAAGAATTCACTACACTCTAAAAATTATGTCAGAGTAATTGCATATACACATAATTGCAGGTGTATAGATGGATTATTGCATAATGTACAGTTGTTTAACCACATGCTGTAAGGGGGAATAAAATCTTCTAATTATTCCATTATGTCTGTAATTTCATTAACTAAGCTTTGCTAAAAAAGGAGAAGCAGAAGACTGTCAGAAGTAATTAAAAGATAAGGTGAACAGTACAGTCTGCTCACCCTAGCTACATTAAGACATTTAGCTTCTACAGTGATAGCGTAATATCCCTTTAACACACCACACACACGCACACGCGCAAAACACACACTGAAGGGATGACGGAGGTGCTCTCCCACCTGCCAACAGATCCCTCAGACATGTGCACTGGAGGGAGATGTGTTGCAGTCCCGTGGCGTCGGACGGATGAGATATGAAATGTGACGGGTGCACAATGGTTGTCAACATGAATGACTCGTAAACAAGTAAAACATAACAGCCTACACCGTGGTGTTCATTTTTGTAGATATTGGAGAGGAGGGTTGGCACCATCCTTAATACCACTTCTCACTTCCTTTCTTCTTTTTTGCGTCGTCCTTACGTGGGCATGGGAAATATGCTCGCTTCAGTGAACCATTCCAAGCGTGGGGATCCTTTTAACTCACTGTTTCTGTTTTGCACTTGTTTTGTATGAGCCTCTAGCAGATAATAAACAACATACCATAACCTTTTAACAAAAATATAAACACAAAATGATTTACTTATTAATGGAAACATAAAACATAAACACAAAATGATGTATTTATTAATGGATGTATTATTAATGTGACCACTGTTATGAAGAGGTTCTAAGTTTTATTGGAATTTTACAACCTAAGTTATCATTAAGGGAATTTTGTTGAATGACATGAAGCATTTAACCGATATTTGTTCAGACATGGTTTTGTTGACTTGATTGGAAGAAATAAATGATGTTCCTCAGTGCTATTAATAATTTCCAAATCTTGTCTGCAGAGGCTATTTTGCCGATTTTAAATCTAGTAAAACAAGTATCTCTATGGTTGTATAATGAGTGCAGATGGGAAGTTTTTAACGAGAAACTGACACCCACGAGTAGTGCGGCAAATACTCCACCCTCCAGCTGCAAGGATGAGAAGCATAAAAAGGGCAGATTAGAGAAGAATGGTGGATCAACTTCATCAGTTAATTAAACTCTATTGCAGCTTGATGAGCAATTAATCAAGGCAGCGTGCAGAGTGTCAGGCAGGGCTGAGTTCTTTGGGTGCGGTACAGTATGTTCCCAGGGGGGCAGCCCTGGGGGGAGCAGCACTTACCAAGTGAGCAGCCCTAAAATTGTACAGGGTGTAATGGGCTGGGTTTATGTAAGCATCTATCAATCACTCTGTGACATAAGCCTGCACCCTATTAGAGCTCCAGGATTAGGCTCCTCTCAGTGCTGAACTAACCGAGAAACTACTTGTCTAAGTAGATCGAATTTCAGGAAATGCTAAAATGTATTGGATTATTATTTAGAAACAAATAGTTAATAGTTAACAATGTTATTCACATTAATCTGGGAGAAACATGGTCTCAAAATGTCTCATGTCAAAAATGTATTTTTTTTATTTTCTCAACCTGGAGATTTAGCTCTTATCTTTCATCTGATATCTGACTCCGTAAATCTGATGGTTTGAGTTTAGTCTTTTGTATGTCCCCCCCTTTCATCTACCTCTTCACCTCTTTCAAGACTGTGAAAGTAGAGAAGTGAGAAGTAGGTTTTTTATGCTATGGAAATTTGAGTTGGCAGTTTGTGACTAAATGCAGTAAATGTATTAACGAGACCATGGGGAACATTAAAAGTCAATTGAAGGAGGCTATTAAAAGCAGGAATTTAATTGGGTTAGTCCCTCCACTAAACCTTTTTTTCTGTCTCTTCTGTCTTTTTTTCCAAGAGCAATGGCACTTAAAAGTTCTGAATTAATGTGTTCAGTGTGTGGTAGTCCTTGAAAGAAAGTTCCCTATTGGAATATCAGATTCTAGTCTCATGTTATATTCACTGTATATGCAAGGACTTGAAATTTAGGAATTTGTGTGAAATCTGCCATGGTGTGAGGTCTGATGATGGCAGATGCTCATGGTGTCTCTTGCTGCATTTAGTCCTGCTGATGAGCTGCTGTCTCTATGGATCTTGCTGAAGGGTTTCAAGAGGGGCAAATCTCTTAAAATGACACAGATTGCAGCCAACACAAGGTTTTACTACAACCCATGTGTCTACAGATCATCTTCTCCCCTATTCAGTTCTAAAAATCTGACGTGAGCTGCACTCACTGTAGCCATCTGCTTTTTAGTTTTTGTTGATTGGTGTCAATGCCCGCAAGGAGTAAGTCAATTGTGTTAGTACTGTAGCTTTAATGCATCAGATTATATAATCTGTTGAAAGAACATTACAAAGCATACAATTGTCCTAGTTTTGGTAACGTGGTGTGACACATTACAAATGGTTTTAATTGCACTTTAGCTTCTGTCTCTTGGAGCATGCTCAACTCATTCTGCACTTTAAGGGAACTGAGCTCTGTGTGTGTGTGTGTGTGTGTGTGTGTGTGTGTGTGTGTGTGTGTGTGTGTGCACATGGAAGAGTCAGAGATGGAGATGTAGTGTAGTATTGGCTGTGCTGACTGGATAATGACATGCAGAGTGCTGCGCTGCTACAGTAGGTTGAGCCTCCAACCAGATGCTCCTTTCACTGCAGCTCATAAGCAGGGAGAGAGGCTGCACCACCATTTGCACTCATCTTAGCTGCATTAAGCAGTGGGATTCAGAGACATTCGATCATTTACTGTTAAAGAAGCTTATTAGAGTAGATTACCTCAGCATGTGGATCTGAGGAGACTGAGGCTAAGCTGGGTTGAAACTTCCTTTAAAACATTCTCTTACAGTAATGTCCATGCTTAAGTTTTTATGCTCTCAGTGTAATGATGTCCGTATTCACTGTAGTTTATTGATTCAGTCTCACACAAACTGCTCAGATTCAGTAATGTCCTCTTTGCAAGCGTTGAGGCTACTTTAGGGTATTTAAATTGATGATAAGGGTGTGTCTACAGTATTTTGAATGGGAGGCACGTGTGTGTGTGTGTGTGTGTGTGTGTGTGTGTGTGTGTGTGTGTGTGTGTGTGTGTGTGTGTGTGTGTGTGTGTGTGTGTGTGTGTGATGATTGGCTGAAGTCCAAAAAAAAAATGATTGCGCTTTTAAAGAACCAGATGGCAGCATCACACAGAAGGCCAGAACAGGTACATAGCACACTGGATCACGAGGGGATACTCTTACCCAATAATTATATAATTTATTGAACTGTCATGAAAACAATTAAGGACAAAATTCACAGAATGCCTTGTTATGCTGTTAAACTGTTCAAGTTTTTAAGAAGAGCAATGGCATGTTTAAGAACAACACTTATGGTCAGTATGGCTGTCATTAATCTGCGTAATGGTCATCCTAGTAGGTCTTATGTACACTTGGAATAATATCTCACATTGCAAAAAAAAATGTGATAAGAAACATTCCTCAAGGAGAGCATATGCTACTATATATGATACTCTAGGGGTTGACTGATGTAAATACCATAGGGCCACATCAATGCCACACAGAGAAAAACTAATGACGTAATGTACAATTACTTCATGTTTTCTTTTTTCATCATGATTCTATGGAGTCTTTTAAAGAGTAAAAAATGTGTGCACAATTGAAAGGCTTTTCTTATTACAGTTAAATTAAAAATTAAAATTGTTAATTGTTTCAAAACACTAATTGCAGTATGTTCATAATTTGTTGGATGTCAGTGCTAACCCAAGTCCTCCTCTGGACCCTTCCCTTGTTTAAAATGGGTTCCAGGCCTAAACGCAATAACCATATGGCTCCTTTCTTAAAGCTGGATGCCAACGATGAAAAGTGCAGTCTAGCTAATGCAGAATAAATGCTGTATACAAGCTGAGTTTAGGAAAATAGTTTGTATAATTCAGTCATGGTTATTCCATTAAAGTCATCTATGCAGTTATATTGTAATACGTCACCATTGTCCTTTATCCTCTGACTTGAGTGACTTGTCTTCCCAGAATTACTGTACATTGAAATATATATATTTTATCATCAAAACAAGCAAAACAAGGTGTTTCAAAAATAGATGGTTGCTCTCTATATAATAAATAGATATTATGAATGGGTATGGACCTATTTAGGGACTGTATGATGCTGCAGTAAGGACTGAGCCTTAGCACATGGGGCGCACGCTCAACCAGGTGAGCTAACAGGACAGGACTTTTTTTTAACCAAGAGCTGTCACTTGATATGACACATTACCATTTCTTGACACATTTTACTTTACAGCTTTATTAAGATGCAGAATAAAGTGAAGACGGTACCTGCTGGTGACTAATGACTTGCTCAACAAATAACGTTCAATAACTAAAGACACACCTCTACTGTCCCCCAAAAAACTTATAAAACCCTCCCTTCAGCTACCCCTTATCAACACTGGGCATTTCATAACCGTAATGTTTATTGTCACTAAACGTTTTTTTTTCTGTGTTCTTCTCTTTTCAGGAAAAAGGAAACATTGCCGTTGTATTTAATGTTGGAACCGATGACATTAATATTGAGGAGACATCAAAGTTTGTAAATGACGGAAAGTACCATATAGTGAAGTTTACGAGGAGTGGGGGTAATGCCACTCTGCAGGTGGATGACCTGCCAGTCATTGAGCGCTACCCCACAGGTGAGTCACCCACTTTGCCTTTAGTTACATCTGATACTGCTAAAAGGCACTTAAATGACCAAGAGATTATCAAGCCCACTAGTAACGTCTTATATGTTCGGATGTTTTCATGTTGACTTGGCATGTGCTTTAATTGCTTTTTTATTTTTCTGTTTCCAGCAGTTGTAATACAAGTGTTGTTGAGTTTTTTTTTCATCTCTGATGTTTATAACTTAACATTAATCAATGCTGTTAAACATCCCAGGTCCATGTAAATGGGTTGCACTTAACCACTCCTATAGTCCAAAATATAAACTGTATAAAAGGGCAACCACCCACCCTGTCTACATTATATTCCCCATATACATAAATAATCCACCTACAGTGTGTGCTCACAGTCAGGTCAAATCAATAGACAAATTACCACTTTTACTGTGGCAAGTAATTGTGTGCCAGTTCGATATTTATGTCTCTGCCAATACAGAAGATTGAGTGAAGTAAGGCAACGGGGTAGACCAACCTGTAATAACACAGTCAAACTAAATGAATACCTGAATTAATCTGTTGCTTACTCAGAATTAGATACCAGATGATCAGCTACATTTAACCATGACAATGCACTTACACATTATTTTTAAAGCATACACCACAATTACTCATTTATATTAATTAAGTAGTGTTACTACTAACAATAATCATTTTCATTTCATTTTCAAGTCATTTTCATGACTGTGGAAGATGAATTTCCTTATTACTGGCCTGTGTAATCAGTATTTAGTAATTGCAAAAGTATAATATATGCAATAGGTTCCACATTATATGGCTGGAATACTTGTACTGGCACTTTCTTTTATAGTGTAGTGGTAACTTCTAACGTCCATTGATTCAACTTTGTCTTTGGAAAATGAAGGTTCACATTAGGGAAAATGCAATCTACTGTTGGAAATGAAAAAAAACTCAGCAACACTGGTATGATTCTGTAGAATGTCAAGATGTTAGCTGTATGATGGCTCTAAAAATAATTTAAATAACACTGCTTGTGTTGTTGAAATGGTTAACTTTTTAACTGCTTAAAGGCTTTGACAAAACCTATAGATTATTAAAGGAGTGTGACTATTGTATGACTGTACGGTAATGCTTTTATCAACGCACCAAAATTGCTGCACAAACAAGTGTAGCATTTACTCCACAAGAGTAAAAACTGCAGCCCTAAATCAAAAACATCTGTTAGATTGTGAGCATGACATGACTGGGCAGAAGGACAAACGGAAGACAAATCCAACCTGTCTCTCCCCTTTTGCATAATGTTTGGTGACCTTTTTAGCTATGACCAGTGCATTCATCCAAATGAAAGAGGTTTTTATGACTGGGACTCAATCCTCGCTACTTGCCTCAGGTGGAAAAGGAAGCTAATGGCTTTTGACATGTTGTGGACATGGCAGAATGCACAGCAGGGTTACATGCCTGGATGCTACAATCTCAATCTTCAAACAGTCCCCAAGACGCCTATGATACATACAGATGGGCGGTTCCTAAACTGGATTAAGTCGGTTAAAACAACTGTTTTTAATACACAAAGGTGCAACACGAAAGGGTTAGCTTCAGTTCAATATAAAATTAGCCACTTGATAAAACACTATCACTCAGCTCAATTACATACAGTAGCCTCGGAAAGTTAATGTATTGGACTATTTCATGCCTGTTAATGAAAAACAGCACAGTATATTTAATATTGGTTGTTAAGTTGTCGTCAGGGAACCAAAAACCTCTGATGTTATGTGCTGAGTTATGAATGCTGCAGGGAAGAAGTGACCAATCTCATCCCCACCAATCATGCATCAGTGACAATGCTAAGTCCAGCTACCTTATTAGGCTTGTTGCAGACTAATTACGCCCAATCACAATAACTGCACAGTTCCTCCCTTCACCCCCAGCACACAAAGCCATTATTCTCTCAGCTCGCCTGTAGTTTGATTAGTATCCATGTATGCCTCTAACGCACTCATAATAGCAGCCCTCAGCCACTCTTAGGCCACATACAGAACAACAGTGATTATAATAAGAGTAGACAGTAAAGATAAAAATGATGGCTGGAGAGTGAGAATGACAGAGAGTAGGGGATTATATGGGAGGGAGCGATCATTCTCAAAGCAAGGAAATAATTGCTTTACCAGGGCCTATATTTCTGCCCTCGTAATCTCATTAAAAAGTCTCGTACTGCATACTTATGGGCCATTAAAAGTCTTTAGCACAATTATTAGAATCTAAAAATGCAAAACACGCAGACACATACTAGCCTTCTATTTGTTGTAGTTTGGTTCTCTTTCCTTTATTCTTGCCCCGCTTTCATTCTGCAGCGCATACAAAAGGCTGGGCAGCAGCAAAAAATCAGCCCCTTCTCCCGAGTCTTGTCCATGGAAGTAATACCATCACAATGGCGCTGCCAGGCCTGCAGGGTACGACGCAGTATCCAATCGGATCCTAACACTCGCTTCACACAAAGATAATGGACAAGTCTCTGGCCTTATTCTTTTACTATAATCAGAGCGTGGTGCACTTACAGAGCTCACCCTCCACTCCCCTCAGCTCTCAGTTCCCTCTTTTTCTGTCCTTTTTACCTCGATCTGTCCACCCCTGCCCCCTCTGTGGATCTCAAACTCTGTCCTGTTTTTCCACCTTGCGGTGTGGAGTCTGATTTGTGGGCTATGAGGGGAGGAGGGTTAGCTTTATCCATCAAAGCTCCGTCCTATCTGCTCTGGTTTCGTCTCTGTTCTATCCATGAGACTATTCAGCCCATTGTGCAAGCAGTCATTACTGAGCATGCCTAAAAAATGGTGCAATGGCTGCCACAGTCAGAGTAGAAAAAGGGAGCAGAATAATAAAAAATAACAGTGAGATTTGTGTAGGTTCCTCCTTTTTTAATTCTCTTGGCTCCATGAACAGAGGAAGAATTTGCATATTTGTTCATTTAATATGGCGAGTGTCCAAGGGCTTGTAATGATATAAAGCTCCCACCTTATCAGACCACTTTATTAATAAAAAGAAAACAAGTGAGTGAGGGCAAAGCGGGTCAGTTGGGACGGCTCAGCTGAATCGCTGCTGCCTGGCGGAGGAGATAAGCCAGGCTGTCCCATACCAAACCAAATCACCACTGAGCAGCAGTCACAGGCTTCGCTCGCAGGCAGGATGAATGGGCTCTGCTGCTGCATCGAAGCCCAGGGGATAGCATTGTTTAACACTCCGGTGTCCCATAGTGGGGATCAATACACGATCAGACCTTGATTATATCCATACTTAATTAACCTCAGTATAAGGATAGACTTGGTGTGCCACGGGGTGCAGAGCCAAAAGGATAAAGCGCTTACTGTCTTTGAAAATGGAACATGTTTTTGCACAAAAGTAAAGGATTTTGGCACAGCGGTGGTGAGGATAAATGTGTGTGTGTGTTTGTGGATGTATGTGCCTGCCCATCTGACACTGTCTTTCTAGTAGTTCTTTGCCCTCTTCATCAACACATTGAAATGAGTGTTGCTCTTCTTCAGTCTGAACGTATGTGTCCTCATCGTCCTCCCAACAGCTGTAAGCTAACTGTTCTCCAGAGCCCAGTTTGATGCTGACCTCTCCTCAGATTAAGTGTCTCAGTAGCAGAAAACGGAGAGGTGACATAACTAACACCCCATGACTGACAAATGGAGGTGACCGGAATTAACGAAGCCCATGAATGCTCCATGACAACAGCAAGTCATGGATTATTCATTAATTTAACACATTCAAAATGTAAGGAAGTGCAGCTGTGTGTGTGCACTTGCTTGTTTGTTTATTATTTGTTTGTGTGTAATACTTCCATCATGTACAGTGCTTATAAGAATTAGGTGGTGCAGGGCTCCTTGTATAAGGTAAAATACAGTGTGCGTTCAACAGCAGGCAGTATGGTAGACGTTACATAAGCTGGAAGCAACTGGAGGCTGGTGTACTTTACATCCACCTACCTGGAGGAAGCTTAGTGATTTTTGTAGCTACAGAATAAATTAGTTAGGTATGACAATTCTAAACAACCATAGAATTTTCTTTAAGGAATATGTCTGGTGATATTCTATAATTTTGTTATTGTTAACAAATCCCATGAAATTACCAAAAACAACAATGCGTTGTTCCTGCAAGTATTGCCTTTGTATCTACAGTCTGGCATAATTTACACCTCTGGGCCACAGAGCTCCATTGTTGTCCAAAAACACAACACAATCAATGAGCTACACCGTTGCGCTGGGTGACATGTTCTTAAACTCACCAGAGTGTCTATAGTTTATTGTCTATTTTGTTGTATGGTCTTGAATATTGTAGTTACTGTGTCATATTTTCTTTATTTTTTGTCTGGGTGGGTGGTGACGGGGGGTTTGGATATATTCATGTTGCAAATTGTATGTTTTGTATGTTGTGTTAAAAATAAATACAAAATTGTTAATCACAAAAAAAAACACGCCAGAGCACCAAACTAAAAATAGTCTCCAACAAATGCACTATTTTCTCATGATTGAGTGACATTTGCTAAAAACTACAGTGGCCAGCTTTTTGAGGAAATCATTAAGCCTTTTCTATAATTGTAACTCGTTCTTAAAGATTTACATCTTGGAACTCAGCCTGAGTAGTCGGAGTGGACTAACACATTGTTTTTGGTCTTTTCATGGGATTTGTTGACAATTTCAAAGATATAGAATGTTGCCAATCTTCATTGTCATTCATCATCAATCGATCATGAATCAGCATAAGCATGAATACACTTACATGTAAACTTGTGACCAATTTATGTTGAAGATGACATTCCTGCACATCAACATAAATTGGTTGCACTCTGTTTAGCAAGAAGGTGCTCCATGATTAATGGGGGAAAAGGGTATAGAAATATGAAAAATGGGTATACTATAAGTATGGGTATAATAAGTACGTGTACTAAATGTGCAGTATCACGTCAGATAACTGGACATTCTTTTAGAAATGTGGCTCACTAAATTGCATTCAGAGATTGACATCAAATAACATACACAGTGTTCCTGTGTGGGTTTTGTTGTAATGCAGAATGTCTGAACTGTCTATGTCAGTGTTGAGGAAGACGTGTTCCACTAAATCTCCTTCACAAGCCTTTGTGTTCCAACTGGGCACAATCAGCTGCAGCCAAATTCTATGAGCTGTATAGAAAAGCTTTAAACCCTTTTCTGGTAGCTGATCCTCTACAGTAATTCAAGCTGATGCGATTAAAAAATGTCTTTTTATGCGTCTTTTTACCTCTAAGACCTTTCATCAGACCAACTGTGCATCTGTTACAAGGTTACCTCCTTTCCTTCATTTCTCTGTGACTCTTTCCCCTCCGAAGCTATTCTCCACCGAATCATTGTTAGCTACCGGATCTTTTATCTGCAAGAACTGAATTAATATAGTTGATGGGACAAACATTGTCAATCTGCTGAAGAATGGTGCTGACTGAATTCAATCTCTGCAGACAATACCAGGGGAAAAGCACTCCGAGACAGTGCCACTTTACTGAAAGTCTTCTGTTCTGGAGAGGTTATTGGCCTTGACAAAGGGTGATGCAGAGTTTGCCCTCATTAATGCCGAAGTGCCCCTCCAATCTTGGAGTGAAGTTTTTCTCTAGCTGGCAATTTTTTTGGCTTATTTTCTGAATACGTTTTTCCACTGACTTTGATGTCATCAATGCAATATTTAGACAGTCAAATGACTTTTCCTTCTCTATGACTTATAGCTTTTGTCAAAGCCATTTTATCAAAGATTTTACAGTGTATGTACCTACTTTGACATTGTCTTCTGACTTTTCTCTGACCAGATGCTCTGAATGTATACTGTGTTAATTGTTGTATTGCGATTAGCTTATTATTTCTTGTCATTTAGGCTATTTATAAATGGGGTGGGCATTTGTAATATGTTTACGTTAAATTGTCCTTTAAACCATAAAAGGTTGATTCAACAATACATTTAAATGATGTTATTTTTGAAAATGTATATAACTAGTTTAAAAGCCAGTTAAAAAGATATAGAGGGGAAAGACTAATGGCATGGAAAAGATTTGGGTAAAGATTTTGCAATGGAAATGTATACATTTGTAATATGGGTTGGTTGATAACATAGCCCTATTAACCTAGATGAAACGTTTGCGTGCTAGTCCACTTATTTTCAATTAATATAGGCCTAATTTGTTGGCTAAAATAAAATAAAAGGAGTGAAATGAGTTGTTCAAATAATGTTTTTAGTAAATATTGTTTTTTTAAATATACAAAACTTTTTAAATTATAAAAACGTTGTGCAATTGTATAGCTCCAGCATTAAGTATGAACATTTAACCTTTGACCTTACAGATTGTAACCACTGAAATGTCTCTTTAAACTTTAAAGGCAACAATGATAACGAACGCCTGGCGATTGCTAGACAGCGAATCCCATACCGACTTGGTCGAGTAGTTGACGAATGGCTACTCGACAAAGGTAAAATCACTGATTAAAATTTTAAATAAAATAATTTGATCATAACCAAGTTGTAGCACTATTTTGTAAATAATAAACCTAAAAAAATAAATGTTCAGTAAAACTTTAAAAACTAAATGATTTGAACAGTTAAATTTAATCTGTAGTGTTTCATACTTTTCATAATAATGTATTTATTTTATAGATGTCAGCTGTTTTAATACGTGTTTATTGTCAACTTAAGGTTAAAGGGACTGTAAATATGAATTTAAATCCACTTAATGAAGTAATATCAGCATTGTTAAAATGACTATAAAGTATTGTAAACATCTAAATGATCAATTTAAAAGTTCTTGTTTAATCATTCATTAGTTGCTAAGTGTTATTTGAAACACTTTTGAAACATGTACAGTACAGTACTTGGTGTCATTTGATCTGTTGTGATTAAACTGCTAGCTGATAAATAGAATGCAATATGAATTGGCATCAGAATTCTGAGTCCCTTTAACAGACATTGTAAATATGTATAGGGCATTAGACCAAGGAACTGTAATATAAAACAAACTGAGTGCATGCTTTGTTTTTTTATAGTTCAATAAAAAATTCATATTTTTTACTTAAAATGTGAAATAAGCCCTATCATTTTTTATGTTTCTTTTTGTTTTTTTGTTTTTCTGTTTTGCATTATGAAAGTGCTGTCATAAAATGTTTTTGGGTTTTCCATGTGCCCAACCATATCCGTTCTAAATATTATTTTCCTTGGTTGCTTTTGCTAAAAGGATGAATAGTTTCAAATTTCCTGAAGTGTGTCCTGCATCCTGTGAGATTGCACACAAGAAAAGTCCAATTCTCACAGCCTCTAACCATGTTAGGCTTCTTTTTTTCATGCTTGCTTTATACCAAGTTTGTAACTCCTACAATTTGACAGAAGAATGCAGAATAACATAAACAAAGCCTAATGAAATATGTTTTTGGCATCTGTTAGACAAATGTTATATATATTTGTCTTATTGTACAAGCAATTTCCTGCAAATTGTCCTTTTATGTTACTTTCAATATAATGTTATCTTTTTTTAGTGTAGTTAACTCTATTGCATTCCCATAACAGTACTATGTATGATTAAGCTTGTTTCTTGTTATTTTAGATTATACTGCCCTTTTAGCAAAGCTGCATTGATTTACTAAATCCTTTTTTTATTTGACATGTTTTAATTTTTTTTATTTTCATAGGCATCTCATCATTTTTACTGCAATAAATTACCAGGGTTTGCCTCTTCAACCTGTAATTTATTGGTCTCATTAGCCACTGGGCAAATAATCTGTGTCTCTGTCTTTTTTTTTCCTGTTCAGTAAAAGTGGCTGAGTCCACAGACCAACATTCTTGTATATATGTAACATTGTTTTCCCACAGGGCGGCAGCTTACAATCTTCAACAGCCAAACCACTATACAGATTGGGGGCTGGGAGCGAGACCGGAGTCGATCCTTTCAGGGCCAGCTTTCGGGCCTCTACTATAATGGCTTGAAGGTGTTCAACATGGCTGCGGAGGGGGATCCTAACATCAGGATCCAGGGCAGCGTGCGGCTTGTGGGGGAGTCGCCCTCCTCTATCACGCCACAGTCTAGCACCACAGCCAATCGCTCAGAGACGTCCACGTCTATCATGGAGATCACCACAACCACGGCATCCAGCAGGCGAGTCAAACAGACTACACCACGAGAGCCTCAGCAGGTAAGATCATCTCTAAATTATTCTCTCAACTTAATCCATTTTGAAATATTCACAATGCACAGCATGACGTTAAGCACATCCCGGATTCATATAATACATCTCATCATTATGCTCTTATATAGTGGAGCATTTGCCTTACTTAATTGTGTCACGCCTTTCCTTTTTCTCAAGTCCTCTGACCTAAAAACTGATAGAAATAAGAAATAAGTGCATTGTTCCACCACTGGGAGTGGGACCACAGGAACACTGTGGAGCGTTTCTCCCCGTGCAATCAGATGTGGGACTGTGGTGTGTGTGTGTGTGTGTGTATGTGTGTATGTGTGTGTGTGTGTGTGTGTGTGTGTGTGTGTGTGTGTGTGTGTGTGTGTGTGTGTGTGTGTGTGTGTATATTAGAGTGATAATCATCATAGTGGTCTTCCATCATCTTTATCTGCCCTGCATGAGCTGTACAGGAGCATATTACTTCTCAAATATCACAATGTGTGACTAAACAATGCAACACAAAATGTATGTCCTGTCTAATGAAATGGCAATCAGACCATTCTCACACAGCCGAAAACAGAAGACATTGAAAAACACTATAAAAATAATTATTATGCTATTTAGAAATTCTTTGTGTCTATAAGAATCAAATTCCTAATCCAAGTGTAACTGTTTCTTAAACGTTCTCAAAATGTAAATGCTAATTAAAAAAAAATGTCTTTATTTACTTGCATCATTGCATCGGGAATTTTCTTGCAACAAACTTCATTACAATCTAGGAATACCTGAGCACTGAACAACAAAGAGCATAGTCAGAATGTAGGAAATGGCTTCATGTGTTGTTCATACAAAGTAAAAATAGAAGCTTCACGGCCCCCAGGAAATTTTCAGCCTGTACAATCCAATCAAAAAGTGACCTCATTGAGAACTAAGAAATGTGCTTTAATTGTTATGGAGCCAAAGCTCCTCTGTTATAGCATTGAAAGCTGATTAACACAAAGCTTATATTTGTTTAAATAAGGGGCATTTTACATTATATGAATATTTCAAGTAAGCCCTGATAGGAAGCAAGTAATATATAATTGAAACCATTAAGATACTAAGAGTATACACACAGAGTTAAAATCTGTGTCAGAATTTCAAATATTCAGTTTGTCAGTTGCAGGAAAAGCATACATAGTAGCTTAAATGAAGCAGAATTGTACACTAAAATGACCCTTGAATCAGGGGTTAATCAGCTTTTACAAATATAGTTTCAATTCACTTTGGATTTAACTCATTTTGGATTAATTGGATTGGTTAAAGAAAGAGTTTAGCATATCTAGGAGGGAGTGGGTTTAACTTCATATTGAAAAATATACACAAATAATTCTTTTTTGACAGATTGTATAACTTTACAGTCTCACTGAGACAACAGTTAATGCACATACAGTACGTCTCAAGCTATTTCAAGGATTATAGAAAAAAATGTTGAGTGCCTTCGAAGTGCAATTCTGTGTTGATTAGTTTCATTGTTCAGAAGTAAGTTCTTTAAACCCATTTAATATTTATGAAAATTAATGAAAGCATAAAAAGCCTTAAACGTTTAGGTATCTATAAAGTCATGTTTAAGCTTTATGTAGAGCTTTTTTTAAAGATCAATTATATTGAAAGCAAAACAAAATCATGCTTTTCTGTCAATTTAGCAGCCTGTTCAACTCATATTATGAAATGACAAACTCATAGATAATTTGTACCTAGTTTTTTATGTTTTTTTTTTCCAGCGGCTATAAAGAACCCACATTAATGGCCGTCCCCTAACTCCCTCTCTCTCTCTTTGACCATTATAACAGTTTGTGTAAGGGTCTGCAGATGCTGACAAATAATAGAATCATAAATATTGATCCAGTGGAATGGTTTTCTCTCAGACTCAGCATGGTTCCTGAACCGTGGCAGGAGCATGTAATGCAGGCGAAATATCACACAATAGACTATAATTATATCCCAGCGCCATGTGGTGTTATAAATTGCCACCAAGGAACCAAGAGATTGGCAGAAAGGAACAGGCTTGATAAGATGGATGCCTGCCTTTTTCAGGCCTTTTCATCTGGGGAGAAATGAAGTGATATAAATGACCATGACAATTTAGCAATGCAGTTTATTACAGAGATATTTATTAATATACACAACATATGTTCTGCTTTAGATATATCTGATATTATGCCCTTATGCTAACCAGATTATGCTTAAATAGTTTAATCAATTACAGTTTACTTCGTTGCATTCATGTGTACAGCTATTGGTTTAGATGTTAAGCAGTGTAATATACAGTTTAATTCATTTTTTAACTGTATATCAGATCCTCTTTTTTGATAATCTACTTGTGCCTGTTTGTTTTTTTAAGTATGTGGTGTATCGGTACAGCTTCAGGCAGGTTAGTGGTGATACTGTGATGATTTTGGCCAAATTAATTTAGAGATGTTGTACTGTCAAGTTATGTGGCAAGCTCACCTTTTAAAGTGGAATTTAAAAGCTTGGAAAAAGGAGAATAGTCAAGGCTAACTGTGTTGGCTAAGGTGTTACCTAATGCATTCATACAGAAAGAAAGGTCACTGGATTAAAAAGTTGCTCTGTGATGTAGGCAGAGAGATGAATGAGGCATGCAAAAACATGAGCATTGGGAGATGTCAATGCGTTCAGTTTGATTCAACGTGATGACCTTCCCATGGAGAGCTACCCGAGGTAGGACATTACTGTCTCAGGACACTACTCTTAGAAAAACATTGTGTCTGGCCTCTGGAAAATGCATTCACTGTCCTTTCCCTTGAATAGGCAGCATTTTAATCATTGTCCAGATGTTCCATCTCAACACTGATGGCAATTGCAATTCAGTGAATGCTTTTATATCTTGAGAGCTTGACAATACTGAGGCACGTACATTTTTAGTATAACTGGCCCCAGTGGAAAGGGAATGGCTAACATTGACGGCGGCAGTATCAGCCTTTAACCATTAAAACTCCAGAAAATGTAGATCAGGCTGTCTAAGAGCGCAATTGGATCCGAAAATTATAAGACAAATAGATCTGAGACCTTTTATAGGCCTGTCTAGCAATGAGAGGTAATGGTCAAGATACTTTGGAGTTAACTCAGCACACATAAATCCAGGCAAATTCACTTGTTGTAAGTGCCTATTGCTTTCAATATCAATATTTAAATCACCTATAATCATATTTTTTGGAAATGTTTTGCTCATAGTGATGAACCCACAGACACTGCCTGCCTAGTTTCACACAACAATAAGTGACTGTGACTAGCTGGTGAACATAGTGGAGCATTTAGCAGCTTAAGAGCCAGATTTTTCCCTCAGGAGTTAGTGGAGACCAAAGGGGAGCTAAAGGGAGACTGAATACTGAACTTACATTCACCAGGCACCCAGAAACACAAAACAGAGGAATTCAACCAAATTCTTCACTCTTCACGCTGCTAGATCAGACGTGTTGACGTATAATTGACAAGAAAAACGAGAGATAACTGAACTTTGTCTCTTTAACAGATTGTCAGTAAACTGATGTCCACAGGATTGTAATGCTGAGAGAATAATGAAACTTGCTTGATACAATAATCTTCAAAAAATTGTTTTCTTATGAGTACACATAATCCCTAGTCTCTGATATCTGATTACTCTAAATGCATGCCTTCAATAAAAAAAAAAAAACATTTAAAAAAAAGTTTTCAGCAAACACTGCTGTCTCACTGTGCACACAAAGGTCAAAATGCCAGCACAATTAAATCTTTCAGTGGAACTGGCTCTGTAGATTTAGGGTCTGTCTTCTTGCACTACCCACTCATCTCCTAGAGGGTAAAGTCAGTCCTAATCATCCTAAGTATAATCATTTTGAAGGGTCCTTCTCCCCCCTTCTCAGGTGCACTATCAAAAAGTTCTTTAAATGCTTGACTTGGGTTATTGCATATATTCTACTTAAACCAGTAGGTGTCCACTCATGCTTTATCAACAAAGAATATTATCAGCTTAGAGCACACTGGTCTAATCAGGAAAGAAATGCACCATGTGAAAAAGCTGATGAGTCATAATTGTTATTAATAGTTATTAGAACTCCCCCTTTGCTTATAGGATTGATTCAATTCTAGGATTTAAAACCCACTCAAATACAGAGATGGTAAATACTACTAAGACCTAGCCTGATGTGACCTTTTTTTTATCATATCTTGAGGTATCCTGACCTGAACCCCAGACTTGGCTCGTACATGTCAAATAATCTCTGTAGTGTTTTTTTCTGCTGTGTGCTTCCTGTTCTACGCAGGGGAGGTAGCTTACTCTAAGGGCCTTACTGTCATGTCTTAATGAAGTGTCTGCTCTCTGTAGCAGTGCCTTGTCACATCTAATTAAACCATAATGCACTTGTGTATGCATTCACAAACAATGAACCAGCTATTGTACACATACACCAAGAAATGCTACTCGCTTCTCTTGTCTACTGATATGTTTTAGACTGTCCTACCCTGGCTTCATTTATTTATTGTTTGGGGAAATTATTGCTTCCCCCAAGTGAACTTTTTTGTGCTAATTGGAGACAAATTTGAAATATACAGTACCCTATCTGCTGATGTCAATTTTGAATCCGAACTGCCAACCCACACAGGTCTGATGGTCAGCCACTATCAGCTTTATAGTGACCTAGCTCTTGTTATTGTCTGCATTAAATAGTAAATATGATTACCTTGCACGGCAGCTGGATTCTTGCGAGAGAGTTGTGGGATCACCAATCCTTGACCAGCGAGGAGCTACGGGTGTGGTTTAGGTATGTGTTCAAAAGGCAATGATGGCTCCTGAGGGGGTTTGCGTAGATGCTGCAATAGCATCAGTTATATCACACTAGAGAGTATTTATTTATTAAAAGAAGAGCAAAGTTTTTGCAGTTCTCCCGACTGGCAAGAGTTTGATAGACCAATGGTTCATCCAATCACCTGCCAGGTTTTTTTTTTTTTAACTGCCTGCCCTTTTCCAAACAGTTTCCAATGATGGCCTTTTAGATAGTTCTGTTAACAAACACAAAAATGTGACGCATCATTTTAGCTTTTTGAAGGGCTGGTGGACAAAATGACAGAAAATGTCAAGCTGCAGAAAGATAGCATTTAACACTAGATGATGCTTAATCAAAACCACTCAAGGATAAGAGATACAATGTAGCTGTTACCTTCCCAGCAAAAAAGAAAGAAAAGACGAAAGCCTGCTATCTAGAAGAGACATTGAGAGTGCTTGACAGTGATGGATCCTCACCTGCATTGCTCTCTGTATTATCAACCCTGGCCAGCACACATACAGTATATAAATCTCACAACCAGTCATAGTGTGAGGCTGCTATCCACCAGCAGTGCTGTCAGCAGGTACATCCTCTAAAGTTGGTATTGGCTCAAGCATCATGGAGAGGCACAAAGACAGAAACCTCCAAGCGAAAAATGTCATATGATAAGATCTTACAGCATGCGGTATTTCAGTAATGTAACAGAACCTTGGCTGTGTTTTTGTATCAGTTTTTAGAACATACTTTGCTAATATTCTATTTAGCATCAAACTAGTTTTTTTTTAAAGTCAGTGTTTATAGCTATAGTCTACCTTTAATAATAACACTCAACATTAATTTTTGGTTCTGTTTTATAATATAATTAGTAACTACTCTTTGACTTGACACTTGACTAAATGTAGCAGACACACTAGAGCAATGGTTTCCTAGTCATTTTTGAGCCATTGTATTCCTCCATTGTTTTTTTCATTGTTTTTTTTTTAATACAGTGATTTATTTCTTATTTTTTCCCTTTTGAAAACGTTAATCTCATTTTTTTTGGTTTTAATATAACAATAAAACGAGACTACAGCCATTCTAACAGCTCTGTGAGATTGTATGTAGGCACAGCGGTGCTTTGACATGAATGCTAACATAAGCATGATAACATGCCACTTTTTAGAAGCATTTTCTTCTCTTTCTTTCTATTCAGGCCAATATGGTATTTATTAAACACAACTAATATTTGATCTTATCTGGCATTCTTTTCCTTGCCATGTTTCTTTCATAACCTTTTTTGCAGAGTGCAATTTCTGTTTTATAGTTTGTTGCTGGTGGAAATTCAAGAGATGCAGAGTATAGCCTGTCCCTGGGGAGAATGAATGAGGAGAATGAATGGCCACGATGTCACATCATTGCAACCACATAGCCAATTGGCCCCACTATTTGTAAATTAACCCTAGGTGAGGAGGGTGTAATGGTCGTTCGGGGGAAGTGTGGGACATTCAAAACACATTGGGTGGGCCATTTCATTTGCACTCACAGCACATGGTTCAGTTCTGGCTGAACTGGCTTGTAGTGACTCTGTTTGTCTTGGTCCCTGAGTTGAGGGGCAGAAACCTGGCCTCTCTCTAATTCACAGGGATAATCGAAGATTTGACATGCTGCACTGCTACACCTTCAGTGCAGTGTGTGGGTACCTCGTCGCCTCCCTGGCTCTTACAAAGACACTGTAATAAACTTAGTGTCACAGTAATCTTGTGGTGAAAAATCTTCTGCAACTTAGTATCCAATAACAGCTCAATCTGCAGATTCACTTCTTTTATAATCATCCATGTACTATTTCTCTTTATTGTGTCTGGTACTACCTTTAGGCATTGTTGTGATTGTCCTAATATCGGTAGGGATTATTGTTTTACAAGCTCAGGCTGCAATAAGTCTGCACAGCCTAGATTTAATACTAATCCTGCAAGCATCATTACTAAGATCTGAGACTTACCTTGAGTATTAAGCACTGCTCACCCAACTGCACAAATGCAGTGCAGGTTCTTTAATTGTGCTACATGATATGATACTTGAATATGGATATGAGTTTAAGGATTATTTAGTCTTTAGTTTTAGGTGCCTGAGATCTACTGTTACATTTTGATATTGCACATCTGATCTTAAGGATAGATTTAATGTTGAGCAACTCTCAATGAAAACCAAATATCTAAAATCATAATTCAAAACAAAAACTCATAAAGATGTACAGTAGACAGCTATGAAAAGCAATTTTTTTCTGCGTAACAATTTTTCTCTGGATGATGTATTAGAGCCTGTTTGAGTTCACGTATGATCAGACTGACAGGACATTAATGAGCTGTAACCTGGGGCTTTTTATACCACAAACAAGAAGCAGTTTAGTCTAGGTTTGAAGTTATGCCTTGTGTTCCACTGAGTTTTACAAAGTAAGTTTCCAATATACGTCATTGACATCAGGGCAGACGTCATCCTTTTAATGCTCGTGCTGTTCAGTTGTGAGACAGACAACAATGGAAAAACATTTGATTACTTTTAAATGTCAGTATCGTTAAGTTAATTGAGAAGACACAGAGGTGGCGCAATCATTTCCAAGTTATAGCTCTATAGCGACTTAGTGATCAGTCGCACTGCCCCACTACTTACTGGGAAAAATGGCTCACTATTGGAAACATCACACTATTTTGACCCCCCCCCAAGTTTGTGATAGTGAGCCTACATTACTAACTTGCTATTCCAGTTGTCTAACCTACCTTTGTCATTTTACAAGCTAAGCCATTTGGTTTTTATCTTGTGTCTGTCTTCTAACAGCGAGATGGTCATCATTTTCCTTACACTTCATTTAAATGGAATTAAGCACACAGACTGCTCACAATACACCTATACACAATAGTCCAGTAAGTCTTTTTTATGATTGACAGGCATATACTTAATTAGTCAAAAAGGCACTTTTCCCGTCAACTAATGGAAAAAAAAATGCAAGCATTTAACAAGAAAGCCAGAACTGTATTCTGAAGTGCTGGCAGCTAAGATTTATGTTTCTGATGATTTTATTGCAGAATAAAAAAGCATAAGATTACTTTGTTTGTTCATTGTGTAGCCATCATACCCATCTGTGTTTGTGTTGGTGTCAGCCATGTGATCGTGACTCAAAAATTTCATGATTGGTAGTTGTTTTTTAAGATGGCTTTTATTGCGTTTTTTTATTTTTTTTATTGGAAGGTCGTGGAGACAGAGGAAAGATACCAGGCATGCAATTTGGTAAATGGCATGCAATTTGGCCACCACTGAACTCAGATGATGGTTAAATGAAATGCAGAGTCTGCCCAGATCATCCCCAACAGATATGGGAATGACCTACGTGGACCTGCATCCTATTGGAATTAAACTGTCATGAAAAAAGTGAAATCATGGTTTTGAAAAGGTCCAAAGTAATCAGTTATGTTGGCTGAGTCTTATTTCATTCATAATAGTAAACTTAACTGCCTCATGGACTTAGAGACATACTGCAGTGTTTGGCCTGAGTGTCAGTGCCCTGTAAGGTTGTGGGGCCTTCAATTATTCACAGAAAGAAAACATCCTCGGGATAAGATTTCCCCTGCAATGCAGATGTATGGGATTGACCATCATGCTCCTGAGACACTGTAAGCTTGAGAGGAAAAACAGAGCGATGGCTATCAAATGGCTTGCTTCACTGACAGGTGTACTATTGATTTTTCTAGTTTTATTATATTTATTGTCATATATTCCTTTATGAAAAGGCCTGGTGTCACCACCTATCCAAACTGAAGAAACTAAAAAACCAGAGTAGATAATTCAATGGCTGCATGTGTAACAATCATTTGCTCAAAGCAGAAATGGGTTGAATTGTAGGATACAGAATGTAGATGGGCAGATCTATACTTGTGTGTTGTGTGCTGACCTGCCCACCTTGCCCCTAAAGTGAGGTGTGTGTTGTTGAAGGTGATGCTGATGTGTGTTTGCCCCAGGCCCCGGTCATGGGTTTGTGCCCACCCAGTGCTGACAGATGGCAAAGGAGGTAACGTTGTCGACCCGCAGTGGCCCCAGGCCCGGGGCGTTCACTCCTAGCGACGGACCATATCCATCATCTCAGCCTCACCTGGGGCCATTATAGAAGCTGCCTTTCCATGTGTCCATGTGACTCGCTGATCCAGTCCACCTTGGCAGGGGTGAACACATGCATGCCAGTGTGCGTTGACGTGCGTTCACATAATTTGATGAATGTTTGCATTTTTTAATAGTTGACAGCAGAGAGTTGACAGCTTGTCTGCAGCGGGTACATGATCTGAACATTAGCTAGCTGAGGCCCTAGGATGCCTTGTCTTCCTTTGGTGCCTTATTTTCTGTATGCTTGTTTTAAACATTTTCTAAAATTGTTAGAGCCAAGTACATCAAACATACTGATGTTATTATTAAGATTGTCAACAAAGAAGCATTTTTTTTGTTTTTGCAGGTTTACACTGCTGGCAACATTACAGAGCAATACAGATTGCCCCACTAAGTCTGTTTGGATTACAAAAATGAAACCTACGCAGTGTGAATGTTGTCTCTATTGTTTGCGAAGTGTTGGATTGTTCGTGGAGGAGATACAGACATTGACAGCTTTACAGCATGTTTTATAGACCATATTGTTCTCTCTCAGGACAATTGCTGTTATGTTTTGTAGAAACACAAAATAGTCCCGGGCCAACTGTTGAACATAATGTACAATTTGTCCTACAGTGCATTGCTCCCACCTGCAAGATTCCGTGATCAGTAGGTTTATACATCACATTCATGAACATGAGCTCTGCCAACTGCTCATTGAGCTGTGCTGAGCTCTCTCCATTTTTTAAAACAAATTATATTTTTCAAAAGCTGGTAGAAAGTGTGTAGAAAGTGCCACAAACTGACTATCTATAGTCAGTTTGTGGCACTTTCTATAAGCTCCTTTATTTAATATATTCCTTCAGTTGTAGATATTTGTTTGCAAAGAACATTAGTAAACTAAAAGACATTGACTTGAGGAGTGTAAATCTACTGTATGTTCATCTATCTTATTTTCTGTATTTAGACTTTCGTACCAGTACCAATTGAGTTTACAGCTTTAGATTAAAATCATACTCTACGCATAAAGAGTTGGCTGGTTCTGTTCGTGGAGAAGCCATCTTGACCTGATGTTGAACATCTAGTATAAAGGCGAGTTAAGAGATGGAAGGTAGAATAATATAAAGTAACGTCATTACCACATAGATTCAATTAGGAAATTCCAGGAGATACAGATAAGAAATAAAGCCATCCGCATGCCTGTTAGTTTGTTAGGCAAGTGGACAAGAGACAGAGTAATGGAGAAATGGCCTTGGGAAAGGAATATAACTCAATCAAACCAACAATTTCTTATGATTTGACTCTACATTTATTAAAATTAATAATTGGACATTTTGGGAAATATTCCCTTTCTTGCCAAGAGTGAGATGTTCACTGTAGAGTCCGGATCAGTCCAAATTTTTCTGTCCGAGCCCGGCCCGAGTCCGACAGAGCCGCACAGTTAAAATCTAATTTTTTTCTCATACTAATGACACATGTATGTTTGTTTGTGTGGAAAGCTTTTATTAAGCAACTGTAGGAAGGCATTCGGAAATGTCAACAGATGAGTGCATCAGCGCACACGGGGCAAGAAGCGCACGTTAATAAGCTGTTTAATTTAAAATGTTCAATGTGTTAACCTTTCCTGATTGCTTTGTTTCCGACCGTGGTCAGAAAATCAGGGGAGAGTCGTTACCTCCAGGGCCGAAGTTATAAAATGAATAACGTTGAGGTTAAAATCCTGTTTCTGGTGAGCAAATAAATGAACTTGGCTTTCAGTCTGGGGTTCATCTCGGACACCACACACACTGTGTACAAAAAACTTATTCCACCAACTCTGCTCGGTCGCAGCTACACGTCTGCTTCCTCTTTCTTTAGCTCTCTTCTGCCCACTTTACAAACGCACTGAGCTCTCTTAAAGGAGCCACCGCACCATTTTACAACAAATGCCATATCGCGCTGATGTGACCGAGCCCGACCCAAACCCAACCATAATTTCTAAATATCTGTCCGAACCCGGCCTAGCCCGTCGGGTACCGTCGGAACCCGTCGGGCTCGGTTCGGGTATCCATGCCTTAGTTCACTGTACTTACATCTGTACAGTAAATATGAAGCTACAGCCAGTGGCCAGTTAGCATAGTTTAGCACAAAGACTGGAAACATGGGGAAACAGCTAGCCTGGCTCTTTTCAAAGTCTGTCTAACAGCACATCTAAGTTCAATAATTACCAAGTTTACTTGTTTATTTAATCCGTACAAAAAACAACGTGTAAAAAGGTTTTACAGGAGATTCTAGGGTTGCCAGACAACCAGTAGAGACTCCAAGAAGCGACTTAGGCTACTGTGTTTACACTTTGTTTTTTGTATGGATTAAACCTATAAGATAAAACGTGTTTAGTAGTGAGCTTTAGAATTGCAGGTAGGTGGATTTTGTTATCTACATAACTAGGCTAGCTGTGTCCCCCTGTTTCCAGTCTTTGTGCTAAGCTAAGCTAATGTGGCTGCTGGCTGTAGCTTCATAATTAGCATACAGACATGAAAGTGGTATAAATGTTCTCCACTAACTCTTGGCAGGAAAGCAAATAAGCATATTATCACAAAACATCGATTTATTCCATTAAAACATCTTTTTGCAAGTCCAAAGCTGAATCAAAATTTTAAAGAAAAAAGAAGTTAAACAAAAACAGTATCTATAAATAATTCACAGAAGTTCCAGTCAAAAATGTAATAGTCTGGCATTACAACACTGCCACAGGGATGGATGATAACAAATCTATTTTCCTTGGGAGACGCCATAAATGCTGCCAATTTAGGCTTTCTATTATTAAGATTTTTTACAATTTATTTCCACCCTGAATTTTATTACTGTGTCTATTGTTTCAACTCTACTGAACAAGAGCATTGCTCATTTGTTTATAGCACTTGGCCCTTTGTGAATGACACATCTAGACCTGGAGGACAGGAATCTGATTATGATGGCGCTCTGTGGGAGCTACAGGCGACCTGGTCTTCTGTTGTAGGGCAAAGCTTCTCTTCCTCTTTCCTCATGTCATGTTTTTGCAAACGTTACACATGGGAATTAGGCCTGCTCACATTCATCTCAGCAGTGATGGCATCTATATTAGGATGACAAATTTGTTCCTGTCACTTGATGAGGGACTGGGACTGCATGTCAAGATGCAGGTAAAGTCAGGAAGACAGTGATTTGTGGCCAGGCTACATATCTCTTCCTCTCCTGCTTTCTCTTTCTCAAAACACACACAGACACATGCTTATATTTGTCATCTATTTATAGATTTTGAGCGAAAGGAATAAGAAGATGAAGAATTACATAGGCACCATGATTACAAGCCATTCTCTGGTATTTGTTATTCCTCCCTCACTCCCCAGCTTATCCTTAGTGTATGATATTCCTCCAGGGCAGTTCTCTGCTCTCAGGCCAGATTACTACCAAGGCGAGCTACAGACACAGCACACAGAGCTCCAGATTCGATTTCAGATAACGAAAATATCAGGGCATCCAGAGGGGAAAGATTTCATTTATCTAAGAAGTGTGAAAGCAGGGATAAGGGGGAGGGACAAAGTCGACCATGTAATATACTTCTATGGAGCAGTGTTTATGCATAGGCAAGAGAGAGAAGAAATGAAAGAACAAGAGGGGGGGAAGGGAGCGTAGGAGGTAGATGGAGGCAGATAGTGTTATGAATTTCATATTAAGATTTTATCATTTAGAGCATGTAGCTAACAGAAGGCATCCAGCCTTCTCCTGTGTAATCTTCTTAAAGCTGTGTCCTACGTGGCAGCCGCTCGATGTGCACTCTTTCTGCACTGTGAGGTGACCACAGGCACTCGCCCATATTGTGTGCACATTATTGATATGTCCCCAGTAATAAATAATAAGCACCATGCTTAATTAGAAATCTAAATAACTGTTTGTCATCCGTCACACAGAATGTCTCGAGTTGTATGAGGAGATTAATTGGGCACCAGTCACACATGGTTCACTCTAAGTCAGTGACTGACATAGTGATAGTGTTACGCAGGCACTGACTGAGAAATGGACTGTTTCCTCCCACGCAGCCAGACAACTTTCCCAGTTACCCTGGTGCCTGAGCCATTTCAAATACCACATTAAATGTTGAATTTGTATTAAGGCCATGTGGATGACTGTTCCTGGAAAATTAGCTGGTAGGTAAGGGACTTGAGAAACATCTACAAAGTGCCGCAGCAGTACCTTGAAGCAGCCACATTAAAAGAAGTCCTCACACAGCAGTGTTTTCAGGTCCCCCGAGATAGACCGTGTTTAATGAGAGCACAGGCATGTGTAAATTTTGAAGCAGCTTTGTATTTACCTTATATCCATAACTTCTTGTACAGTACACTTTTACACTCCTACATTAGCCCTTACCTGTCCCTTTTGTATCAATCTCTCAAATGCAGCCTTTCATTTTACATAGCAGCAGCTTTTTTTGGGCCTATGCACCAAGTTAGCAATTGACCTGTCACTGCTCAGTCATTCCCAAGTCATATTGTTTTTCTTTAATTATTAGACACAAAATATGCTGGTTTAACTGTGTTCATTCCTTTGACTTTACTCCCACAATGAGAAATATGTTAACACCCCTTTCACATTAGCAACAACTTTTACACGCCCCAGTAATAATGAAATCCAGTGCTCTTCTGTAGAATACGCATTAACGAACAACTGTTTTTGGACAGATTAAATCCACCAGACTGTTCACGTGTAACAGAAATTGAATGTCATTACCAGTTGTCTTGGGCTTGTCTGTGTTTCTGTGTGAAACTGTGCTTGTATGATTCCACACTGCATGCTGTGGGTGTACCAGGTGTATGAAGCTGCCTCCCAGCGCCTTGTTAGACTGTCTGGGGTGCAGTGACTTAAGCCTTGAGGAAGATGTATAGCAAGACAGGAACATGTGGGTATCAGGGGAGAAGATGCAGAGCCTCCGACCATTCTTTTTTTAATGACACTTTGATACTCTGCCTGAGGTCCAGTTGCAGCAACAGCTGCTTCATTTTAAATAAAGCAAAAGCGTTCTCCCAAAAGGGATGGTGTCTCATAACTTGCAAAAGTGAAGCAAGCAAGTGAAAACAGCTGTCCACCACGGCCTGTTTTACTCTATTGCATACACAGCCAGTCAAAGGAGAAAGAAGAAGATACCAATTACTCTGACTTAATTGCCTTTGAGAAATGCCAGCATCTTTTTCCATGAATTCTCAGGTGCTCTGAAGAATCACTACCTACAGAATGCACTCAGTGGCATGCTCATATGGCTCAGGTAATTACTGACAGCTTTGATCCTTTTTCATCATTCATTTTGTTCCTTAACATCAAAGTTGTTGGAGTCCTAAAAGTCAGGATTGGTGTTGTGAGAACTGTTTTGTTTATCATATAATTATGTCAATGCAGTGCTTTAAAATAGGCTTATACTAACAAGCAATTTCTACACGTTTTTTATTTTTTTATTTTTTTTATCTCAACCATGCCTATTATTTCTCCAAATGTTATCTTTTTAGTTATATATTTTTTTATTTTTCTTTCTGATACAAGATTTTGCTATTATTGATTATATTTTGTATGAGAACAGATGTGCAGCTATACAGATGACAGTAACACGCCTTGCTCAGTGAAACACTTAGTTGACAATATTTTAGTAACATCGCAACAATACATTTCCCGGAAAATTAACGAAGCACCTGGTGTTAGATGCTCTTTTGAATATATTTTTGGTTTGTTTATTGACTGAAGTTTTTTGGCAGTGCCTGTTTTGAATCTTTGTTGATCCATTTGCTGAGAATCGCAGAATCTGAAGTAAATCCTCTTCTGCAGAATATCTCCATTTTTACCCGGCTGCTTGTTCCCTATTGTTCAGCACTTACTCTACTGAGTCGCAGTGGCAATCTGTTGTGCCACCATGAAGCCTCACATCAGAGAATCAAGATGTCTTGGATATTATAAGTTTTGAGCATGATAAGCATGTTTTATATATATATATATATATATATAAATCCATCACTGTAGCAGTGATAGCGATAATGTCATTCCATTGTCTTCCATCCTTGCTTAAGTCTGTGTCTGTGTGAGTCCATAATGTTGACAGCTTGGCAGACCAGCAGTAGGAAGCGTGTGGGCGAAGGCCAGGCACACTGAGCTGAACTCCCAGTCATAGAGGCCCTCACACCTTCATTATTCAGTCGGAATCTATTGAGCATCTGGGACTAAATTATTCATCAACATCGACCTAGTTCCAGGGTTCTAAGTTAGATACTTGGGTGTCATCAGGCGTTCTGATAAGAGCTGCTGCTGCAGTGTGATAGCTGCCATGGGTAAATTCATCCCGTTTCTAACCATGAGCCGTTTCTATCTGCCGTCCCATCGCCTCATTCGCTCCCTCTCCCTCTCTCTCGCTCACTGGCACACTAATGATGTGTTGCTGCAGGAGTGAAGCTTAGGACAACAAACTCCTCCCAATTAGTCTGTGCAGACTAAAACTCTGGTCAGACCTGGACACTAGCAGGCCACTATTGTTGTAAATCAGTGCCAGCATGAGAAATAAGCACAGGGTTTGGAGCAGGAACAGAATATGGATTGCTCTGATTTTACAGAGGCATTTGGAGCTTTGGCTTCAATGGCTGGTGCCAATTACAGACAAGACATAAAAATGTTTTAGCTATAGCGTTGGCGGAGTCCTTGATATGATTTATCCGAGATTATCATGAGATAATGGAAATAAAAGAAACATGAGGAAAATACGAAGTACAGTTTGACCAAACTTGTGGCAGTTAGTGATTTTTTAACATTTAACTAAATAAAACAATAAGTAGAAAAGGATGCAATATCTACTTTTCCTTTCCAAAAAGTACAAAATACACAAACATACTAAATGTTTTCTATAACTATTCTGAGCATCATTATTGGTGGAGAAATACCCTTGATCAAATATAATATATTTAATTATTGTCCTTGATGTTTCAGTGAACACAGTCCATCTGTAAGTGAAACACATTATGCTTAGGTCTTCTAAACATCCTGAAATCACATTTTCGCACATTATGGTTCTAAAACCTGCCTGTTGGCATATAAAGTGAGATTAGAATAAAAGATTATTAAAGACAATATAACATTCTAAAACTGTGTTTTTACAATATTCAGACAAATATTCTCGGTTGGAGAGACTTTTGTGCAGTCCACCTCTATCAATGATTTCTTCCTTGTCGTCTTCCTTGACAGCATTTTCTTTTTGATATTTCAATCAAGCCGAACTTTACTGTCTGATAACAGCATTTGGGATTTACAGATCTTAATGAGCAACAGATTACAAACATTGAGTAAAAAAATCCATGTTATTATTGTCACCGATCAGCAATTAAACAAGAGAGAGAGAGCTTTGCGAAAATAGCTTATAGTGGGGGGAAAACAGGGCTTACTATGGAAAGAACAGAAAGGCAAAAGAAAACAGCAAGCATCCTCAGTGGAATACGTTACTGGGACAGCAGAGGCATGCTTCGGATAAACCCTTCAGATGCCTTCAGTGTTCTCCTGACTTTCAGCTTGTCTCCAAAGAGACATGTTGTGTGCCAGGGAACATTCATCAAATTAGACCAGAGAGAAAACAATGTGAAAACCCACGGCCCTCCGTAGAGACATGCCGACAGGTTATCACAGAGGAAGGTGTCTTTTGCTCTCGAGCACCGGGTTAGCAGCACACAGCATCCTCTCTGAAGAGCTGCCCTCCTCTCCCTGCCACGATTAAGAGGGGACAATATGCTTTCTGAGGAGAAGTGTAGAAATGTAGTGCACTATAATAGAGCCACCTACTTCTTACAGTAGTTATTAGAGAGTGGCAATGGACACTGTCTAGTTGAGCATTAGTGGGGAGCAGATAAGTGTTTGTAGAGTTGTACATAACCTGATGTCCAGCAGAATGACACTGCTGACTAAGCTTTAGCAAGCATGCATGCAAACCGCGGCTTGGCCTGGACATCTCATTAAGGAGGACCATTATCAATCGTCAGAGATCGAAAAGCAGCATGACAGTGCTAAAGAAAGCACCAGGGTGCTTTTGGCTGAGTCAGGTTGGAATTTCCTGGTCCACATCCCCTTTGATGGTTCAATTAGTGCACGAGCCAAGGTCAGTCGATAGCTTTACTTCGCTATAAGGTCTACGATTTATTTTTCTTTTCTTGTCTTTGTATATTAAACTCCCCTGACACCTAAATTATTTGAAATGACACTGTACTTGGAGAGTATGAACATGTTCATACATTTTGTATGAACACTAAAAACAGGTTTCTCTCTACACTATCTCTTCGTCTTCCATTAGCGTGTGTTTCATACTCCCAACTGTCTCCCCAGGTTTTCTCAGTACATCTCATAGTAGTATGCTCTCTGCTGCTCTGAGCAGAACCAGATAAATGAGCTGTGCTTCAGGTTCACCATGGCTTCAGCACTTTACCGCTAGATTAATGATGCTTTGCAAGCCGCGAGCCTTTGCTTTTAGCATTTTAGAAGTACCTTCATAAAATGAACTACAGGTACATCGTGTTTATTTGCTTTTCTATTGGAGCATCTTTCCTGTGGGCATGATGCTCTACACATCAGTAAACCTGACTGTGCTGAGCTAATGAACCCTGCCATAAGCATACAGTATTTCTGGAAAACTTTAAAAAAAGAAACCTTGTTTTTATTTTGAAGTCAAATCCCAGCGGTGTCCAAATCACCACATGCATACTCTGTGTTATTCCTCCTTTAGAAAAGATATCCCTAAGATTTCAGTGTCCTTTTCAGACATCCCAGCCAAGCTACCTGTCAGTTTTCATCAGAGTAGCTAAATTGCATGGTAAGCCCCTCACATAGCCCACACTGAATTGCCACGGGTGAAAAAGAAGCCAAGTGTTGGAGAAGGACACCATGAATTGGTAATGTTATTGGATTTCAACCAGGTCATGACCACATCAAAATGTTGACCTACACACTAATCCTGGCTGGCAGACTTGCACCCAGTAACACGTAAATTCATTTTAGCGTTGATTCAGAGGCTTACATCCACTCCACACACATGATTCATTTAAAAGTATAGCATAGGGTTGATATTTTAATAAAATCAAAAACAGATTGGACTTAGGTAGCTTACAGGCACAATTTAGCAACACTTAACACATCTACTCACAACCTTTGTCCTTGGAGGGTGAAATTAAATTATTTCATGGTGTTGATATGAAAGTATATATCATGGTTCCCTGTCACTTATTTGAAAATCTCAATCAAGTCGAATGACACAATTATAAGCTCACAGTTATTACAGTATGTCCATATAATGTAGATTTTTAAGGGTCGGACCTTTCATAAATGATTTTCTCCTGTTTTTACAGTCAAAACAGAAATGATGAATCCTAGCTTTAAATTGTACATTAATCCCATAAAGTACTGAATTCGATGTCTGCACTTTCAATTATATAATCAAAGATTCTCTTATAAAGAGATGAACAAATAACCATATTCAAAATTGCATTTCACTGTAGTAATGGAGTTGAAGCTTTCTGACTTGAATGAGGAGACAGAAACATAAAAATATGAACGGGCATACACCTCCACTCAGGTAATTCTTTAGGGAGTTAACCTACATCTATACACTCAAATCACACTGCTTCCTCTTCTCCACCTGCAAATAAATCTGAAGGACAGCTTGAAAGAGAGAGAGAGGATGTGAGAGGTAGAGAGAGAGAGAGAGAGAGAATGAGAGTGGTAAGGTGGGAAGAAGAGAGAGGGAGTATTGATTCCTTGATTCCCGTACCTCTGCTAGTGAGTGCAGAGTGTCAAGATCTCCCGCCAGGAAAAACAAATCACAAGGCTGAAGTGATGGATGTGGCACTTCAGGATCTGGCGGTTTTGCCATCTGGATGGCCGACACTGTATATCAGCCTCATGCACAGCAAATTAAATATACATTTGGACGGCTTCCCCGGGCCTCACCCAGCACAGATGCACCAAAAACGGCCCTCCGCCACAACTCCCTTAATGGGTTTGATCTATCATCTCCAGGTCTATTATGTAAAGATGATGTTGGTCCGTGTTCAGAATGTCAAAATGATGTTACAGTCACAATAAAATTGCATTATATGCATCCAAATGGATGTTAAGCAAAATGACATCACCTTTAATTTCCTTAAGATGAGTCAATACTAATCCAACTTGCAGATATATTTTGAAGCACTGTCAACCATCAGTGAAATAATGGCACAAATTGAATAAAACTCCCAAGTCCATCTTCATTTTTGAGGCCTAATGCATTTCTCACCCCTTTTTATTTTTTAATTTTGTTACTGTCATACACAGAGTATAAAAAAATATAAGTGTAATAAATATTGTCACGCGTGCATTTGAGAATTAAAAACATTAGTACAAAGAGGATAAGTAGAGGTGCAAGGTTAAATATATAGCATCAGGTTATTCTGCTTAGCAGCGCTCCATAACCGAAAATCTAAGCCGGCCCTGAAGAGGCTGCCATGCTTAAATGAAATGACCTTTAACGCAGAGCTGATCAAATGGCCTGAAGCACGACTATAAAAGAACATTGCAGTATAATGTTCTACACTGTACTTTTTCTGGTCTATTGTTTGCCCTTTCCTATTTTCCAAGAGGGTATTGTGTTTGGCGAGTGAGAAAGTGTATTGGAAACAGTCTAAAATGGATTTGGTGTTAGAGTAGATGTGGCAGGAGAGTAATGAAGCTCCTATGCATATGCCCTGATTTTGCTTTATTTTGGATGCTCATTATGTAAAAGTGATACTGAATCACATCGAAAGAAATGAGGGAAATATTGATTGAAACCTCTGCTGCTCTGCCCTTTGTTTTCATATCTCTTTTTTAAGCCCTCAGGGCTGCTTGTCCTCTAAATGTCAGAGGTGTTTTGTGATGGATCCTAACAAGCCCTTGAAGGGCTATGCAAAGCCACACACTGCAGCACAAACTGAGCATGCAAGTTGACAATTGTGCTGTGAACTTTAGCCTTCACCGTTGCTCAATAATCAGATCTCATTTCTGTAAGGATAGTGCCTTGAAAGCAGTGTAGCAGCTGCTACAGTGCGAGGCAGCGTGTGACAGTGTTGACAGATAAATCCAGCAGCCAAAGAGTGTAGCTGTCTGGATTCACATCTCATCTGCCGCGCTCTTCTTAACCTAACCCTCTGGAAGCACCACTACTGGTAGTTCGGAGGAGGGGGGGCCATCTTACCCCATTGATGCAGCTAAGTATTTCATGCCCTCACCACTCTATTGTTTGCCTCTCTCTTTTCAGACAACCGACGACTTGCTGGTGGCATCAGCCGAGTGTCCGAGTGATGATGAGGACATTGATCCCTGTGAGCCGAGCTCAGGTGGGTTAGGTTAGTCATCTCTTTTTTATTCTACTTCTCTCTGGGTGTGTCAGTGTGTCTCTGTGTGTCATAGTCCACCCCCACCAAGACACTCTGGGCTAACACACAGTGTTTAAATGAGCAGATTGGAGTTTTAGTTAGAGCTTGAACACTTCTCAGAGGCCGAGCTGCTGTTCTTCTGGCTACCATCGACTGCATGACACATCAAGCCGGAGGCTGTCCATTAGGTCTGTCTGGGAAGCTTCCATCCTGCCACAGAGTTTGTTTTTTTCTGGTTCTATATTTCAATGTACAGGAAAGTAAAATATGAATGCAGTAAAACTTACAAGAAAGACATTTTTTTCATTTATTTCTCTGGATAGCCTCAAGCTACAATTGACAATCTGAACTTGGAAGGTCAGCTAGGCTAACCTTTTAACTACAGTCGTTTAAAGCAATAGTTCAACATTTTGGGAAAATACGCTTTCCTTGCTTTCTTGCTGAGACTTAGATAAGATAGACACCACTGCTATATATGTCCACTACATAAGAAGCTACAGCCAGCAGTTGGTTCGCTTAGCTTAACATAAAGACTGGAAACGGGAAACCAGCTAGCCTGGCTCTGTACAAAGGCAACAACACAATCACCTCTGAAGCTCACTAATTAAAACATTATTTATTTCATAATAATTTACATTACTTAAAATTAGTGAAGTTTTGATCAGTGCCAGGCTAGCTGTTTCCCCCTGTTTCCAGTCTTTATGGTAAGCTAAGCTAAGCAGCTTCTGGTTCTAGAATCATAGTTACTGCACAGACATGATATCAATCATCTTATGTAACTTATGGCAAATAAAAAAGCACATTTCCCAAAACTATTTCTGTAATGTGATCAATTGCTTTTTCTTCAGTTAGTTGCTACTGATTGTTTTTAATAGATTATTTGGCTTCCACCCATTAAGATTTAACTCACCCAACATCAGCACTTTTTTCAGAACAGCTCTGTCTGTGAGAATTGCATGCATAACTTAAAATTCCACACTGCTTACTTTGTTTTGTATGTGTCATAGCATCTGTTATTACGATGTTTTAATTGAGCACCTATTTTGTCGTTGTCAGCTCATGGCTTTTGCTAATGCACAAACAGAAGAATTCTCAGAACAACAGAACAACGCACAAGTAATTATCAGACCAACATAACTCCCAACTCATGATATCAAGGAGGGTAAACCCAGAGAGGAGTGTGAAGGCTGATTTTTACACAAGTGTGTAGAGGGTCACCACTGTTGTTAATTACGCTCTACAGCGAGCAGTGGGAGTTAACCCTGTTGTTTCTCATGTACTATTGTTCACGTTAGCTGCATGTGACATCCTTTGGAGTTTACGATTGCGTAAATTCCACACATATTAGGTGTTTTTTCTTCATAAAACATACAAAATATTTTAGTCCACAGTTGTAACAGTCCTCATATATTTAAACAAATAAAGCACTTTTTTTTTACTCTGTTTTTATCAGCTTTACTCTTACAAATTGGAATTGTAAATCTGTTTGTTCCCTGCAACACGGGCAAACTTTTAATCTCTTACCTTGCTACACACGGAAGGCAATTAAGTCTAACCCTTGCTCCCGCCTTTGAATAGAAGGATTTTCAAATGCATTCTGAAGTGATGAGACGCACTGAGAACAATTAAGTCCAGACCCAAGGCCCACCACTCCATCTAGATGTGTTATCGATCAGTATGTGGTCATAAAACCTCCACTAAATTAATGTCTGCCTCACAGCAAAGACTATCAACTTTCTAGTCTGTCTCTCTTCCTGTTCCTCTGGCCTTCCACTAGCAAGATTAGCTTTTGCCACAGTAACTCCCTCCTATAACTCTCATACCGCACGTTAGATTCCCATTCGGCAGCATCACAATAGGTACTTCCAATGTACATCTGCTACCTCTGTCAAATATCATCCACAGGAGATTGGTCTGTGCACTGATTCACACTAGCAGCTTGCATTATGATATTTTTTGACAAGGGCATCTGCCAAAACATCAGTCGCGAACTGTGTGATGCTCAGGGACGCACACTCCCAGAGCAGAGTATCCCTCTCCTTCTGTGATCACTGAAGGGGATTTGACACCAGAGCTGCGGACTCCCAGGGTGGCAGCTGTCTAACACCGTATCCTGATTAATATCTACATTCAGAACGATTCACACGCTCTGCCAAGCACTCACCACATCTCAGACGGGGTTGCTGTGCATAAAGGATCCACTGTTGCTGATAAAGGACCACTTTCTCATATTACTGTTCAGCCAACTTCTTTTTAACACACCAATAATATATTATTTTACACCTTGACAGTCTGTTCTGTCTGGCAACTCAAAAGCAGAGACCAGATGCGCACACTCTTGATATCTGTGTTTCTCTCAACCTTGCGCTCAGGCTTCACAGCAGATGTATACAGGAAGATGTTGGTGCATAAGTGATCCCTAGAGGTGAGCTTTGAAGCAGACTTTTATGTGAGCTATCACTGGCCCAAGGTCAGCTCTAGATCATTCTGTGTATCAGCTGTTGAGTGACATCAATCGGGTAAACTTACTTATTGCCATGCTTTATTTCTCTTACCTCCGGAAACCATGGATAGCCAGTGGTACCAGCAGAGCTTATCACCCGATTAGATCATACTGCAGCAAATTGAATCTCACACCCCCTGGTTCAGGAAACCACTGAGGAATACACAGACCCATGTTGCTGCAACACATCTGATCTGTAATGGGAGGCTTGTTGGGGGAGTGTGCATATAAGCAAGTGCTTTGGCTTCCATGTGATCTCACCTCACCTTTATCAGGAGATTCGCAATATGCTGCATAATAACCTAATATGCCTTTAAGGGCAAGTCTGATGTTACAGAAATACTATATAAATCCTGACATTTAGCTTAAAATGCTACACTTTCCACACAAAAAAGATTGTTCATTTAAAGGCCAGGATAAAGTGTTGGCTAATCAGCTGAAGAAAATTGCGCAGTTGTGTGAAAATAGCCTCATGAACAGTCTCCCGAGGTGGCGCTCGGTGCTGATTTTCAAGTACCAACCTCAGTTTTCATGGTGAAAGTTAATAGAACAGGTTGTTGCCAAGCTGCATGGGGTCAGATAGAACGGATGTCTCTTACCTGCCTGCTTCATTTCATTGGCGTCATGCAGGCTGTTGATGGAGGGCAGCTGCTGCACAGTGACCCATATCCAAGGTTACACCCAATGCCTTTGTTCCCGATCATTTGGTGTTTTTGCTGCTAGTCCTCCGTATTTGTTTAAATTAATCAAATTCTACTCATCAAATGAGATTATTTTATAACACAATTTTTTAGTAATGAAAAATATATACTGGTAATGTGAGCATTTCTATTTACAGTAATATTGTCAGAGCACTGAGCCTTGGGTCCAAGTGTATTACTGTATGGTTTTTCTAGAATTGCATTTGAATATTAAGCATATGAGTATTGCTGTATTCTGTTGAAGTAATAATTGCAAAAAAAATGGAATATACTTAACGATAGAGAGAGTTAGATGAGCAGATTGATCCCTTTCATGTGTCTGTACGGTAAGTACAGTATGAAGCTACCGTAAGCAGCTAGTTAGCTTATTTTAAAACTATAGTGCGTAGTTTTTGTCATCCCCATGAGGAATTCTAAGTAATGACAACTAAACTGTCGGCACGTCCACATGATACAAGCAGGAGGACAAGGAGGATTAAAAAAACATGATGGACTCTTCAGAGGAGGTAATTATCTTCACTTGAGTTTCTGCATGGGAAAGTCACCGGACGCCACAATCTTCTGAACATGGCCATACTGAGGAATAGAGAGAGAGTTGTGTGGAGCTGATAGTCCTATTTAGCTTTGTAGTAACTAATTTGGCAATGGCTTGAATGTAACGGACGTGTAAAAACAACAATTCTCCGTTTTAGCTGGCTAGCTGCTGCTAGCTGTTTTGTTACATTTACATTTTTCTTTAAAAGGAATACTCATAATACCATGCCAAAATGACACTCCCATAATTGTTACTGGAGAGCAAACCCCAGTATGCATGATGCCTTGGGCAGAGGGCACAGGAGGGTGATCTATCCTAACATTGCATCAGCATCAGCCAGATGTTCATCTTTAATATGTTTACACATTTTCCACCATCATTAATTATGCAACATTCAGTCATGCGAAATATGATTTTTTATGAAAGAAATGGGCTCCTTGTCAAATGTAAGTACACACCAGCAGCCTCAGTAAGAGTTTTGATATACAGTATGCACCCTTCTACATTTCACAAATAATCTTTCAGTGCTTTTACTCTCAGCTCCAGTAGCCCTTCGCTGTAGATTGCCTATAGGCAGGTTAAGGTTAATTATCTCTAGTTTCCTCTTCTCTCTATGCTCTCTTGTCTTTTTCTATCCTCAAGCATTCTGCAGTGACAATACTGTAGCCGCTACTAATGTGTTTGACATTTGTTTTAATAGATCTAATTTATGGGTGTGGAAACAATACATAGAGTAAACCAATAAATCAGACTGCAAATGAATACTCTCTTTAACCCAACGGCAATGACTGGAATGCACCCAGACAGGAGGGGAAAATAATTAGAGTAAATTATTGTTTTAAAAGTAGCTGTGAGATTAATGAAACACTAAGAGCACTGTGCTGGCTTAAGAGGTCACTGCCCTAGGTTATTCAATCATACTCAGCTGGAACTCTGTGTGTTCATTCCTTCCTTTGCTGAACACACTGGCATGCACCTTGCGTGCCAACAGACTGCCACTAGCAGAGATGGTTTAACAAATGAAAAACCCTTCTGAAGACTGGATGCTCATTGACTGTGATCACAACTCATGCCCACCAAACAACACTGATGACCTTCAAGTACATTGCATGCTTTTTTTGTGGAAAACACATTGCTGTTGTTAATGCATACTTTGTCAATTCATGCAGACAATCTCATTGAATTCTGCCATTTTTGTTTTTCTGCACTCTTTCAGTGAGGATTATGCCATCCAAGTCTTCTTTCTACATTCTATTTAAAATGGAGTGTGTTCTGAGAGAAAACAGGATTTCACACTTACTGTCAGTCTTTCTCTTTACTGATCCCACCGTATTTATATTTTCAATTATTTTTATTTTTCTACCACACGTCTTTTGGGTGTGCTGACATTGATGCTAACACATTGTGTCTGTTTATAAGTCTAAGTAGGGCATGAAAGACTTTGCTTTTCCAAGAAAAGCAAGCCCAGCCAAAGGTCAGTTATGTTAATGGTATAAGTAAGCTAGGGCATAGAAATATTACCCACCAATTCCTAGTTGACCAATCAGTAAAATGCACTTAAATACTGCATTTTTCTTAATTGACTTCTCGATCCTGCGACAGTATGAAATAACTCTAAAATTTGCACTTTTCCAAGTCAGAAAAATAGAATATTAATCACATAATGCTGGTCATCATGTTGCTTTGAGAATGTGAAATAGTCTCTAGTAAAAGACAAACTTTAGCTTTCACAGAATGAAATACTTCTTCTTAAACTATATATTTCCAAGTACAATGAACATCATTTTTTTTATTGATCACCATTTCCTTGAGCCACTAGTTTGATTAAAAAGATGTGATTTTGGGATTAATATGCAGAGATATTGGAACAACTAACAAAAAGAGCGCTTTCACACTTCAGAGACACAGTGCACAGAACAGTTTGTGTCAAAAGTTTTAAATAACACAGTGTGAGTCTGTAGTTTAGATCTGATTATCTTCTGCAGAAAACTATTAAGCTTTTGTGCAATGGAAAGCTCCTGTGTAGCTACAGGTCGGCTGTATATATAACACAAATATAGACCCTAAGAACATGTAACCGGAATGTAGGAATCTAATCAAGAGACGCACTCCAGACTTGACGTTCAAGCCGAGTAAGCTCAGCCGCCTTCTTTCATCTTGCCTCTTTAAGTGGAGCCCCTCTAGGCAAAGGCTTAAACTGTACCATACCTTTTACTTTGCTAATTCAGACACCTTTTAATAATTCGCTCTTGGACCTCACTTCATGCTCCCTCAGCTCTCTGTTCATCATCCACCATCAGCATGAGCAGGGCCACTTCAGGCTCACACACGCATGCTGTCATCAGGCATGCTGCCAGCATGTCACAAGAACAGGATGGCTCGCATCACTTCTCGAGGACACTCAGATGATTAAAGAGGAAGAGGGATTTAACAAGTGTTTTGGCTCTGCTGCAGTTGATACAGTGACCTGTCTGCAGACTGATCCCCAACTATATGACGGCTCTGACAGCTTATGATTACGGCTGGATATGTGAAGTAAGAAGATGGTATAACAGTAATCTGGCTGGATAACAGCAACGTGTCACCGAGCATGCCAATTAAGCCTGGGGACGCTCTGAAGGCGTCCCACAGACGCACCTTCTTAAGCTCAAAGATGCACAATGCACCTCTCAACTCATCTCTATTTATTAACTGTAGCAGGTTGCAGAGGGCCGAGTTCAAACAACCTCTCCTTTCATTACCTTTTTACAAAAAATAACTTAATTCTTTCAAGTATTTTTTCCTGATTCTAAACTTGGCATGGCCATAGTGCATCCATTTATGAAAAAGCATCGTCCATGTGTACTCTCTATAACTCTTTTGGACCCATTACCACCACCAGTTAATGAAAGGTCAAGCCTAGTCTGTCCATTCAATATATCCTAAGTAATCCTGGTTGCTCCATTACCTCTCAACAAGCCTCACGCACACCTGAAGTAACCCCCCTGCTCTGCTCTCTGTGTTTTCCTTCATCCGTGGCCCCCGTCAACCTGCTCACACTGTTACAAATTACCAAACAAATGAACCTTCTCGCTGGAGACAAATGAGGAAAAATAGTCTTTGAAGAGGACCATTTATTTAAATCCCGCCTGACAGTGTAGAATCTCTGATCCCATTCCTCTCCTTGAGAGCACATGGCAAAAAAAAAAGTCAGGCAAAAAGAAGGGGAATCAAATCGGGCATTTCACAGGCTTTTAAATGACACGTTCCATTGCACCTACGCTAATATCTCCAAGCTCGTGTATTCACACTGTAGAATCCAGGTAGAATTAAGAGGAACTCAAACATAGCTATCAAATAAACCCTGCAGTTACCAGAACATTGAAGCCAAGCCATTCTCAGTGCTCATGTCATTGCACTCTTCAGTGCCTCTCTGTATGGTGAATGTGATTCCTGGCCAGGCTATTTAATTGTTTTCACTATCATTCATGGATAAGGGTCATATATAAGATCATCTATGCTTCTTTATTTATTTTCTTGCGCGTCTCTTCAAGACAAATCTCTGCAAAGGCTTGGTGAACACAAATGATTTGTGACCAAATGACTGAAACATTAACTGTTGTCCTTGTGAAAACAGTAAGGACTCTATGATAGTGTGGACGTGATACTGTAATTTAAGTCTCGCTCTGGTATGAGATGGAGAGGAGAAAGTAGTTTTGGCACTTTTTACACAACTGCAATCCTTCAAAAGTGAACCCCCCTGAGCATACCTCTATCGCTTCACAAGTGCACCCCCGCCATGCTGCCATGAAGCTAGGCACCACTTTAAGGTCATTTCCCCCATGTCTAATTTTACCCTTGGGTACGCTCGAGTAGCGCGTATAAGAGCAGCCATCATTTTAAACACTTGTTTCAGGCGCTATTTCTTTCTCAGTTTATGTGCCTTCATTCTGAGGTGATGGAGTGCTAATGAACAGACAGGCAGATGCATTTTGACTGAGGTCTTATGAGGCTTTCTCGAAGGCCTTGTGTCTGCCACATTACTTTGCCTGAACCCATCTTGAGGGAAAGCGGTGCAGTGTGCACAGCCAGACTCATTAACAAATGAGCCGCATTTCATCAGGTGTATCAGTTAATCTAAGGGAATAGGAAAGATCCCCGCTTGTCATCAGGTGGCTGTTTGATAGACACTGCTGAAGCTAAATGAAAGCTAATGAGCTGTAATGAATGCTAATCTTTTTTGGACAAAACATGGCTGTGTCAGCACTATGCTAAATGCAGTGTTAATCCTTTAAGTAGTGGTCACTACTCAGCTTTCTTTGTTAAGATATTAAATTGGATTTTGCAGGAAATTATTAAAGTTTTGGCTAGAATCTTTCTGCGTGAATGTAAAATTGATTGAAGATCATATAGGCTATTTATTTTATTTTACTTTATTAGACTTTTCCAGGAATGAAAGACAAATTTTGGTCAGTTGATTGAGGGTCTCCAAATGATAAAGTATCTGTGTGAACTCAGACTGGGGGGAGCCAATCAACAGATCCAAGCAAGAGGAAATAGCAAAGCCCAGCGGTAGAGGTGTTACATCACAGTGCACCATGGTGCTGTTATCGCACGGCTCGTGATATAGCAGGCTGAGGCCGCTTGCCTCCTGAACTCTTCCAACTCCATTACCTTGCTGTAGGAATACTCAAATACAACCCTTCAGTGCCACATCGAGAGCTCTCTCCTCTATCAATCTGCTATGTTATCTACACTTTCAACTTTTTGACCCTGAACAAAGGATAGATAGCAAATATGAAAGTAACTCACCATTAATGCCCACACAATGGCTTGCTGGGGAAGAGCCGTGTCAACCAGTGGCTTTTGCCCACAAGGCAAGAGCATTCTTCACACCTGTCTGCAAGGATAAGTGGGCTTGTCACAAGCAGAGCTAATCTGTTGCAACGCTCAGTCACACTCAATCCACCAGTGGTTCTCTCCACTTGCCCTTGAATGTCTGCTGGCATTGGGAGCATACTTGAGCCGCTGATCAGTCTAACCATGGTGGAAAACATGTCAATGAACAACAGCATCTCTTCTCCTGGCAGACAGCTTAGATAACTTTTGCCCTTTACAGTTTACACTTTTCCATGCCCTTTAGGTATGGCATGAACAAGATACACCTAAGATAGACATATGGGCCAGCTATATGGACCATTAGCTAATATTACCCCATTCACAAACAGTGAACATTAAGCTCAATCACTCAAGAGGAGAAATGAATGCAATCAAAGAAGTACTTTATCTCTAAAGCCATCAACACTGAGTGAGACTCATGAGAGAGAGAGTGAAGAGGGCTATCAGAGACATGAGGAGCGCTGTTATAACTTGGACACCTTTCAGAATATGGAGTGGGCTATGCTGATGTGTAATCACTTCCCTATTCACTGGCAGAACCGATCCCCAAAAGTGCAGCATGCTCTTAGTGTTATCGAATATTTCAATTTAACAAAAGTAACAGTGAAATAGAAGTGACATATAGTCCAAAGTGGAAGGACGTGTAATTTTTACAAATTGTTATAGCTCCTCATCTAAGAATTATGCATACTTAACATAATGTAACATGAGCTAAACTCAAAGTAGAATTGATGTTTACTGTGGTAGATCAAAGATATTCTAGCATTATCATAATGAAAAAAAAAAAAATTATTGGAAGCCAATAGATCCCAAGAAAAATTCATCAAAAAATCCAAAATAAATTAGCATAGTTTGAAGAATGGTTAGCTGTGATGTAAAGTATATATGATCCGTAGCAAATAGAAGAAGAAAAACATGCAATGCATGCATGCATTGGCATAGTGCTGCTTGTATTTGCTGTGATCTAAAGGACAGGCAGACCATCGCCGAAACCCCCACCCCCCATATAACTCTCACGTTTATGTTGTGTTTTTTCGACATTGAGAAAGTAGTGTGTAGACTGGGATGTGCTGTATCCAAATAGTTCTGTCTGTCCTTCACGGATCAGGGAGAAAACCTTTTTATACAATGAGAACAAGAACTGCCCTCTTTGCTCAGAGAAGTTTGTCTGTCATAGAATAAGTATTTGATAAGATGAGACAAGGTGATTATGACTTCAATGGCAGCAACATTTTGTTTTCCATATAGTTTCCTTTTGATGTAAGAGATGGATAGAGAGTTGCTCACTACTATGGATACTGAGTTCTAGCTTAAGAAGAAAGTTATTTGTGTGGAAATATCACTCTGACTGGCTAAGATCAAAGGACGGAAATAAAGAGACATTGTTGTGGTTCTTGTTTTAAAGTGAAATTTCTTTTTAAAGCTTGTTTGATGTAAAAGCTGAAGATGCAATTATTTTCTAAAACCAAAATACTCTCGAAAAAAAAGTAGTGAGAAATGTGGGACAGCAAAAATGAATTTTAATATCAAATTTCATGGAAAGCGTTCACAAAATTCACTTTGATGACTGATCAAATCACTGTTGCTCACATGAATGTTCATGAATATTCAGATCAATATTATAGTTTTATAGTATATAGTAATGTATACGGTATTAATGATTAAGAGCTTATATACCCATCTTTTAACCCTAATTTTTAGTATAAAATGAGTGTTAAAAGAGTGTTAAAATAAGTACTACTGTATGCTGAGGAGTATAGCAACCCCATCTAACGATGAATGTCTAACTCTTTAACTTGTGGTTTAGAAAAGCGTTAATGTCATGGCAAATACAAGTTTTTTTCAATTACTTTGGCTCCGTGAACACACCGTTAGAGCTAAAGAAGGAAAATATAAACATAAGCATCCTTATTGTCCTGATAGAATATGGCACTGCAGCATTACTAAAAAATACATATCTATATATTATTAGTAATATTATTATATAATAGTATCCAAAATTGTAAATATACTAGTGGAGCAAACATTACCTGCTCATTAAGAATAACAAGATTGCATGCATTGAGCTATTATAGCAGTCTTGCTAGCTTATGCAGACTTACTTTGAAACGTAGTAAAACCATTATAAGATGTTAAAGTGTTAATAAATATGAAACACATACAGTATGTAACTAAAGCTGACAAACCTTGTGCCAATCAAGGTTGTAGCACAAAGTCTGACATTTTTCTTCGTTTGGACGTCAGACTTTGACCATGCTAACACACTCTGGTTTTACATTACACACAGTAATTCGGCAGAGGGGAAACAGTTCTGATCACGGTGGTAGGGGTATAAAGCGATTGCCGCCCATGTGAACAGCACAGATGTTGCTCTGCCACCCAGAATTCACAGGTCTGAACTTCTGGCTGTAACCGCTGTAAATCTGCTTTTTTGGGAAAGGTCCTTGAAGTTAGGCAGTTGTAAGGGCAGTTGACGCATGGCAGTGTGAAACCAGCTTAAAGGTCCTTTACAGGGAGTAAAAAAGTGGTCTATATATTGCTTCAGAGTGGAGGACAAGGAGCAGCAGCAAAGTGCAATACTGCAAAGCTTGCTGAATACCTTTAACATTACTGTCCAGTCAACACGGGAAATAATTCAGACCTACAGGGCAACACAACTACTTATGCTTCAGTTGTTATTGTTAGTTTGTCCAGTGTAAATGTACATAACTATCATTTGAACCCAGCTGTAAATCCCTCAAATATTTTTTGCCACAATCCAGCAGAACCAGAGTGTAGAGTGTTTGGATTTCACAAACGCAACTAAGAGGGCTTAAGCAGAATTGATGACTGCTACAAAAACACACTGAGAGACGTGCCAGGAGGACTGAATAATATCAGGAGGCTGACGGGTTTTCCGAATATGCTCCATTGAATGGCACCATTTCAGAACAGGAGTGGGAACAGCCTTTGGCAAAATCTGCTGAGTCAATAGAACAATTGTTTCTCTCGGAAAGATTTATTTTCACAGACTATGTGATACAGTCATGGAGCTTGGATATATAGAACGTTGGTAAATGTGCTCTGTTCATTCATGACTGTGCTGTAAAACATATAATGAGCTATGAGCTTAACTGTGCTTCTATATGCATCATTGACACGTTAGTCTTCTTATCAGCTTCTCTTCTGAATTTAGCAAATCTCTTTATCCTACAACACCTCAGCTTTTTCACTCTCCCATATTATGAACAATTACAATGCAGTGATTATCATCAGAATAATGATATACAGGAATTATATTGCTGACAAGTATATTAGATAGGTAAAATGGCATATACTTAAAGCAAAGTCTGCAAAAATGTCCAGCTGCTATATTTATTAAAAGTTCTAAGATATACTTGGAATTCCTTCAGGGTGCTGCAGGAATCACTAGGTGGCATTTCACTATAATTTCTAGAGTAATTCTGGATTTTGTAACTGTCAAAAGATGTAAAATATTGTGTTTAAGAGTTTTATAAGAAAATCCACATAGTAGTATTTGTGTCTCATTTCACTTTGAGGGTTATTTTTTGACAGTTTTAGCTTGCATACATATGGGATTGTGAAAGGCATTAGAATTCAGATTCTACTTGTGTATTCATTTGTTTTGTTTAAGTTAGACAGAATCTGATTGGGGCCCTCTAATGCTTACCATTGTGTAATGATCGACATTGTTGTTGTCGCTTCACTGTGTAACTGCATGCTCTTCTCTTAGCCAGGAAAGACAATCCCATCAGCCAACATCTACTTTTACCTTCAGCAACCTTGAGGCATGATGTCTGTACTATCATTCAACATTAAACTTCGATATTGATCTACAAACGCAGAGACGAAATGCATCCGTTCACTACCCAAAATCCAGTCATAGTAATAATGATGAAATCTAAAAGATAGAGCTTTGTGTTAGCTTCTGTGGTAATCATATCTCTGTATTCTTTGCAGCCAATCCCACCGGCACTGGACCGAAGGGTTACCCAGGCACATCGGAGGTCTTCCGGGAGTCCAGCAGCACGACGGGGATGGTGGTTGGCATTGTAGCAGCAGCGGCGCTGTGTATTCTCATCCTGCTTTACGCCATGTACAAATACCGGAACAGAGACGAAGGTTCGTACCACGTAGACGAGAGTCGCAACTACATCAGCAACTCGGCGCAGTCCAACGGCACCATTGTCAAAGAGAAACCAGTAAACACCGCAAAAACCTCAAGCAAGGGTAAGAAGAACAAGGACAAGGAGTACTACGTGTGATTGTCAAAGCTGTGGTCTCTGCCAGACCAATTTAAACATTTATGGAAAAGACAAATGAGGACATCAACATGTGTACAGTATAATAACAAAGATGAACATTATTTAGTCATTTTTTTCCTATAAGGCAATGCTCTGAAAAGTAAATATGAAAAATAAAAAAATTAATTTCTTTAGACTCAAGCCCTCGAGACAGTGGAAAGGATTTACTGTCCAGAAAGAGACTGATGGAAAAAATGGCTCTGGAGACCAGTTTAAAAATGAACTGAATACATATCTAACATGACAACCAAACAACATTAACCCATCTGTGACTTGTTTCCTAGGCCAGGATAATGTGATCCAACTCCCTTGTTTCTGGTAAACAGAGGTGCTGATGCACTTTGCAAAGGGAGAATCAGCATTACACACTTACTGTTTTCATATACATTGCCTGTGTTTGTGTTGAGACTTTTTCTAGAGAAAATTACACAATGCATACATAAATACGCCAAACATTTACTGTGGATGAAGAGAGAAAAAAAGAAAGAAAGAAAAAATACCTGATGGATTTCCGAGGAATCCGCCAAAGTACTCACTGAAGAGGTAGTGATGGCCGGCACAGACTAATACCTGGCTGATGCAGTGCAAATATGAGAACAGATACTAGTTTCTTTTGAAAAACTATGTTTTAAGAAGAACTATGTCCATTGTGCCAGTAAAAAATCTGGAGGCCTTCGTCTTCACATCGTGTGAACTCAAAGGAGAGAGTTTCCTCAGAATCATGGGGGATGTCTCTAAAGTGATCATTTGGGAGCCATGCACGCAAAATTATCTTATTACAGTACATATGTTTATATACAGTACAACCACATCTATATGTGCTTTCTGGACTGTGACAAAGTGGTGTTTTATAGCCTGTTGTATAGATGATGCAAACTATAATGGCTCCTCAACCATTTTGGAATAAAACAAAAAAAGCACAAAAAGAAGACATAAGTGTTATTAAGTGTTGCTAGACATAGAAGATTTTATGAAGACATCTGCATTTTTTCTTTCATTTGGATAATAATTTGATTCTCCCCTGTTTTACATGTGTTCCTATATAGTTTTTATACAAATGCCAACCTGAGATAGATGATCCCGGACCAGTAGTAGCCTAACCGTTCCCAAAAACTGCACAAGGTGTTGATGGCAGAGAGGCGTGGCATGACAACTTGTGTGGCTCTCTTTTAAGAATCACTGCCTCCTCCTCAATCCTGACTTACATGAGTGAGAATGAAGACCAAGAAAATGATGATGATGATGATGACGACAACTACGATGATGATGATGGATGATGACAGTGATTAAAATAAATTAACTTGCTGTGTGTTTCCAAGTGTTATTATAAGATTGTCTAATGTGTGCTTGGACTGATGCAAAACCAGAGGAGAATAGCTCAAAATAAGTCTCCATTTCAACTGTTCTGTGTTTATTCTGTCATTCTGTCAGTCAATTCTGCTTTCCGGAGACCTGTACTTGGAATGAGTATGAGGAAAATGACCATGAACTATAAATGATAATTATAAATTCTCTTTGTTTGCTCCTCTTTTATTTCTTCTTGAGTGTTTTATGTTCAATTGTAACTTTTCTTGTACTTCACGTAAACATTAATTATAAAAACTAGTTTTTGAAAAATCACATGAATAAAATACCTAAGTGAACTTAAACTAGTCTACTGACAAAATGTATCAGAGAAACATCCAGGTGTTATGATTTCCATTTTGTCATCAAGCAAACATCCTTTGTTTACATAATTAAAAGACCACCGATTAAGCATTGCTTTCCTATAGCAATGTCTGACTCACTATGGCCATTTTCTTCCTTGACAAAACCTGGGGACTACATTACCCACAATGCAACTCCACAGACAGTTTGGTCGAAGTACTTCCCCTCATTAGTACTGACTTCTGTTTTTTTTTAATAAGTTCATCTTTGTTTTTGTATAACTTTGACTCTTGGTGTCACGTTCAGCCGTCACATCCATTCATGCTCTGTATGATTTATAGTAAAGTGGAAAGCTACAGTGGTAGTTCCTAAAGTTTCAGGTCTGCTGCTTTAAATATTACATTTATTTACCCTTATACATAACATAAACATATTTGAAACACTGTTGTATAAAAATTGAAGACACCTATCCAGACACCATGTTAGTTTTTATTTCTACATAAACTGCACTTCATCAGATGAGGCATCGCCATACTCGTCTGGCTAAATTAACTAGCACTAAGCTGTTACTTGACTTTAAATTGGCAAAGGCAAAAACTCTCACCTTAATAGTTTTATATCTACTCAAAAGCCCAGTGAAAGTCTGACCAAGGATCAGATTCAGTACTGGACATTGAAGCATCACTAGACACATACAGTAAATCTCTACAAGGGTGGTACGTTTTAGACCTCTAGTTCAACTTGAAGCTTTGCTTCTTACTTTACGTCCTAGATCAAGTCTTGGTTTGTTTTCCACATAGCCCAAAGGTGTGACCATTATCTCAATTAGAACCCTTGCAGCAAACAGATGGTTCCTCAAGAGAGTCCATACAACTGTCACAGCTCTTCATCAACTGCTCAAGCAGCTTTCTAATGTGATAATGTGTGATATGTTACTGATCTCCATATGGAAATTGAATGAAATTCCTCATTTCAGTTGGCTGAGGCTTGCTCAAAGACACCTCAGTAGGATAGGTGCTCGCTAACACAATATCACACATTAGGCGGCAATCAGACTAAAAATACACTGTGTTAAATGCAAGAAGCTACATTGGTGGAGTGCTTTAAGTACTAGGTGAGGAGATGACAATACAGAAAGTCTGTTTTAAAGTCCCTGAAAATTTGGTCTCAACGATATTAAAAATTCTAAACTAATTAAGCAACAATCACATTTTGAAAATGCATCCTTAGGTATTATTTATAAAAAGTTCCGTTGGTGCATAGATACATGACATCACTGTTTTCAAACCAGTGAGCAGAGCACAAGCAAAAAAACTAAATGAACAGGTATTTTTCATGTAACAAGAAACAACCAATACCGTTCTAAATTGGCAGAAAATGTATTTGTGTATTTGTTTGGGACTGTCTCCTGTTTCCAGGAAGTGTAGTGATAGTCATGTGGATGAAATGTTTGCATAATTTATTAATATTTTCTTTTGCTAACATTATATATTTACACAGCTAAAAGCCATATTTAGCATTACATTATTACATTATTATTAAAATAAGTTATCTTAAGTTCGCAAACGTTAGCTGACTTTAGCCTATCTGTGTTGCCAGAAAGAATTGGTCATAATCTGTGTTTACATTCACTTCTCCCATTGGTTTCAATACCAATGGGGCACCTGCCGCTAGTCTCCTAAAGAGGCGTGGCAATGGTGAAACCCACGTGACACAGATACAGGAATTACTTTGAGTGGCAGTGTCTTGCTTCTAAACCATCTCTGGGAATACATTCATCACATATCACATATGACATTTATTCATGTAGATAGTTATCATGGCGACAATCATTTCTTCCTCTGTGGTTAAAATTGAAGGGTAAACAATGCAATTATTTAAATGCAGTGTGATGCCAGATGACTTTGCATGGTACTGGGCAAAAGTGGAGTTAGGTTAAACTTGTTTAAGTTTTTTTGATAGCGTATTCTGCATTGAGTATTCAGCATCTGCTGTATCAACGCAGAGGTCTCACTGAAATGAATAGCGAATAGTGCTGTCAGCCTACACAAAGCCTTACACATTACAGTGACCCATGAAATGTATAAACACAATGGCACAACACCGACCTTGCCCCGCTGATTTTTAGGCTGTAGACATACGCTAATACCATTTTCTGCTTGTATGTATGCGTAAGTTCTGACAGTTCTCACACATTTTATCATAGAAACAGTACCATAACAACATATTTTGCATGAGGAAGCACTGCCATTTTTTTAGGCTAAAAGACTGCTTTTGTTTTGCTGCAAAAACATTACATGTGAACTCATTTTTAATATGTTTATGATTATTATTTCTGTTAGATGTCCTCATGGGAAAAGTTTAATCTCAATGATCACAATCAGTGCGGTACAAACATTGAGGCATGTAGGATAGGTTAGGAAAAGAGTGCTGGTATGGTACTGTATTATACAATATAGAACAGGACAGGACATAGTGCAGGTTAGATGAGGCTCTGTCTGAAGTACGGTAGAATAAGCACATTACATTAGAGCAGAGGTGTTTTCTTGAATATGCAAATGGAATTCACAAAAACAATATTAAGACCAAAATTCATACATAAAATAACTAGTTTGACTATGGTAGTCAAGCCTTATGATTCAATTATTATATAATAGGAGTGCTTGTTAGGCACAATGAGCACAAGAGGGACATCAATATGTCAGCCTAATAATCCTCAACATAACATCATTATAAAGCCAATTACACATATTTAACAAAGTGAAATCAGGAGATGACAATATACATAAAACATGACATTTAAAAGATATAGTAATTTCAGTGAAAATCCTTGTGGACTGTCTTTCTCACTGTTGAAAATATATAGCACATGTAAACCATATATGGTATAGTTATATGTATTTGGGATCTCATTACAGGCCAGAAAAAAGATTATTCCAGGATGTTATGGAACTGGCACATATTAAGGTCAAGAATGCTGAGGATGATCCTGTGATTTCCAGACCACATACGAAATAATGTTTGCACTTCCTGGATTTGTATCTTGACCTCCATATACAGCACCTTAACCAAAGGCTACTGTTCAGTTCAAAGCTGTTATCTCTCCTTCCTCCATGAGGCAGTGTTGTGGAGTGTACACCGGGAGACTCCAGTGAACCCACAGTGCAGCTGTGTTTCTGTCTGTTGAAACCAGCCTTGTACTGTAAGCAGGTGCTGTTCAGGCAAGGTTAAGCAGGGCAATTCTGGGCTGAGCTACATTCTGCTACGCTGTGCTTTGTGCTGTGGCAACCATTTTTTTCATGGTCTTCATGGCTTCCTCAGCATTGTACATGCAAAGTTACCTCTCTTTCTGAAACAGAAAACCCAGAGTTTCCCTCATCTCAGGGTTAACAAACTCAGAGTTTTCACTAAACCTGCTTTCTGAAATGGGGCCCTGCTCTCTGTGATGGTCCCCTTGCTTGTTTATATATTGTTTACATATTCTATAGTGTTTCTTTAATGCAGCAGGTACCTGGGGGGTGAGTTGCTGATCATGAAGCACCTGAGCCCAGTGCTCCTATACTATAAAACCATGCCTTTCTGGCCAAGAGGCCGTGCATTGTTGTTTTCTTTTCAGCCATGCAACTTTTGATTCCTCACACTACACATCACACTCATGCATGTAAATTGAAACTAATATCTGATAGCAGATAGAGAAAGAATAAAATGTTCTGCCTGTGTGCTACAATGTGTTTTAACCACTTGTAAATGTGCATTATATGTGATAGTGTCCCGTACAGTACAGGACATCATGTTTACCTGTGTCCAGTTCTATCTCTCAAACCTTGATGTGATGGTACTGTCCTACTCCAGTTGTTGTAAATAGTCTATGATCTCTTTCCAACAGATGCTACTATAGATTTTTTTCTGTACTGTTGCATGTGTATCACTCAGGAGTCAGTCACTTAAGAGTTACAGTCTGCTTTGTTAAGCACAACATCCAACAGCAGGATATGATATCCGGTCTCTTCTAATCGATGTCCTCTGCCTCTGCTATGTTGTTGTTACAGTGCAGATTTTTTAAAGATTTGGCACTAGCACATTTAGCTTCTTGGCGACCAATTGTCTCCCTGTCAGGGTAAATTACCGATCTGAGCTGTTCGTTTCCCACTTTGCTTGATGTCTGGCAGCGTCACACTGTTGTCCTTCCACCTCAAGATTTACTCTCTGCACTTTCAGTGTTACTGGCTTGTGACGGTAAAGTGTTTGTTGTCTGTCTCTCCTTGCACATGCTCTTTTGGGCTACAAGTAAGTGTGCATGTATCATGAATACAGAATCTTTCTCATGATCTCAGTAAGGTTCTTTATCAGGCACCATCTCTTATCAGGCACCATCTCTTATCAGGTTGTTCACCCCAAAATGTGTAGCAATGTAGGATTCAATCCAATGTCACCCAGGACCATTTCAGAGACACAAGAAGAGTTACATTCCTAATAGAGTGTTAGCCCAATAACTATTTCACAGAGATAATTAGAAAATCACATTTTTTTAACCTTGGGTAACGTAGCCAAAACATAACACAATGGAGTTAACAGCATGGCCCCATTTCAGGAAGGAGGTTTAACAAACTCTAAGTCTAACCCTGATGTCTGAGTTGATTTACCCTGAGATGGGAAACTCTGAGTTTTCAGTTTCAGAACAGCTGATATGAGTTGGTTCAATCAACTCAGAGTAGGTTCACGCGCGTGCACCACCACAATAAAAAGGCAGCATGAATGGAGCCATGTTACTACGATTCACCATGGTAACAACCACAAACATATGGGTCGGCGGAAATACTCATGCGCACATACAGCGAGTTAAAAAAACAACAAAGCGTGCTGCAAAAGAGAGAGAATTTGCGTGGTAGAAAAGTGCTGCTAGAATAAATGCGTATATTCCAATATAGTGTATATCATATTTAATCATAAGTAGGCTATAGTCTAATATTACTGGTGAAATGGTATTGAACCTATAATCTATTTCATTTAGGTGCAATACTGTGGGCGAAAAAGTACTACACCTACCAATCCCACTCAGCAGCACCATCATTAACAGAATTATAATTCATAATCTTTTATTTCAAAGGGTTTACCTCATTCCAGGGCATGGAATTAACACCCGACCACCCGCCAAATGCGGGTGAATTTTGCAATTGGCGGGTAACACTGTCAATCTACCTGCCACATTGGCAGGTAGCCAATGAGAATTGAGTGATTCAGACGCGTAACTATCGGTAAGCAGGGTACGCGGTTGCTTACGGGCCTGGTCCAATCAGGAAGACATTGATTGACAGCCGGGCAACCGTGCAAAACATTTCAGACCGTCCTGCCAACCTGTATACATTTTAACATCAATGTACGCTGTAACGATTTTTCACTCTAAAGTCAGCGGCTGCTGTTTCAATCCTGCCGGCTGTCTGCAGCGGGTGGGGCTGTTGCTCTGTTTCTGTTACACACAAACACACACAATCACACACGGTGGATGCAGGAAAAAACACAGATGAGATGTACAGGATGACCTAAATTGAGGACAGCTACGCTCGTTATTGTAAGTGCAATAAGTTAAAGTCCAATAAGTACTTTATTAAACCGTATGAATGTGCGCCCCAGCCCAGGATAGGAAATTAACTAACAATGTAAAGATCAACAAGCCACTGACAGTGACAGATATGTTCATATTTGATTCATTCAATAAATTATTATTTTGTGTCTTAAATCCATCGTCGTTTTCATATTATACCAACATTTGCAGCATCCTGAGCCTTTTTGGTAAGGTTACTAGGAAATCTCAGCCCAGAGTAATTAATTAATAGTAATAATTATTATTCTCCCCAAAACAAGTTTCCTTTTTATTTATTTTTTTAATTTTTAAGAACTATACAAAAAAAATTGCAACTTTTTTGCAACAACTCATGTGTTATGGTGCGCATTCACCAGTGTTTTTGTTGTTGTGGTGGGCGTAGGCTACTCCTGATTTTGTCAGTCATCTCATCTCTTATATGCAGTGGCGTAACGAGCCAACACCGTGCCCCAAGGCAGGCCCCCCTACTACAGCACGTGATGACGGCGCAATGTCCACGAGTAGGCTACCATCAATAGGACAGGATAGGATCATAGAGACACAGCAATTCCTGTTTTTCACCTTTATGAGGCAAAAAAAAAAAAAAACTGGCTGGTAAAAAGTCACTGTGGCAGGTGGAAAATCCACCTGCCACAGTGTCTGGTGGTCAGAAAAGTTAACTTCATGCCCTGCCTCATTCACCTGCAATCATGTGGAACATATTTTTAATGGCTCTTACTGGTTTGTGTCCAGGGAACACCACAAAAACGTTTAAAACACATTTCAGAGTGAGTCACACTCTTCTGACGGCGCTTTGCTACAGTGGCTTTACTAAAATGCTCCGCATCACCAATGTTGTAAAGAAAACTGCCGTTTTCAAAAAAAATTAATGTGACACAAATAATCTGCTGGGATGTAGAGCATGTCCAAGAATATCATCTCCTGACAACACCCTGCGAAGTAAAGCAGCTTCTTCATCAATGGGATCCTCGACAAAAGGAAATGCCATGTTTTAAGAAAAAAAAAACGTTTTATAGTCTGCCTAACATGGTTAATAAACCACCACTGTTTTTTTATTCATCCCGATAATAAACTGCTCTAAAATGCGCCTGATACAGACTGAATGAATGAGGAAATGAAAGGGCGCTGTGTCAGAGGGAGGAGACTGAGAGAAACTCGAGTTTCTTGAAGAAAACCTGCTCCCGACCAGGTTAGGTTCACAGGCTCAGTTACCATAGTAACTGACTCTGAGGTGAAGTTACCTCTCTTTCTGAAACAGAAAACCCAGAGTTTCCCTCATCTCAGGGTTAACAAACTCAGAGTTTTCACTAAACCTGCTTTCTGAAATGGGGCCCTGCTCTCTGTGATGGTCCCCTTGCTTGTTTACATATTGTTTACATATTCTATAGTGTTTCTTTAATGCAGCAGGTACCTGGGGGGTGAGTTGCTGATCATGAAGCACCTGAGCCCAGTGCTCCTATACTATAAAACCATGCCTTTCTGGCCAAGAGGCCGTGCATTATTGTTTTCTTTTCAGCCATGCAACTTTTGATTCCTCACACTACACATCACACTCATGCATGTAAATTGAAACTAATATCTGATAGCAGATAGAGAAAGAATAAAATGTTCTGCCTGTGTGCCACAATGTGTTTTAACCACTTGTAAATGCGATCAGCAGATACAATTTATTCAGTTTTTTTTCACAACAAACTGGCAGAGCTATCCACTGGCAATACATGCTGCCATGTCATTCTTGTATAACTTGCAATATATCATCAAGACAGTACAACTAGAATCTGTACGCCAGAGTGTTTCAAGGCTGAGCCGATCATGCTTAATGTTCTGCCTCTGGGATGATGGGAGGGAGCATCTCACGCCACCAGCTACCGTATAAGGAATCTCAAATAAAATGTTGAGGGCCTGTGCATTTATGGAGCACTTTCAGACTGGGGGAATTTTCCCTTGAAGTGAGGTAAAAGTTGAAAATTAAATGTACCCTGTGGCATTTGTTCACATTCAGAATTTCTCTCCCAAATGAATTGTGTGTATCCAGAAGGCCTAACAAACATGTTGAATGCATTTTCTAACTTTTGAAACTTGGATTTCAGAAAATTCATTAGAGATCCTTAATTATATGTTTTTTATGTTGTTTGCCTTAATTTGCTCTCAGTGGGTTGATCGTGCACTTTTGTTCTTTCTCAGTTGCCAGCAACTCACTCAAGCCTGTTGCTCTCCTGGGGTTCACTGTATATGCTGTACACAAAACTCAGGGAATAATGAAATAACAATAACAAGCTCCCAGCTTTATTTCAGCACACATCGTCTCTGCCAATAGATGAAAACTCATAGGGTGGCGAGGTATTTTTAGCACCATGCTTATCCTTTCCTCTCATCCTTTCTCCCCTGCATCTCTCACTATCACAGACAATGTCTTTGTTCCTGTCTTTTGCATTCATCATATGCCATTTCCCTTTTTCTCACTGAAGCTCTTTGCTTCTATCTCAGCTTGATACCAGACGTCCCTTTAATTCGACACACTAATGTAATTCGCCTTCTCTATAATCATCCATTTTCCTGTTTTCATGCCCTCTCCCCGAACTTGAGACACGTCTTGTAGATTCTATTTCACAGCAGTACACCAGACTACATCAGTTTCCATTTCATTTATTCTGTATTTGTTTAGAAACCCCACGCTGGCCTGTTATGAATCAACATTGGTTAATAGAAGCTACTCTCGCTGGCCAGGTTAAAGTAGATATAATTACGCATGGATCTGAAAGTACAATTTAATATTAATGTTCTGAATCAAATGAAAACGAATCGGAGTTCATGCAGCAAAAAGTGTTTAGTCTTAAAAGATTACCAATAAGCATTCATCTTACAGACACATAATCTAAAAACAGAGTGCTCACACAGAACATTCACTGCATCTGTAAGCACCCATTTAGTAAGCCAGCCTAACCACAAAACAACAGCTATCTGTAATGCTTGTTTTTTTTTTTAACAATGCAAAAAAGTAATTGCGCTGCATACTTTTTTTAAATGTTAAAATTGCAGCTGTTCTGTTAAACTAATTACCCAATAATACCAAAGTGATTGAGCTTGTGGCTCATTCCATGCCCAACTGCTATACACCACAGAAAATCACTGTCAAGTTTGTATTGCATTAAGAGATAACTTATGATGTTTTGTCATCTTTTTTACTCCTTTCCATAGAAAATTTCTTTAAATAATTGCAGCTTGAATTAATATGACCCATTCCATAGAAAGAAGATGGGAGAAATTTGAAGCTTCTTAAAGCATCTCGGTTTTGTATGCAAGTTGGATTGTCTTGGGACACAAATTCTCGTCCCAATGTGACCTCAGAGAAACTTGGTTGGGTATTGGATATTTCTGATGAGGAATGAGTAGAGATCAGACAAGCAGAGCATCGCTGTAAGACACAAGCATTTGCTCCTAAAGGCAAACGATGAATATGAAACTACAATGAAAATACAATTTCTTTAAAAGTGTAAAAAAGTTTGCAACCAGATATTTTGAAAATGGATTAGACAGGGTGATTCCAAACTATTCCCAAAATATCTTGAATTAAGCCGGCTTGTAGGTACAGCCCTTAACAATGCAGTACAGAGATGAGAAGTATCATGCATTTACATGAACAGGTACAAAATTGCATCCTTCTACTTAGAAAAAAAAAGATGAAATGAGAGACAGGTAACTACTGGTAAAAGTAAATCCCATAGAACAGCAATTACAAAGCAAGCTTTTCTTTTTATGTCACAATTTTAAAAGGAAAAAAGGTTTTTCTACATGATTCATTCTCAGAAGAAAGATTATTTTCAGGGAACAGAAAACTATTTTTTGTTTTGTTTCGCAGTGCTCTGGCATTTTTATTTATTAAAACATTGTGAAGATTATTCATACATAAATCTCATTCCTCATATTTCAAGTCCTTCACAATAGGAAAAACAAACAAGACATACAAAAACATAAAATTTTAAATTTTAAATTTAAACATTAAACAACAAACAAACCCAACAAATAGAACACTTTTAACAAATTTTAACCACAGGGCAAATGACAATAAGTGAAGCATTGTTATTCAGGATTCCTGGCAATCTCACTGCCGCCTCTGTCCTGTCAGCGTTGAGTCCCATGTGGAGGGGCTAAGGTTGGAGCTCCAGGCCAAACCCAGCAGTCGAGAGACCGCCCTCAGGAGAGGGAGTCAACATGGCAAGGGCACCAAACACATTCAGGATGCATGCGTGCCATTTATCATGGTTGACAACTGCACCTCTCAGTGCCATTTGGGTTTATTACCAGTACATTTCTCCCCACATAATGATGTTTTCCTTAGCACTTGTCCTCTGAGATCAGCATCGATGAAAAACTGCCGTGGAAACATCAAGGTGACAGTTTGTTCCCTCTTTTTTTCTCTTTTATATGAAGTTTGCTTTATATGACTTCTAAGGACATGGAAATAAAACAAAGAGTAAGGGGAGTTTCTTACTTTAGCTACAAGTTTGAGGACATACAGTACCTGAGGTTTTAGTCTGCACATCAACATCCATGCAGCAGGGACCTAATACCGGCACACATTGGTATTCAGGCTCCACTCGTATTTGGGTAATCAAATCCTTTCAGGAAGCTGCACAACAAGGTTTGAGTTTCCCCAATGTACGTGCTTAAAAATAAATTTGATCCACAATGACTGCTTTGGAATTGGAAAAACATGGAACGCTTGGAAATCCCAGTAGGTATGACATGATTTACTGATGATTTTTTGATGATATGGTTTTATCAAACATCATCAACAAACATTACGATGAAGTGTGGTAATTGACCCTTGAGCTATAGCTACATATCTGCTCAGTTAGTTATGTCCTTCCCAGAAATACCTTTTGTCATTCTGCTGCTAACTATATTTGACTGGAGTAAAGTTATATTAATATTTGCTATTGAGTACCAGGTAGATAGAAACAAAATATTGTAAGCAGGTCAAATTATAACAACATTCACTTGAGTTCTGTACTTGTTTGCTTTATGAGTTTTTATCAACCAAACATCTTGCATCTGATATTAAGTACATTTTGTGTGAGTTTTTGCGGTAGGTGAAGGGAGCAGCAGTAGCGGAAATGACACTGGATGTAATGTTTTGACGCTACATTGCATTGCCTTCGGAGGAATGCGGTTACTGTCAGTGGAAAACAGGTCATCTCTACTTGCCTAAAATAGGACCAACATTTGAATTTGGGCACAGTATTTGAGTCTATAAGAAGTTCCTGCAATTTGAATTTCATTATGGGCAACTGGAATTTAACATGTTGAAACAGAAATTTAAGTTTCAGTTAAGTAAATTAAGTAGATGCCTGGAAATATCTCAATATGATGTCACACATCCTTTGAATGTTCTAGGTCTCTAGTTTATGGTTTTAATTATCCTAGAGGTCATTTTATACAGTGATGTCAAGTTTCAATAAATGGTCTCATTACAATGAAGTGGCTACTTCGGGAACTAACATCGTGACATATAGATACTATTGGGCTCATTGAATCCACAAGACTGAATGGTTTTTGCTCCAAACTGCATGGCATCAGCATAAAGTGGGCATGTCTGTAAAGGGGAGACTCGTTTCAAACCCATTTTCATTCAAATATCTTGATGTAAGAGGTCAAGGGACCCCTGTAAAAATGGCCATGCTCATTTTCTCTTGCCAAAATTTAGCCTAACTTTGGAGCGTTATTTAACCCCCTTCCCAACATGCTAGCATGACATGGATGTTAAAAATGGATTTCTTAGGTCGCTTTAAAACGGTGCCCACTAAAGCCTAAAGACAGTAATGCTGCTCCTGAAGGTCTCAAGGAATGCTGCATTCAAGAGCCACCAGTATCATGGTGCCACTACCTAGAATCAGTTTTAGACAGATCTACACAGGAAACAAAATAGACTTTCAAATAGAAACTGAAATCTGACCAGCAGGGCACTTGATCGACAGACTTGTGTGATTATCCTGGTAAAATAGTACTGAAAATATCTTTGTTTAAAAAAAAAACTTTTAACAAGTCAGCAAGTGACGCATTTATTCTAACTTGATATTTCATATAAAAACCACAAATTAATGATTAAACATCACAAACTATCAATAACAAGAAAAGTCACACTATTCATATTTTAAAGTAGGCATAAACAAACTACCATCATAAATCATTAATAGCAGTCCCAAGAAATTCTAATAGTTTAGAATAGTTTAAAAGCAGAAAAAACGCTGATGTTGAATAAATGTGAAAAACAGACATATTGTACAGCCAGACTAAATTACCATTGGAAAGAAAGTAATCAGACTGCATATATCAACCTGCAACGTAATGTTGGTAATAATAGTGATTTTGTGTTGGCATTTCTGCTAAAAGGAAAAAACAACCTTAAAATCTTAGCAGGTTTTAAATTGAAGAATGCTTTATTTAAATCCTGCCTTTTTCTCAGACTTTTCATGTGCCAGAATAAAATAAGTTGAAGATTCGTAGTCTGCACAAGAGTTTTCTTCTTTTCAAAAGATTGTTTAAGTATTTCTGATCTTCCATGAAATTGTCCAAGCTGCAGCAGGAAGAAGAGCACAGAGGTCATCGTGCAAATAGACTCATCCTGCATATCTATTGTCTAACGTGAAGAACATATGCACTTTATCTTTGTCAGCTGACTCCTAATCATAGCCTTAGAGGAAGGATCTCATTAGCACGAGTCACATTCTCTTTGCCTGTGAGTTGGAGCCGATCATTATCTTTGTTGTGGTGCTGATGGTGGTGGTGGTGGTGACGATGAAGAAGATGATGAACAACTGATTGATTTGTGCCAGCGGGTACAATCTTTGTTCGCAGAATTAAATATGCTCTTTCAAATTAAATTTATTTTCTGCTTCTGGGATCCGTCTTGATGCTGAAATCAATATTTAATATCCTTGGATCAATCTGAGGTTTTATTTTGCATTGGTTTATTCCAGGGTAAAACAATCCTTTCCATTTTTAAAGTGGACTTGATAAGTTGATTATTGCTTTACTTGACCATTCATTAAACCCCATAGATTAGCAACGAGGCACTTAATTACTATGCACAGCAGGACATTGGCGCTCAGTTAGAGCAATTCTTTTTTTCTGTCTGAATGAAACTGTATTCACCCTCTGTCCAAAACGCTTTGTTTTAGCACCTGCCTTTTTAAGCCCCCCTCCCGAAAAAGCCCAGTCTGCTCTGATTGGTCAGCGTTTCTGGTTCTTCCGCATCTGCTTTCTCTGAGTCTCTGCATCGTCATTGCAGCCGGGGGATTGACTGTAACAGCACTTTCTACCTATAGTATAGATGTGACATCACAACCATACGGAAGTCCTGACAGCTCGTTTAAAGGCACCGTTTCTGAATACAGGCTGTGTGCATTTCCTAGTGGATTGGGCATTTTGATCACAGTATTTATATAGCACCTATGCCTGCTTTATAATCACAATATACATGGAAATCACACGTTTTACAATATTCCAATACCTTTAATGATGTTAAGAAAAGCTGATGAAATCTGCAAGCAATGTTACGAGTCGTCATTTCTGATGACAAAACCCACAGTCAGCGGGCACAGATGAGAAGTCTGCTTTTGACATCTGGGTGAAATCAAAGACCCACTGTTTCATATTACTGCAGTGGTAAATCTGTCACAGCCATTATTGTGAGCTCCATTGGGTGATGTGCTACTGTAGCTTGTCAGGTGTAGCAACAGTAACAAAGGGGACCAGTGCTTAGTAAACAATCAATAACAAAACACTGATTAAATGTATAAGGGCTTAATTCCAGGAACAGGAGTTAATGTAAAGGTATTATGTGACACTGCTTAGCATGATGGGAGTGCTGTTGAGGAAAGGTGGGGAGGGGTGCGGGGGAGTTGGGTGGATGAAATCAGTAATGTGCCCACAAGTTCAAATGAAATTTAAGCTCTTTCTTCCTGTGATTTTTATTGTCCATTGACAAGGGCACAATTTATTATTTATCTTGGGAAGGAAGTGTATTCTTGTGGTTGTTGCCTTCATAATAAAGTCATCAATGCCTGGAAACAGTGCCATTTTCTATCCATGGTTTAATAGGATGCTCTCCTCACTCTTTAAAATAAGAAGCGCAGAGCACAGACATGCTGTCAACATTGCACTGAGTCATCATAATTATAGCAAGGTCTCTCCTGTTCACAAGTGCATCCTCATGCGACTGCAGTCATCTTTGCCTCAGTCAGCTGCACAATATGTACAGAACCACAGCATACAAATCATTAAATGGCACACTGACTCTTTCACTTGTGTGATCTGCAGTAAAGTGTTGTTTTATGAAAACAAGCTTTGCAGGTTATTGTTTTTCAGCACAGATATTTAGCTTGAACAGCAGGGACAATATGACTAAACGCAACATTTGATTTGAGTTCCAGACAACATGATGATAATATCAACCAAAACATTTCAAATTAAGAGCATAATTTGTGTCATTAAAAAAACAAAGCAAATCTACTTGAATCCAACAGAAAAAAAACCTTGCGATAAAATAATTTTAAAGTGAGTGCAAATGGGTTGTAAACTCTTTCTTTATAGTCTTCTCAGCATTGTCTTATTTAAATTGCTTGCAGCAAGTGCTCTAACTCTCTCCTAAGGACAGTAGCTGGATGATCTTCTGGATGTGCTGGAGGTATCTTTTAAAGGTATTCTTGGCCCATGTACATGTTGAGAATATAGTGGCCCAAAGCTCCATATGGCTTTGTATAGCTGAATTGGCTGACTCAGGCATGTGCACATCTGCAAGAACAAGAAGACAGCTTGATCTTAGGAGCTGTATAAGTACCTGGAACAGATATCAATCTCTGAACAAGCTCACTCCAGACAAGCTGCGGCACATCTGACTGCTCTAAAGCATTCAATTATTATCTTAAATTAACATATTGAAAATATATGATGTATATTTTGATAACATAATGTACTCTAATAACTTCAAATAAAACCACTCACAGAAAAATTTGGCTAATGTTATGTCTCTCTTTATGGTTACTCGGTCATGGATACAATCTGGTATGCAATGTGCAGGACTGACTTCAGCAAGAGTGAGGAAGAGGAACTTTTTTGTGGTATTATTAACAAATATAGATACATTTCAGGTGATGTACAATACCACACTGCTAATGAACTGTCTACAGTCCAGGAATAATTAGGATGACTACAGTCCAGGAATAAATAGGATGACAACAATACTTACCTAATATATTACAAAAAGGAGAGATCTGCTGTACAGCCATACTTAGGTTGGTTGTTTAATCGTCCTTTCATTTAATTAGTTTCTTTCTATTTACTTTCTAATAATTGCAATGTTTAAATTAGGAAAAGTTACATGATTCTTGAATTAATTAGATTGACAAAACAAGAATGACTAATACAAATGCATGTAGTCAAACAATTCACCAATAAATGAACAAAAACATAAAATTCTGCCCAAATAAGATTTTGTGGCCTGATGTCTCCCTAAAATGATTTTGTCAGTAACATTAGCATCTCTTTTGAAGGTGTATATACCTCAGCAGGGAGCTGAATTGTGATATCAAGTACAGGAAAGTAATAGCAACAACACTGGTACAAAGAAGTATAGCAGCAAAGCTAAACATATAGCACATAAGACACTTCAAAAATAAGTCTAGAACCAGAAATGCTTTATTTGTTGTTGGAGATTTCCTGCGCTGAATGTTGGCCTCTTCTACACCTGCAGTGGCTTTATGGAAGGCGGTTACATTAGCCCCAGGCTAGAAGCTGTTTCATTGTTGACAGCTCATCAAAATGAGTGACAAGTGTGGGAGCGGGAACTTGACCAGCTGAGGAGGAGGAGGGCAGGACTAACAATACATGTTCTACCTCAAAGTGAAAACTTGCATATTGTAGCTATAACTTGGAAACCACTGTCAGAGAAAAAAAAGATGTCTCTTCCTGGAGCTCCAAAATAGGTGACAGACCACAGCCAGCAGTTGCTTTTTCAGTTTTTCAGCTAGCTGTGTTTGGTTCTCTCTTTCATTCAGAAGCATCTCTGATTTAAATTTTGTTTCGTAAATGTGTTGGTGGCACTTCTTCTACAGATCTTAACATTTAAATCAGTCAATAACTTTTATTAATGGCTCAGGTTAATGTTCCGTTGCAGTCTCAATCTGTGTGCAGATCCATTGAAATGGTTGACTGACTGAACAGATGGGATGGAAAGATACAAATCAGAGGAAATCTGTGACTGACGGTATCAGTGATCTCACCTACTTGTTGAAGCTCAATTCAAGAGTTATAAGAGTTAGAAAAGGCCAGTTGTTTGTTTCTACCCTTTGTTTTCTGGAGATCAAAATCTTTGCACCAAATTCTGTAAGACATTGACATCGATCCATCACAACCTCCTCCTCTTGTACTCCTGAGCTGGTCAAACAGTCTGAAAGGCACTGTACCTGTTTCAATTCAAGGGCATGTTTTGCATTTCCCTGTTCTGCTGTGTGAAAGTAACAGCCATAGTGCAAAGACATCATTGCAAATGCAGTATAGGCCATGCATCCCTATGCTATTGTTTTTTTTTACTTTAGTACAACACAGGTGCGGATATCATCTGTTCTGAATGGCTGCCAGGAAACGCAAGAAGTCAGATGACAGTTGTTTCAGCAATCCTTAGTGAAACATTTGTGTCAACATGGTGGTGTAGGGAAACCTTGACTCAACATCTCTCTGCCTTTTTTGTAACATCACTTGATCTGAATGAAAGATTGGCCTCACAGCCTCGCCTTTGGACTTGCTTGGATCAACGAGGTCCCTCTGATCATGAACTATAGAGGTGGATAACTGCAGAGGAGCAACAATAAATTGCCTCCCGTGTGCAGCACTAACTTTATATCTGTTAGGCCATCAGTGCAGTTTGGGGACAAGACAGCAATTTGTGTGTGCATTTGAGTGTGTGTATTTGTGTGCTGCAGGGGTGGGGTATTGGGGTCACTGTGCAATTTAGCAAGATGCAACTGCACCTAGCAAAAGAAAGAGAAAACAAAATGAAAACGGTAAGTGCCGTCTCAGCATTTCCCATTGCTATGTTTTACATGTTTGCCTAAACAGGAGAGCAGAGGATGTCAACAATGCTGACAACTGTTTGGTTGACAGATTCACTAGAGGAAACTATAAAAGAAGGGGAGGTAGCTCTGCATCTTATCATGCAGCATAACAGCCCTGTTACATTTACAATATAGTGGAGTCCAGCCTGAAATGGAGTGCTGTGTTTGCAAAGAGGACACAGTGGCACTCGCTTATTGCTTTTCATCATAGTTGTGCATTGCTGAGCAATTAAAAAGCCATCAACTGACTCCCAACTAATTACCTACAGTGGCGTCTAACCTTGTTGTTGATATTAAATAAAGTACTTGTCTGTAAAATGAGGTGAACGGAGCAAAAACATATTCTCAAAATGCTGTGTGCCAGAGACTGGACCAGGACCATATTCTGCTCTTTATTACAACGCAGTCATTACCATGATACAAATTAATGTTCAAGCAAAGGAGCACGTTTAACCACAGTGCAAATTAAAGGGAAGTTTTCAGTGTGCATCACACGGCAGTAATGGAGGGTAAATGGAGGGTCTGAAGGAAATGCAGTTGGGTCAGTGATGCATAACGCAGGTCAGACAGTGCATGAATGAGATGTGATGGAGCCAGACTTACTCGGTTCATACCTATTATACGTAATAATACAGCAATCATATTTCTCCATCATGTAGGCATTCATATGGCCAGTTATTATTTCATCAGCAGCAATAAAATGGTGCAATTAGATGAGTAAGTTGTTTTTGTAATCACCCTTGGTAATATAATTTTGAAAATTGTTATCCAAACCTGTATACCACCCTCACCCCCAGAGTCACTGTAGTCATAATTAGTATTGTTTTTTTCTCTGAGTTGATTGACATAGCTTAAACAAGAAAAAAGAAAGGAAGAAAGGAAATGGTTTTTTAATAATTGGATTTGATCAAGGATGACAAAAACAAACTAGTCACTAAAACTATGTGATCACTCACACAAGAGGAACTTGAGTTATTGTAATTTTTTAATGCAAAAATGGTTGAGGTGAAACAGAAATGTTATATGACTAATGTTAAAATCTACTGCTTTCAAGAACTAAAAGTAATCTCATTTAAAATGGAGGAACAATGGGTGAGTAATAATACATTTATTCACATGAGCAATCCATTTTGTATTCATATGAGTAACAGATTGTAAAACAAAACTGCACTATACTTTGGATTTCCTGCAAATATCAAAGCTGGTTTGATAGAGCTGCTGGCCGCTTACAGCATCCTCAAAATTAATTTGCTATGAGTGGGACTTCAAAGATCACTGGCTGCACATAGCACACTGTGCTGTACTTGCCACCAAATCACAGGTTTCTCTTTCAAAATTACACTCCTGTTAACAGCTGTGAGCTGTTTTTTTAACTTTCATACAATTCAGGTGTGGTGTATGGACTTATGAATACTGTCTGTGTACAGGAGGTGATTAATCAATGCTTAGCCTTAAATACAAAATCACATATTAAACAGAAGCAAAAGAGCTCTGCATCCTCAACCAGCAACTTAGGTGACTTAAGTTTATGTTCAAAGGATGTGCACAACACTCATTTCACAACACATTATATGGATTTTAAAGTCGTCCGAGTTTGTTATCATTCAGGACAGTGAGAGGAAAGATCACAGACATGTTTAGATATACAGAAACTGTGGTATTGTTTCTGTACTGAGTTTTATGGCGTTTTTTCAGGATTTTTTCCTCCCTCTGATGAGACCGTATTATTCCTCTTTATGTCACCACCTTTTAAAGCCCCAGTGCTCTTATCAGAGTGCTGATGGAGCAGCCGGGCTCCACGCTGCTGTTGGGCAGCAGAATTAGTTTGGTTCTTCTGAATAATGAAGTAGACTGTGTACCCAGTGTTCTAATTAAAACCCATGGTCATTCATCTATCTAATTGATGCAATGCCTTCCAGTATCGTTTTTTCCCAAATGTACCATTCCAGACTGTGTTCTCTGTTCTACAAGCCTCTGCTGAGCAGAATGGCGTCCGCCACACATACATAGGATGGGACAACAGAGACTTCTCATCACACTCCCTCTTACTCACAAACGTATGTGCACTTACACACATGAAAACAAAGACACTCAAAGAAATCATAAAAACTGCCACCACCATCTAAGTTGTTAGACAGGTGTCAAGATGTAAAATTTACTTTTCACTAAAATCCTTGGTAACTAGCTTACTACCTATAGTAGTGACCTAGCGTTAGCCAAAGAGCATATCATTAGCTAGCTTAGGCTACATTACTTTGTGAGGTGACAGGTTACCAGAGAAAGAAATACTTGCACAGGACTTGAAAATCAACTGCACGGGAGTCAAGCTGCTACGACACCAGATTTCATTAGTGGCTTCAATATTTGGTTTTGGGGACGATTGTGAATGCAGCCCTGCATCAATTATACTGAACAATTCTTTTTTCTCAATAACATACATCAAATATGCTTCATACACAATAAACATACAAGTCATCTGATACAAGACTTTGTAGCATGTTGTATGCACAATGTACATTGTGACAAAATACAGAAACTAACATCACATACTAATAATAATGCTAATAATAACTTTTATTTATATAGCGCCTTTCATGAAACCCAAGGAAACTGTACAGAATTACAATGGCTATACTAAGGGAGGTAGGCTGTGGTGAACAGTTTTTTACGATTGTTTACACACTAAAATAAAAATGTCCACACAATTTGCTAAATTCTACTCCAATGAGCAAAACACCTCCAGAGATTTGCACAACATTGCACACAATGTCTGCTTCACCCTTTTTGCAAAACATTACACACAGTGATTTGTAAAGCTCTACACACATTTTCACACCTTAGACACAGATAAGGATTGTGAGGTTACTTCCTAAGGCCTAGGTAGAGGAAGAGTTAGAGAAGGACTTGGAGAGTTGATAGAACCTGAACAAAGAAGATGAGGACCAAATTTGACTCAAGAAATCCGTGCAACACTTATTGACCATGTTATCAACCATGGACTGACACTGATGGAAGCTGGACAAAGAGTTCAACCAAATCTCAGCAGAAATACTGTTGCGTCAGTAATTCGGATATTTCATCGAGAAAACAGGTAAGCTAACCACACAGTACAATGAACCTGAAGCTTGCTGTACTTATCATCAATATTGTTTACTGACATTTGACAGTAGGCTGCATGTGTATTTTTTTATATATCTTTTTTACATAGGATTGAGGGTCGAGGACACCAAGGTGGAAGGGGCCCTATGTTCACTCGTGCACAAGAGGCCGCCACTGTGAACATAGTTTTGACCAATAAGTGTATCAGGCTGCGAGAAATCCAAGCCAATATCATCAATGATGACCATATTTTCAATAACATCCAACGAGTCTCTCTGTCAACATTAGGTTGAATCCTCCAGAAAAATCAAATATACATGAAGCAACTGCATCGGGTACCATTTGACAGAAATTCAGAGAGTGAAACATCTGCGCAATGAGTATGTGGAGGTATGTATTGTTCATCTTACTATGGTGTGGTATTGTGCATTGCTCATAATGTTCTGCCACAAGAAAATACTGTGCAATAGATATTGAATAGCATCCTATTGTCTTTTACTGTGTTTCAGAGAGTCTTGCAAATGGATGCTGCAGAAATTCAAAATGAATTTATATATGTGGATGAGGCTGGATTTAACCTTGCGAAAACAAGAAGAAGAGGGAGAAATGTAATTGGACACAGGGCAATCACCAATGTGCCAGGGCAGCGAGGGGGTAACATCACCCTTTGCGCTGCTATTACACAAAATGGGGTCCTCCACCACCATGCAAATCTGGGACCCTATAATGCAAATCTAATACTTGCATTTCTTGACAGATTGCACGAGATTGTCACAGCATTAAACCAAGTGGACCAGATGCAGTACATTGTCGTTTGGGACAATGTCTCATTCCATCGGGCTGCTCTGGTCCAGAATTGGTTCCATGAGCACCCTGAATTTGAAGTATTATACCTTCCCCCATACTCCCCCTTCCTGAATCCAATAGAAGAGTTTTTTTCAGCATGGCGGTGGAAGGTATACGACCTGCGGCCCTATGACCGTTTGCCCCTCATTCAGGCCATGGAGCAGGCCTGTGATCATATTGAAGCAGCTTCCGTGCAGGGGTGGATTCGTCACACGCGGCAATTCTTCCAACGGTGCCTTGCCAATGAAGACATAGCCTGTGATGTGGATGAAATCTTATGGCCTGATCCAGCCAGACGGAGCGTTGATGAATAGTTATAGTATTCTTGTTGCTTTTACAGTAGTTTTTTTTCTTCAGAGTCAAAGTGTATGTACTTCATGCAGTAAGTTTTATTTGTCTACAGATTTTATTTGTTTCATTGATTTCATTGTTGGTTGATTACTGTAACTGATTATGGTAAGAAATACTGTAAGTATTGAAATAAATACTTGAAATATTCAGTCTGCAGCATCAGTGTTGTGCAGTGCTTGGTAAGTTTATAGTAGGCCTATTTGTGTACATTCTCCCTATATCTCAAACTAATCATGAAGAATGTTGTGGGTTTGTCACAATTTTTTTTTGTCATCTAAATTATCCCTTACATAACAATGTCTGGCCAAAAATCTAGCACATGCTATTTCCTAAAATTAGTTTTTTTACAAATGTGTTTTTTATTTATCACAGCAGTGTGAAACTGGCTGCAGTAGTGTCTGATCATTGAGGACTGTGTTGGTTAAATGAAATGTATATGTTTTGACTGAATTGTGTCATTTTGCAAACAATCTAGGAATTATGCAAATTGAGTGTGGTGTTTGGATAATTGTGATTATATTTTGTAAAAAAGAACCCGGTTTTCGAAATTGCGCGTAAACAATTGAAACAAACTGTAAATGTCCAGGGGTGTAGCATTTCGAATATCTGCAGGGAGAGTGTTCCAGAGGGATGGGGCTGCAACACTAAAGGCTAATGTTCAGTCCTGCTCTCGCAGCCCCAGAAAAATGAGACTAGTGACACATTTTCAGCACCGTGGTGACAAGCTTCCCTTGAGGAAGCAAATCTAAAAATAGCCAAAAATGTATTAAAGATATCAGGGAGGTAGGCTATTATGTGGAAATATTCTGTGAATACGAACATGCTGCACAGTATATTGTACATATGTATAGAGATAGCATGTGTTCATGCACTTATTATGAACTCTGATTAACTCTGAACTGAGCCTAAACATCTGGATAACTGCCCTCTCTGATGAAATGAAAACTCTTGGGAGCCAGGCTGAGTCCATATATATACTATATATAAAATGTATCAGCAACATCTAAATGTATCTTCTTTTGTAAGTAAGCAGTAAGCAACAGAGAGTGTTCAAATAATAAACCCCATCCAGTACATACTGTATATTTGGTCTAATAAGAGGTTGAGCATAGAGGTTGAGCATGATGCTTAAATTAGACTGTGATAATGTGGTAATGATAGATAATCACATTACAGTAAGATGTATTTTCTTAAATACTAGTTTATCTGAGAAAATTAAAATGTCATTCCTACAAAACAGTTTGCTACAGGTTGAGGCAAATGAACCCAGAAAAAGTGAAGCCAGAAATGAGAGAAAGACTTCAAGCATCATTTGCACTGACTGTCATTATGAAGCCAACATTGTGGATAATTGGGTTTATTTACAGTACATAAAACTCTAGTTTTGTGCTCTTTCTACTATACTAAAATAAAACTCTGTTTGGATTAAGGTCCCCTTCTTGTTCATTGGAGGCAGCAATAATGAATGACTGTTATGTATGCATCACATTATGCAAAATAATAAAGCAAAACAGAAGTTCATGCAGTGACAGCTGTTAGACATTAAGTACCTATTTATGGCAAACCTTAGAGCTCCAGAAGGACTTACTTAAATCTATTTTTTCACCAGACTGGAATCTGTCTCAGTTATAATGAAGGGCCTGCTGTATATGAGCTCCAACAGATAAATTAGCACACAACTTGCTAAATCCGGTTGCATTATGTCTCTGTACACAGTATACACAGCACTTGGTCCACATTTAAAATAATATAATGAGATGCAAGAGGTGTAATAATGCCATTAACTGTCTGAGACAAAGCTGCCTTTTATGGCTTGAAAATTGCAAAGGAAACAATTGCAGCAGGCTGAAATGCCATAACAGGGACTTAAATCTTGTCCCTGTGGGACACTATGTGTTTGTCTCCTAAGCAATGGAGCAATTAGAGCAAAAAGAGCTGCAGTTCCTCCACTGTTAGTGGGAGTAAACTTTTAAAAATTCTTACTTTGACTACTGTACCTGCATAGTCAAGGCAGCAGTAAAGCTCAATCTTGTACTCACCAATGTGATCAACTGTTTCAAATATTCCCTCCTTTTAATGAGGCCTACCAATAATGAGAAAACATTCTGAATTGCTTAGTATCTGGGGAGAAAATTTAAACTGTTTGTGTGTATGTGACAGCATCCCTAATATGGGAATAATACAAAATGTAGCTACAACACACACTAACTGGAAAACCCATCATATCCACACTACTGAGACCTTTCACACGCACACACTTCTACTGTAAATCACAAACATACAACTACTGTCTTAAGTTTGAAACACATGTAGCACTCCATTAACTATGGCAGTATCACTTTAAATAAAACGATTAATTGTATGACCATATTTTATAATGCCATTTAAATGCAAGACATCATGTTGTAAATGTTAAGTGCTGACAGTGCTGTATCAAATGTACTCTATCTTTATTAGTTTACCCAGGAGGCTTTTCAATCAATACATACAGATAGTAAACACAATGAATACTAATAATACTAATTAAGATGAAAGTAGTGCATGAATGATAATGAAAGTTGGCGTGAGGATGTGGACGGCGGCAGGGAGGATTTGGTGAGTTTTAATTATTTGATATCCTGTTTGAACGAAGTGTGTTTAATGATGAGTTAAAAAGGTAATTAATGTAGTCTTGGTTTGTGAAAAAGACAAAGTTGAATTCAGAAGCTATACGGTTGCATTTTTCTGTTTAGGTGTAAGAATATTTCCTTTCTTGACATTTTGTGAGATTATTTTGTTAACTAAAAAGCTTGACAAAAAACACGCCATGCATCCTGGTACATGTAGGCACAGCTGCCACAGCTCCGCGAACAGGATAATTCGCTTTCTCAGTCTATAAAGCACACACTGGGAAATGTATTTCTTCAATAGACTACATTTACCATCAGTACTGATTGGACATCCACAGTAAAGGTGGCAAATTTTCCCTTTATGGCCAGCACAACTGACAGCGTGTCTTTTAGTGGTCAATAAGGCATATTTTGAGGCCATAAGCCACAGCACTTTATTTCTAATTATTTGTTCAGCCATGCTTGTATGAAATGGTGCAGCTGCTGCCAGTTGGATAAATTCAAACATCAGTTGAAAATCGAGAGATTCTCTTGCAAATATTGACATGCAGGCACACAGGAATAAAACTATTCAGCATATTAAAAGTAACATCTGTCAGTCATTTCAGGCACTGCCGGCATGTTGTCTCCAGTTATCTCCTGGTAAGCAGTCTGTGTTTAATTCCACTGTACAAATACTCAAATGTGCTCAATTACCCATGATGCACATCTCATCTCTTTCATCTTTTAAATGTCACTTTATTATAAGCAATGCTCATGTTGATGTGTACTCATAAATCACTTGTAGCCAGAGGTGGCCTACAAACTAACATGCTGTTTTGGGGTTAGGTAGAAACTCATCCATAATTTCCCAGGATGCAGGGTGAGGGTGTGGGCAAGGGAGGTTGCTGCTGCTAAAATGCCCCACGCTACAGGGGGCACATGTTTACTGACAGCCCCACGGAGGCTGCGAACAATCACCTGCTACCACACATTCCTTTAGGGGCCAGGCTGTTACATTAAGGCATGTGGCTTCATCTCATTATTCATAGCTGCTTGACTCCAGGGGAAACGGTTGGGGTGGAGCCACTACAGTAGCAAATGGATACTGGGTCATCTTTAGCATTCCAGGTGGTATCAAGCCAAAGGGAACATGGCCCATAGAGAGAACGCTGTAGCTTTGTGTTCTGCAAAATGGAAAGCATGTTTAAATTTAGCCTAAAATGTACTGATTACAATATAATGAATATGCTCAGGTTTAATGTGCTTACCTTGTCTGTTTGCCTTTCTTTTGACAGAGAAAATGGCCAGAGGTGAAAAAAGTCATGCATGGCAGGAATTAAAATGTCAAAATGTGTTATGAATAACAACCTATAAATCCATAAATAAGGCAAAAATCAGGCAATCCAAGGTCAGTCATTCAAGGATACTCAATTGAAAAGCATAGCAAGTCACTAGTTAGGCTTTCTCATTTGTCTTGAAATGCAAATAAAAGTATTGACAAATGGCATAAGCATGTCAATACATACCAATAAAGTATATTCTGATGTCTTCCATCAGATTCTCTGTCCTTCTGCCTTAAGGGACTAATCAACAGTGTTTGCATTAATGCATTACTAAATTACAAGTTACAACAATGTGATTTCTTTCTGGAACAAGTAGTGTAAGGGATTACTTTATTGAAATTCAGTAATTACATTGTAGTTAGTAGTCCCACTAATTGACATTTTGGAGGTTGTCTTATTCGCTCTTTTACCAAGACTTCGTAATTTTCCATTCTGTGTGTTGAGTGGCCAGACTGGACTGGGACATGTCAACTTGCCCTTCCCAGTAACTCCATGGTTAACTTATTCAATAATTGTGTGTTCTTAGCTGGCTTTCTAAAGTTAGCTCCTTATGGGTTTGTGGACCCCTCACCTGTGGAACCTTTGCTGATGTTTGCAAGCTTAAAAGCTAGCTGTAGCTGTCAGGAAAGACCTCTGGGCAAAAGAAAACCTGGAAGACCAAATGTGACCTGCCGCATAACTCGGATGAGCTAACAAATATGAACTCAACATGGGGCAAGGCTTAACATGTAGGAAACAATGGAGGGACCTCATTGTGGCCTTGTGTCCCACAAGGAGGATTACCTAAAAAATGTAGGCAGGTTGCTTGTTAAACCATAATGTCTTGTTTTTTCTAATTTTACAAGTGTTAAGTATAGAATATGTGATGTGTGGGTGTGGAGACTTTGGAGTTGTTTAAAGGCACCCTTTGACTGAGGTGTACTGAGTAACACAAGTAACAAGAATGGAATTAATTAGTTCTGCTGTTGAGTAATTAGCACAGTAAGTACTTTTTCAGTAAATAATATAATTGATTAAATTTTTTAAGTAATTTGTCCAACAGTGCTAATAAATGTCAAACCCTTTCCTGAAATCACACACATTTACACAGTCCTGTGGTTGAATGATTGAACGCTGCATCCCCTCGTGTGTCCTGAAAGAGTTCTTTCTTTGCAACATCAAAGTGGAAATGCAAAATAAGCTTACCGAATGAAAAAATGAAACACAGGCGGAGAGAATCAGGTTGAATATAATGTCCATACCCTCTAACTTCAGCTTCATTGATATTATATGAGTGGAGTAAGGACTTCAAAGGATGGCTGGGTCCGATCAATGGTGCAGATTCCAGGGTTTTATGTTCACTCTTGCAGCTGGCATCAACAACTTGAAGAAAGAAAGAATGATCCTTCCTTCCCTGCTTCTCTTACCTACAGAATATCAGACTTTTCACTCCTCACTTCTTTCTTTAACCTGCCTTGTCATTCTACAATTCCTTTATCTTTTTTCTGAGGCGGTCACAGGGTCAGTGGAACCCAATGAAACACTGAACACATACACAGACTGGTGTGGCGCAGCCATTGTTGCTTTTCCCAACTCAACTGAAAATGAGTCTTTAGTTATGTTGTTAGTTTGTATGGTAGCGTTTAAAATATTCATACTGCATGTTGGCTTGTTTCGATTTTATTTTTTGTTGGGGGGGGGGGGGTGCGCTGTTATCTTGGTTTGTGACGTGAATGCCAATAGAGTAAAAATCAGGGAAAACAAAGAAACATCTGTTGTCAAATGTTACTGTATTTGCACACACTGCTCACTGACATTTAAAGTGAGTAATTTTTTACTTGTATTTTACAATTATTTGGACTTGATTTGACTGAATGTAATTATTTTTCAGGTGTTTTCTGGTTGTGTGTTGTGTACTTTAGTGCTTTCTTACAGTAGCTCACAAGTTTTTGAAAGAACGTAAAGGTAAAACTACACGACGGCTGTAAATGGTATTCTTATTGAAATATATAAATATAATTATTTATAACTTATACACACTACTTTTGGCTCTGCGGGGGAAGGCATGGAAATTGCATCACACTCTCTAGCTTCCTGAAAAGACAGTGTGAAATTGAAAAACGACTCCACATCCTGAAATGATATTTATAAATCCCAGCAGCACGTCGGCAAAAAAATTCTAAGAAAGGATTGAATCAATCCACGAGCTCAGCAAACAAAACATCCTTTTACACACAGTACATGACATATGTTTGAGGCAGTCACCAGCAATGTGATAATGTGTGATTATTATGTTATTATATTATATTATGATATTATGTTTCTTTTAAAATTCCCAGGTTATTTTCTGTTTAGTTACTTGTGGTTGTATCTAAGTGACATCTTTGGTTTTTGGAATTCCACACACAGTACAACAAAGTAATTCCCATGGTTTTTATTGACAAAATACACTTTTATGTCTTTTTTTATCAGGTACTGCCTTACAGTTTTCACTCTTAAGACATTGTTTTGTGTTACTGGAAGTGTAAGCTCGAACAAACAAATGTACAAAAATACTGTGCTTTCCGACTTCACAAAGTAACTCATAAACACACGGCATTTACAAGCCAGTGAGGAATTCCCATTGCAGCTTCAAGGGAAAAGTTTCTGACAGGTTTATTGGGGGACGTGGATGTGAGCCCAAGGGTTCCAAAGAACTGCTTAATACAAGATTGTTAGAGAACGCCGGATGAACTCTTTGACGCCAAGTGTGGAGCCAAGAAAAGCCGAACCCTCGGAGATAAGAACTGAGCCGTGTTACAGTGGTGAATATTTTAGCACATCATATCAAGATAATTCTTCTTATCTGTCTCACTCTTTTACCAGGACAGAATCCATTTAGGAGGTGTACCGCCCCCCCCCCCCCCCAAAAAAAAAGTCTTACTGATGGCATCAAAGTCTGGGCTAAATGGTTAAGAATGGCACAAAGTGCATCTCCCCACTGAAGTGTTCTGCACTTTTATCTGTCTTTTGTATGGTTGCTCTGTCTTTAATAGTCTGAGTACTCTGCCTTTAGTCCTCTGGATTTATAAGTGCCTTTAATGGCCCTTTTAGGCCCAATATGAATAATGTAAGCCAGGTGTGCGCTTTAAGGTACTTAAGCAATTAAAGACATGAGAGCAGAGCACATATTTACCTTAAAAATAGAATGTGTTTTGCATGTATAATTGGCCCCGTGCAAGGCTGGTTGTTTAAATATGCAATGGTTATACTAATGAGTGTCACCACAGGAGAATCACAGGGCTAGTTGTGACAAAAAGCCTCCAGCAGTCTTCTCACCTACTTATTAATATATGTGATCAGGGTATTGAACTAAATATGGTCCTACTTTGATCTAAAAATAAATTAAAAGAAATACCTTAGAAATATAGGCTACTAAACATGTCTCTTAGCAGGATTGTGGACAGATTTAAACTGTTTTTTTTTCTGGAAAATGTTGCTGTTGTTGCTGAGATGAGCTTGAACAGATTTTTTATTTATGATCCCATCTGTAATAAAACAGGTGTATTGTATGAGGAATAAAGGGCAAACCTTTTTTGAGGGCAAGAGAATGTAAAAGTGTAATTGAACAGTAACAAAGAAGGGATGAGAGATACATTTCTCATCTAGCAATGTGGAATACTTTTTTTTGCTCAGCAGAGGCACCAGTTTTTTACCTTTAAATAGTCTCCATTGCTGGATTCCAAAGTAAGTGGTGACAGGTAATTGTGAATGACAAGATGAGTTTCAGGTAGAGACAATATTTAGATTACCTCAAAGCTGCAACACATTTTTTTTTTCACTGTTTAACTAAACATCTACAAAACCAGTAGTGAAATGTAACTAACTGTGCAGTTTTGAGGTTCTTTACATGGGGATTTCTAAATTACTTTACATATACTTTATGCTTTTATTCCTACTCCTACTACACTACATCAATATTGCATTCCACTGCATTTATCTGACAATCTAGCTACTAGTTGCTTTTGAGAAGACGATTTTTTACAAAAATATAAGCTTATAAAATTCAATGCATTGTTACATACTACAGTAAATCAGTGGTTCAACCTTTTTGGCTTGTGACCCCTTATAAAAAGAAGTGTCTAGTTGGAGCCCCGTGTCACATTTCAGATGTCTATGAGCTCCACCAAAGGCACATTTCCCCAAAAACTTTTCAGAAGCTTTCATTTTAATAACTCTTTGAAACCAAAAGAGGTCAAATTATCCGATATTTCAGAAAAAAAAACAGACAAAAGTAATAAATAAATAAAAAGACATTTGTGCAGCAACACTTTTCTTCTTTCCTCCCTCATTAATCATATCAAAAACCCTCAGATTTGTCCTGTGACCAAAATAAATAAAATAAATTAAATCTACTTGTTCTACTTCTAAGTCTACTAGTTTCCTTTTTTCCAAATTACTGAAATTGAGATAAAAAATCTGCTGCTTGATGGCTATGGGGTGTTGAGCAGCTGCTTAGTGTGCTTATGCCTTGAGGCACTTGTGATGATAAAATGAGTCAGGGCTGCATCTTTACTTTTGATTGTTTTATAATACTCCACTGTACAGCTGGATATATTAAGGATTTAAACCTCACAGGTCCCAGGTTTAAGGGAGGTGCACCATGCAATGTCAACAGTAAGCCATCATTTCAGTCTAAGTTGTGGAAAGTGAGACAGCTTGGCAGATCGATACTACATTCCCTCTGTGCAGTGACTCAGCAAATATACACAGATGATCACAGAGGGACAATTGTACATGGGCTTGATACAATACAGGTGCTTTGTCTATCAGTGAAGGTGGACACACATAATGTCTGATAACATGTCTGCAAACGTTTGAATAAAGACTAGAGATGCCTCCGATACTGCCTAAAACGATGGCATCAGTATCGGGAAGTACTGGAGTTTATGCACCGATCCGATACCACGTAATAAAGCCCTAAAGAAAATCTATGTTAAAGTACTTTATTTATGTTCTTTTTTCGTTATAACTGACTGTCAAACTGGATAATAAAAGAAAGTTCTGTGGCATTCATTGTTTGTGTTTGTTCATGTTTCACAAAGAGTTTAACCTGAGCCAGACCGACAACAAAGATAGAAATCATATCACATCCATACAGGGATAGTAGTATACAGTTGTTAAAACATAATAAAATATATGACACACTGGTATCGGATCAGTACTCGGTATCGGCCGATACGCAAGTTCAGGTATCGGAATCGGTATCAGGAAGCAAAAAATGGTATCGGCCCATCTCTAGTAAAGACTAGTGGATATATGAACACTAGTGGAGGAGTGCCTTTCAAACATGAATGCTGCTGTACCATACGCTTGAACAGGCTGTGTGTTGCACTTGAATCCACTTCCACAGAGAAAGTGTGGAAAGACTCATTAACAGGCAGGTAACGGCTTTGGATTACTGCACGGAATATAGTAAGCTAAATTTAAAAGTATAAACTATCCATTTAAAGGGGAAACCACACATCAGCATTAACCAATGAGCTGAGTCTATTTTTATCATATTATCATAAAAGTAGGAGGGCTAAGATTAATTTCTATGCAAGGTGGAAGAAACGTGCTTTAGAAATGGATATATTGGATACAAAGATGAGAGGTGATCAAATATTCAGGTGTGATAATCTTCCAGGAAGCTGTTGAAATTATGTCTTCCAATTTATCTGTCTCTTTCTTCATATGTTTTGTGAGCTATCACACTTGTTAATCAGGTCACGTTTCTCCCTTTTCCCTGCTCAGTCGGTTACGAAAGAAATGTGATCCAATATCTGAAAATGCGATTTAATGAACCTTTTTCTGTGCGCCGTCCAGAAGACTGTGGATGTAGATTACTTTAATGAATAAGAGAGTAGAGCTTGCTCTGAGAGAACGTCACCAAAATGCAGATGATGGCTTGAAAACGTTAAAGTGAGTTTTATTTATCACGGTCTATTACAGCATGTACAAGCTTTCATGATCAAGGCAATGACCCGTTTTTCCAGACAACTAACACAGCATGTGGTTTGAACACACTGTGGGAGTGAAAATGCATTGGGCTTGATTTATCAAGCAGTGTAGAAATTTCTGCAGTGAGCACTGCTGTAATAAGCCGATCCATCGCTGCGTGGTTTGAGTGTCTGCTCAGTTTTATATTTCCCATCCTTTCAGTGTTAATTTTACATTCAGTACATGCACCATGATGTTCATGCACTGGTATTTGGATATATTACATTATTTGGATGAGGGAAATGAGGGGATATATACAGTATATCAATGAAATTGTGACGTGATCGTTGTCAAATCCATCATCCTCTTACTTCTTGTCTCCCTTCTTTTGTTTCAATGGGGGCTGTTAAAGGTGGAGGTTTCCTTTCTGTGAGAGGTAAGAGAGTCACTGTTTCTGTAGTCTGCTTAAAACCCTTAAATAACTCTGTTAAATTCCATGTTCTTGCCTTAGAGGATGTAAGCAGTGGCATTTTAGTAGTCTTCATTGTGTCTCCAATTTCTTCAGCTTGGATGCCTGCAAGTCTTTATGGAGTCCTTCGATAGTTAGAGTTATTTCATGTGTGATAGTAGTAATTTGCTCATAATTCATTTTTACTTCCATTTTCCCCCCACTGTATTTTTTGTCAAATTCCTCGTCTTTATCAGCTTTAGGTTTTTGTAGTCAGAAGTTCTTACAAGCACCTAAGCACTTTTTCCTCACGTATGTAGAAAGTCCAAATCCGCTACACGACAGCTGGGGGCTTGTTAAACTTATGTAATGATTCACTTAAAGAGGTGCATTTACCTTAATAATGATCTTTTTATGGGTCTTAAAACTCTGTAGACTAGTGGAACATGTTCACACCAAGCCCTGTGTCTGAGCCATATTTATTTATTTTCTGTAGATGGAGACTTAGCATCCTATACACACAACTGAATACCAATTCTACAATTTCCTTGATCAATATAGCCTAAAGATATTCAGAAAAGAGCACAAAACTCACCACAACTGAATGAATAAAAAAATGAAATTGAAAAATGTATAAATAGGCCTACATAAATTAAATAGGTTCTTACTTGTTATACAGCAAACAGCAGAAGAAAGCATCGCCACACTAGGGCACACATACTTTAGATGTGTAAGTAATGTAAACACCAGAGGTGGGGCAGCCATCAAAAAGAGCCTGTTCATTTTATTTGCACATGTGCGATGCTACGTTGCTAAGCAACACAGTGATTGTTGAAATTCTCTGCAGGACAGTTGCTTGCAACCCATCAGTGAATAATGACTGCAGAATAAGTGTATTGTAGTGTGAGTTTGTGCTCTGCAAAGTCATCCACAATCTGCCCAAGATACAACTGATTTGCACAATCGTCCTCAATGCATATACTATGACATAATGTGATTCACCCTTTTGTCAATCACACTCCTCAAATAGTTTTTTTGATCTTGGAGAATAAGCACTCAACAGTCACAACCCCACATTGATTTTCAAAGATAGCAGAAAATTGCACAAAATCAAAAGTCATCACTAGGTGATAGCATAAGAGTTTTTGCCAGACCTAGAATGCGCCTGTTGGCCGTGCAGTTACAGTGTAGTTTTTTGCAACTATTTTTAAGCTTTCTGACAAAATTACTGAATATAATTGAGCTTTGAAAAATCTTCAGCTTAAATAATAATGAAGAATAAAGACTGTGTTGCATATCCATCATTATAAAGATATCCTTCCTTGGATTTATTGCCTATAACAGAGATCTTCAACAGGGGGTCCGTGACCCCTAGGGGGTCCTCAGAGTTGCTGCTAAATTATTGTTTTATGGTTTAAAAAAAAGTAAAATGTCTGTCTGAAAATATACATCAACATGAATCCAACATATTATTAGTAAAGATTAATCTTTTTTTTAATGTACACAACATTGATGATAGGCTTACTGGCCTGTAGCTAAGGTAGCCATAAGGTAGCCATTCACAGATACAGTTAAGCTTACAAATTCAATGTGCCCCATTTTAACATTAACAAATGACGTATAAATATATGAATATGCCAACAATTTGTTTTTGAAAAGCTTAGTATTGTATGCAACATAAAAAGGAATGTGTAAAGGCTGTAGGCTGCCCACACGTTATTGTAGGCCCAGTTTAATATAATAATATAATATGCTAATATGCTCAATTTCGTACAATATATGTAGTAAGGGGTCCCTGCTCCATTTCTTTTCAGCTAAGGGGTTCTTGGCCTAAAAAACATTGAAGACCCCTGGCCTATAAGTCTTGAGGATGCTTTCTTTTGGGTTGGGGGCATAGAGTTAGTTTTTCAACTGCTGTCCAGGGTGCTGAATCTAAAGAAAAGAAATCAGAAGTCAGAAATTAGGAACTCTGCACTTGGGGCCACTTAAAAAAACATTACAATTTTACCCTCCCAGGTTCACAGACTCTCCTTCAAATTCATACAGCAGAAAAAGTAACTTTGCATACAAACTTTGTTCTCATCTCTGAAAACAAGCCTCCAATTGTGTTTTTGCAATGTTGCGTCAGGGTACAATATCAGGCAAAAGATTTTGATATGTGTACTTTAATTGAAATTTCAACCATGTCAAGCCCACAGATAAGCCTTAGAATATCCATAAGAAATAATCCATAAAAATAAAATAAAATCTAAATGAAAGCTTGATTTTTAGACTACAGTACTGGTGGTGTCAGTCTTCTACAGAGATCCATGCAACATTTAAGTGGGTTATTGTGATTCTTAATAGGATGGGAATGCAGGGTATGTGCACCAACTCTCATCACACTGGAATTGTCCTTTAAAGTGATTCACTGAAGTCTGCATATGATGATGTTATTGACATGTGGATTGGATTATTCTTCTTTCATGTCATCTCAGATGGTTTTGATATCGATGGTATGATGGTAAATGCCTTTGGGATGATGTCAAACATATTTTCCCACTTTTGTTTATATCATTATCATCTGCTTATATCTGAGAAGGAACTCTTACACACATAAAAAAAGACCACAATTTTATGAGACGTGCCATGTGCAAGGCTTTGCTCTTCTGTGCTGTAATACAGTGTGAAAGGCAGCCTTTCCACTTTAGATTTTAAAGCCCCTATGGAGTAACATTTTATGAGTTGTAGCACCTTAGAGTTTATCAAGGAATTTTAGTCAAACGACCTTACTTGTGAGGTGCTTAAGATTATTTTATAACTCTATACTGGAGGCCTGTGATAGCGATGACTCATCACAAAGGGGTTGCCAAAAAATTCTGAGCCTGGCCTTGCTTGCCTGACAAAAATCTTTATATGTTTATTGCGCAGTGCATTCAGGCACCTGTCCAGGTTTGGAATAAGGTTGCTCCAAAGGATACTACTCTGTGTGTCCCATCAGCTTCAGAGCTGTTTCTGATGGCTCTGCAAAAAGGTTATTTCCACTCATGCAGCCATAGCATACTATTGCCTTTTTCACCTGGAGTCTCCTTAGAATCACTAGCATATTAGCAAAATACCTACACAAGGGCAGGCTGTTATAGCTGATGATAGCCTAACAACCCTTTTAAGTAAACAAAGTCAAAACCCTCACAGTGTTAGTGTGCAAGTAATTTTCATGAGACAAGCCAGCACCGTGCATGTATGTTTATGTCATTTGACTCATTTGATTGGTTTAAGCTAATTTGCATAATGCAAGGCAGCAAAGCCTGCAGGTTTTTTTGCGTGTGGGGGAAGATAAAAAGCCAATTAAGGTTAATACGAGAGGGAGATAAATTGGTTCACAAGAGTCATAAGATTATGTGTAAAACAAACTGTTGAAGACAATAAAAGGGAAACGTCGTAGATATATTATCTACATTTGCATCTCTAATGTAAATGCTTTATTAGGTTCATATCTGCGTCACAAAGAGCTGCATTATTTTTAGACACACTAGCAGCCTAGATCTCTAGATGCTGATGTTGTTTGCTCCATTAGATTGTCGAGGGGTCCAAGTCTCTTGACAATTATTGAAGGGATTGCTACGGCATTTGGTACAGACATTTGTGGTCTCTAGAGGATGAATCATGACATGGATAAATCATTGATGATCCCCTGACTTTTGTTTTCTAGCACCACAATGACAAAACTTTACATCTTTTTTTTAAAGATTTGTTTTGGGCTTTTCCGCCTTTAATTTGACAGGACAGCTAGGTGAGAAAGGGGAGCGAGAGGGGGAAGACATGCAGGAAATCGTCACAGCTCAGATTCGAACCCTGGACCTCTGGATATGTGTGCCTGCCCCACCCATTGTTTCAACCCGGCCACGCAAAACTTTACATCTGTCCAATACTTTACTTTTATGACTGGATGACTAAGTCGTGCCAACCATACTTTTCATGCTGAAAGCTAGCATACGGACACTTATCATGATAATGTAACACATTAACATATAGAAACATACATTTAAATGTCAATTTAGCTACATTTGTAGGCCACAGTCTTTACCGAGACACACTGCCTCCGACCTGTCCAATGTTGCCTTGTGCAGGATACACCTCATGCTGTAAGCAAATATTTTATATAGGGCTGTCAATCAATTAAAAAAATGTAATCAAATTAATTACATACTCTGTAATTAATTGATCTAAATTAATCGCATACATAATTAACAGTGCCTGAACCGATACTTTTTAATAAAAAAAAAAAAAAAAAAGAAAAAAAAGAAAGGTAGGCTACTAAACAACAGTTGGCGACATTAAATAACTTGTTTATTGCTAAGGCCATATGGTAAAAAATTAAATGATTTAATAATAATGTAATAACTATAACAATAACTTATTTCCGACGTTGGCAGCTGCAGATTGTTACACCCTGGTGTTGAACAAGGGGGTAAGCGTCTCCTCACAACCCAAACCTCCTATGGCGCCATTTTTGATGCTAACAAGCCATCATCCCCCGTTAGCATTCCATTGACTGCCATTCATTTTGACTTCACTTCGACAGTGTCATCTAAAGTGTTTAAAAACATTGTTTATTTCTAAAGAAACACAACAATGTATAAAAGGCTCCATTACCTTGTACCTCACGTTATGGCTCCATAGCAGACATTTTTGTAAAAATAGGCTAACGATTGTGTCATAACCAGGGGACTTACTATCGCATAGTAGAGGAATTACCGTATAGTACAGGAGAAGCTCGCAGACAGTTTCGACTTACATTAGCTGTTTAAGTTTAAATACTAATGTTAACTACCATTTTAGTTAGCAATAATTAGCCTGTGTCCATGTTATCTCCTTACATATACCTACGCTCTCCGTCTCTGCAAGATTGGGAATGATTGAGATTTCTCTTGGCACAGCTACCAGAAGGCTTACAACTTTCAGACAGGATGCTCACGTCACATTTATGTTGTCTCTCTCAGTTGGAGGCTGCAGAGTAACGCTCGGCGCTCACCGGAAAAGTGCTTCTAATGGGCTTCACTGATCTCCATCCAGAGCAACGGGATCTGTTGGTCCATTCTTATATAATGTCTATGTCTCAGTGTTGAATCCTCTACAGTGAAATACAGACAAACTTTACACCATTTAGCGTTAGCTGTCAGCATTTTAACCGTTTTTAATCCAGCTACTAGCTAGCGGTAGGCTAACGTTAGCTGCTGTTGAGTATAGTCAAAGCCCGTCTACGGAAAGCCGTTCCACTCCCTATTCAGCCCCATTGTACCTACTTTGGTTGCAGTTCCACCAGAGTTCCACTGGGGGTGATCACGGTCCAGTGCTAAATGAATGGGGCCCTATGGAGCTAGACGGCTAAATTTGTCTCTTTCGCCTGATTGTCGTTGAGAAATCTCAGATTTGATTGTAGTTTTTGCAAGTTCAACATGGATTATAGGTCAAAAGTTGAATGAACGAGTACTTATGCCCTTTCGATTTGTTACAGGTTGAGTCGTTGTTGCCATAACACGCTAGCATTCTGCTAATGAATGCTGATTGGTCAGTGAAGGAGACCCCACTTGACGGCATCCGAAGCAGAACCAGAATGTCAGAATGAATATTTCGGCGTGGTCTTTAAAACATTAGCAAACCTCTTTCTAGCACGTGTATTAACAGGGAGAGGCTAACCTGTCAGCTGTGTTGTCGATGCCTCGAGAGAAAAAAGTGCTTGCCGTAAAGCAGTATCTCTGGCCGTACATGTGTATGATGTCATTGAAATTTTAAAAGGCTTTTTAGAACAAAAAAGCGACTTTAAAAAAAAATCTAACACCCAGCAGTGTGCATTTTCTTAGCCTCCACTTTCGAATGCAACATTCAAATTACTAGACAAAAAATGATATCCTGAGAAAAGTGGATTTTGAGGGGTATAGCTCCATAGAGTCCCATTCATTCTGCACTGGCCTGTGAGCGCCCCCTATATGGAACTCTGGTGGAACTGCAACCAGTTCAGAAGCCGGAAGTAACGAGGGAGTGGAACTTCTTCCCATATTAGAAATTCTTTGGTATAGTGTTAACTAGCTAGCGGTAGGCTAACGTTAGCTGCTGTCGAGTATAGCGTTAACTAGCGTCACGTGCAGCAGTGTTTGTGTTGCCTGTATCGTCTGTTTCAGAGCATCAGATAGAAGTGTAGACATATCAGTGGCACCAGATTTCGGTACCCAACCCTATTCAGGAAGAAGATTTGTATAAGTAAATGTTCCAATCAATGATCCAGGCAGCACATTCTCGTCTCCCTCCTTCATTTTACAGTCCAATGGTGGCTAGAACGGCTCTGGGTCAAACGTCAATATGGAATGGATTAATCTGCGTTATTTTTTTTAACGCAGACGCGTTATTTTGACAGCCCTAATTTTATACCTTTGCTGGAAGGAGGGATAAAAGGGAAATTGCAAGCACCACTCATCCCAGCATTTGGGGATTCATTCCACTGTTTGAGAAACGATTGTAGCAAAGATTTCAATTTGGAACCCAATGTACTAGCTGTGGTTAACCTGAGCCAAGTCTGCCAATGTGGAGTTGACTGAGTCTGAGATGTCCTGGCTGGTATAACCACCACACTTACTTTTTAAAGAAACCTTTAGCACCATTTCAGGCACCTGAGAGCAGCAATGTTGTCTGTCCAGCATTCACTAAAAAATGTTGCTTAGCATTAGCCTCATGGGGCTGCTACATAGCAAGTCTATCACCTTTAACTCTTAATTACAAATTATTTTTTTCCCACAACGTATTCACTTGCTCAATACACATTTATTTAACTGTTTTGTAAAATATTTATGAATGGTACATGGCTATACTTAGCTACACTCATGCATTATCAATGAACTTTGCTAACAGATTTGTTTCATAACAGTTCCACACTACTTTAGCTTAAGCTGCTTACCATAAACAAAAGATGAACATTAAGATAACCAGTGTTTGTGTGTTTACTTAGACAAAAGTCCTTACATTACAGTCTAAAGAACTGCTTTTCTCTCTTACAGCATACCTTCATACGATTTCTCTCCTTCATTCTCATCCTATTTACACAGTTTGTTTAATGAAAATAATAACCACCTACTCTTTCTCTCTGTAATGAAAATTATTCTTTACTGTAGGAGATAGATGGTTTAAAATCACTACCCCACTTGAATGGCCTCATGAGATCAAGACTAAAATATCACTCTGTATAAATAATATACAAAGCATGGTATGTGTGATGGCATGATATAGTATTTGTCTTCATGTGGCTCACTGGTTGGCTGTCTGTTTATTCATGCATTAAACCAACCATTTCCTATGAATTCACCATTGGCGTTTATGTTTTCCTGTTAACCGTTGACCTGGGGAGCGACACATCAACTCCCTCCTCACGTCATCCCATGAAAGACGATTCCAGCAAGGTCAGTCTTTTTCTAGCTATTGATAACTCTGTAGATCAGTGCCAGTGACCAATAAAATGTAGAGTCAAGGACTTCTAAATCCAATCACTGCAAGCCAAAGGGACTATATCATTCCCTGCGTCGAAGGACTTTATGATTTGGAACCAATTGATTTGGTTGTGATGCTGTAAAACAAAGTGGATTGTTCAGATATATTCAACATCAGGCCTTGATGATTAAGATGTGAGACTCAGCAACACAGCAGCACAAGTTTATGATTACTGGATTAGGAACAGAATCCATATTTCATAAATGAGAGCGTAGAGAGTAGAATTCCATGTGAGATGTTCATTATTTCCTCTCGGAACAACTGTCTTGTTCAGAGGAACAATTGTAGACCATAGCTTAAAATGTGAAACAAGCAAATGAAATTGAACCTTTGATATGGAAGTTATTGCACATGGGTAATAGCAAAAATGTTGTAAGCTAGGACAGGGTAATATGTGAAATACTCTTACATTTTTTGTTTAGGAAGAGAACGCCTGAATAACTTTGTGAAAGGTTTATGGACAAAGAGAGAAGAGAGAGACAACAAAGATAGGCTTGTGTCAAAAACTAAATTGTTAAGTTCAGAAATGTGTTCCCCGGCCAACAGGGAGCTTGAGTTGCCTGGTAACCCGTTGCAGCTTGGGAAGTTGGGAGAGAGCAGTAGTCTTTGTAAATTGCCTCACAGTCTTGGTGACTTGACAGCTGATCTCTCCTGGTTTGACAGCCTCCCTATAGTGCTGGACATCACTTGATTTTTCAACTTTAGGTCTGACACTGTTTTGACTGCATCACGTATTTATACCTATGCTTTCATGTTGGGAATATTTTGTCACTTCATACTTACTATCTATACTATCTGTATTTTGGTTAGTTTTTTCTGGATGTTTTAAGTTTTTATGCATATATTGCTGATGGTTCTATTTGTCATCAGCAGTTGTACATTTTAAGCCACGCTTCGTGGTTAAGATTGAAATGTCTTAACAAATATCAGATGGATTGCCATGAAATTTGGTACACAAATCCATGCCCCTCTCCGGATGCATTTAAATAACTTCAATGATCCCCTGACTTTTCATCGAGCACCATCATCAGGTCAAAATTGCGCTGTGTTGCAGACCAAATGAAACGACTCAAAAACAAAAACCCGGAATTATTTAATTTTCCTTCAGCCTCACCAGGACTTTGTGTTAAGTGATAATTAGCAAATGTTAGCATGTTAACACACTAAACTTAGATGTTGAACATAGCTAAATATCAGCATGGTAAGACTCAGTCAGGCATTAAATTACAGTAGGAGCATGCTAGCATGCTAAAGTTAGCACTTAGCTTAAAACACCACTCACATGTTGTCATGCTAGCATAGCTGTAAAGTGTTTCAGGTTTTATATGTGGTGTGTTCACACCAGAAAAGTGACAAAATGAAGTATACTCAGACCACACTGTATTCATACTAAATATGAAATATGAAAAATAAAATAAATGGCGGGGAAACAGCTCTAAGCTCTAGATCCAAAAAACAGCACAAAGAAATAAGTATTACATTTTGGAAAAATATGTTGATGTCTACTTGTGAAGTTTACTTGGTTGCAACATTCCAAAATTAGGAGTTTGATTGACATCCGACAGATTGTACTGTATAATTTCCTCTTAGTATAAAATGTTTAAGTGTGTTAAATTTTGAACAGTGTAATATGACAATAATATGTCTAGTATCTTGCTGCGTCTACTCAGTTTCTAAGATATAGACACTTCTTTTGGTAACATACATCTCTCTGTCACTACTTAATCATTATTAAATTAATAACATGCTATTCTATGATATTTTTGTTCACTATTGTGGTGACATGTTCTTAGTTAAGAAGTCACTGTGGGGTGTTTTTGCACAGCACCTGTCAGAGATCACTTGGCACTCAGACAGTGTGGGTGTGCACTGTGCTGTATGTAGAGTCTTTGTTGATGAAGGTTTCTGTAGGTGTTACATCTCTCTGTCTGCTCAGCGAGTCACTCTGTTTATTCCAAACAAACCGATGTTGCTGCTCCAGTCATAAATTATATCACTTCCAGCACTCCTCAGGATTTTCTTCGTAATTTCTACACAAACCAGATGTTAAGGTTTAGATTGAATCCGTAGTGCTTTATCAATCAGTGATAGCAAGCGACAAAGCACATACTTCTTTATATGGTTGTGTTGAAATTTCAAATCATGAGCTATTAGCACTTTGTGTCGAAAAATGTGTCCTGTTCACAGAGCTCATTTTAAAATGGATAGATAGAGTAATCAGAGATAGATTTGACCATTAGACTTGTTATGCTGATACTTGGAGAGCAAGGATGATTTTATTTCATTCATATTGGCAACACAGTTATTTTAAAATACATTATTCTGATAGATGTTTCTTGGTACTGTAGATGCTTCACTCGATTCTGTCCTTTAGTACAGAAAGGCAGTCCAACAGTATTCATCTTGAAAGACATCCAGATAGTCTAGTTTCATCATCTCACACAAGGTGAATACTTTCTGTCATCATCAAGTTGATGATTTGTTTTTTTCATGTAAAAACAAAAGAGGCTTTTGCTGGATATATATGGATTCAAAGGAAAATGTTCTGTTGAAAGCACGCACTTGAAAGGTTTTGTGACTGAATGTTTAAAAACCTGCTCACGCAGACACTCCGTACAGTTCAAAGTATTGCTTTGCCTCTGTTAAGTGAATCACAGATAAGATCACTTCATTTACACTTACATATACATTACACGTACCATTTTTCTTGCCAATAAAAATGATGTGCATGTTTAAGTCTGACAAGGGTTTGAATAGTATTGTTTTTACAATGAGCAGCCCAGTAGCGTCATTGTTGGTAAAATATACAGCAATGTACATGTAATTCTGTATTTGTAGCCATTTGCACATATATTTCCATGAAATTACAGTTACTGATACTTTTGAGAGTTCTTTATAACAGACAAAAGTTATGTTTACATTCAGTGTTACTCACCAAATTGCATTGTGTATCCTTGAGGTCTAACGAACAGGTTTGATATATTGGCTTCCTCATAGAAAAATTGCAAAGCAGATTTTTTTGAAGATTATTAGCATTGTTTACATCCATGTTTACTTGCTAGCAGTCCTTCCCTACGTTTGCTGGCAGATTGCTGTTTCTTGACTCATTATGCATTATACTGCCACCTGTAGATCAGTGGAATAGTGTGTAACCCTAGACAGGAATATGTCAATGTGTGCTCCTATTGGGCAAACCAACAATTTTTCTATTCTTCTTTAGTTAAATAATGTCAAGAACAATTAGTCAGGCAAAATGTGTATATTTTCTTTAAAATCCCATTGTGCGATTCTAGGGGTAAATACAGCAATTCCAGTCAATTAAACCATCACTAAGTCAGACTGCCTGTCTCTTTCTAACTGATCCCATTTGTTATCACACTGCATTATATCCTTCAGCAATATCGTGTCTCAAAAGAATATGAGAACTGATTAAATTTGGACAGTCATGGACCATTTCTCCCGGAGTGTAGCTTCCTCTTTCACAGGCTTTGTGACTGAAAACGTCTTTGCCCTTTGCCTTCTTGCTCCATTTTGCGAGTATAAACCTCTCAGTACTGCAGATTAAATGTTGCCTTAAAGTGTCAGGCAGCAGAGACCAGCCTGACTGTGAGGAAGTGATGCAGAGGTACAGGAAATAAAGCTGTCCCTCTCAGACTAAGGAAGATGGTATGAGATGTTCCTTTTGAAAGTTCAGGGTGCTAAAGATGATTATGTGTGTGTGTGTGTGTGTGTGTGTGTGTGTGTGTGTGTGTGTGTGTGTGTGTGTGTGTGTGTGTGTGTATATATATATATATATATATATATATGTATGTATGTCTGTATGTATGTATGTATGTATGCATGTATGTGTCTGTATGGATATATAGCCCATATATGTATTATATAAGATAAATGTGATAAATATAAATGAGATACAAATATGTGGTAAATGAAATAATAATAATAATAATAATAATAATAAAACAATTTTTATAAATAATAAATAAATTAAAACAGAAAAAATTGACCATGAAAATTATGACACTGGTCATTTCATGCAATCTAACAAGCTTTTCTTTCTCCCATTTCACATTTGTCTTTGGTTACTTTCTGCTACCAATGCATCCATGGTAAAGATCTCCAGGAAAAAAAGGAAAAGTTATACTTTTATTTAGTACAATGGAAAAGTAAATGTCCTTGACAACTATGTCCAGGCAGGAATTTACAGATTTTGCAGATCGCAACTTTTTTTTTTACCACAATAATATAAAAAAAAACCTCTTTATAGGCATAGGGCACAGTAACATTATAATATTATGCAAATCCATTACAATAGCCCTGCAATAAATACAGCCTTTGTGAAGCCTATAATGTTCAATCAGTGTTGACAATGTCACTGAAGTGCTGACAAATTAAGACTTAGGTTTCAGAAAGGTGGTATTTATTGCAAGGTTGCACAGGTGTTCATGTCACTGTCCACCCCCCTGCATGTGAACATGGAAATATCCTCATTATATGTCAAATTTGTTGCCAGGATGAAGAGCTGTAGGATGCATAACATCACTACAGGCAGAAAATGAATATTTATGAAAGTAAACTTTTACAGGACATAGGTTTTTACAGTAATAGTGTCAAACAGAACAGCTCAGGATGTTTTCCATTTAAACGACGATAACACTGTTTTCTTTCCTCGCAGAGAAACACTGGCTGCTCTGTGGATGTGACTGGCTCATTCTCTCTTGGTGTTGTTTATACTGAGGGGGCATTCATGAGTCAAACTGATATTGCCACTTAGTGTTCATCACTTATAATGAGCAATATAATCAACCAATTACATTCATAATAGTGTGTGCTGATTTCCAATTTACTCAGATATCATTTCTTTTCCTGTTTTTTTTTTACTTTTGAGTAGGAGGCTATCAGTTGATCAGATAACATCTAAATTAACTTGAAATAGTGTATCTGTTAAAGTCAAGTAACATAAATCAGTTGTAACATACCCAGACATCAAATGCTATACACCTCACTGAGTACTTTTCCTCTGAGGAGTAGGGCTTTATAAAAGAAAGAATCTATTTTGTAAACATGCTGCTTTATCTCGCAGTCATCACATAAGGTGTGTCTCTACAGTGTCTTATCAAAAAGATATCCAAACAGCCATCCTGCTCCAATGAAGAAAACAACATGAGGCTTATCACCATAGGAAAATGCAATGTTGTTACCACAGGCAGCACTCCCCAGATAACATGATTACTTACCCTCCCATGTCCTTATTTTCCTGTTCAAATATTGTTCATGTATGATAAACTGTAGGGTGTGATTAAGAGGTAAGGGATAATTCAAAACAAAATTTGAATACTGATGCATTGCTTCAAATTACAACATGGTGTATTTAAATTGTACATTTCTTTTGCAATGAAATGAAAATGTGGCTGTAAAAAAGGGTTGAGTATGTTTCCATGCATTAAAATACTTTTTGGTTTTGTTCACAGACCTAAACAATAACTTGTGTGTTTAATAAAGAAGGGTATGAATATTAAAGTAAAAAAAAAGGTTTTCTAGTTTTCTAATTAGTAAAATACCAATTTAGTTTGTTTTACATAGTAAGTGAGTAATTTTGCAGAAGACAAAAAGTTTTTTTACTCCAATTCAAAAAGGGAAGAGATTAGGTGGATGGTTGGTATTCAAAACATACGACTTAACATCAGAAATTCATTTAGTTATGACAACAATTCAGCTCCACATTGTATCAGAATACAATGTTAGAGTAACAGAGTGTAGAATTTCTTAGAGTCCAAAACTTTAGCCATTCTTCCGCTGAGGAGATTTTTCAAAAGAGTCAAGAATAAAGTCAAGCAGCATCCCTGGGAGAGGAGGCGCTGGGATTAATGGAGCAGTGAGAGGTGGTGTCAAGCCCACAGAGATTTATAAAAAGAATATGTTGCAACAATTATGTGCAGGCTTTATTTTGAATTGCTGGCTGACTCTGAAGAACAATACATCACAAGAGTATGTTTGTGTGCGAGGGTGCTGTATTTCCAAACTCTTTTATTTGTTATACAGTTTCATAATTCAAAAAGGTCTAAGAGGAGAACCAAGAAGCAGAACTATTCCAAAGATACTCTGTCTGCAGATGCTGAAAACTATGTTAGCTCCATTTGCATTTCATTTCTTTCTGGCAAGCTGCCAGCTGACTGATATGTCTTGACCATTGGAATCAGTAGCTTGAGCTAATGTACATACATCAATATCACTTTTACTGATATTACCTGATGTCAAAGATTCTGAATTTCCCCTTTAAGTGGTGAAAATGTTTTGCTGGACAGAAACAAGGAACATGAGGGAAATATCAATACAGTGGTGTGAAAAAGTGTTTGCCCCCTTCCTCATTTCCTGTTCCTTTGCATGTTTGTCACACTTAAGTGTTTCGAACATCAAACCAATTTAAACAAAAGTCAAGGACAACACAAGTAAACACAAAATGCAATTTGTAAATGAAGGTGTTTATTATTAAAGGAGAAAAAAAATCCAAACCATCATGGCCCTGTGTGAAAAAAAGTGATTGCCCCCTTGTTAAAACATACTATAACTGTGGTTGTCCACACCTGAGTTCAATTTCTCTAGCCACACCCAGGCCTGATTATTGCCACACCTGTTCACAATCAAGGCATCACTTAAATAGGAGCTGCTTGACACAGTAAGGTCCACCAGAAGATCCTTAAAAGCTACACATCATGCCGAGACCCAAAGAAATTCAGGAACAATTGAGAAAGAAAGTAATTGAGATCTATCAGTCTGGAAAGGGTTATAAAGCCATTTCCAAAGCTTTGGGAATCCAGCGAACCACAGTGAGAGCCATTATCCACAAATGGCGAAGACATGGAACAGTGGTGAACCTTCCCAGGAGTGGCCGGCCGCCCAAAATTACCCCCAAGAGCGCAGCGACGACTCATCCAAGAGGTCACAAAAGACCCCACAACAACGCCCAAAGAACTGCAGGCCTCACTTGCCTCAGTTAAGGTCAGCGCTCATGCCTCCACCATCAGGAAAAGACTGGGCAAAATGGCCTGCATGGCAGAGTTCCAAGGAGAAAACCACTGCTGAGCAAAAAAGAACATCAAAGCTTGTCTCACTTTCTCCAGAACACATCTTGATGATCCCCAAGACTTTTGGGACAACATTCTGTGGACCGATGAGACAAAAGTGGAACTCTTTGGAAGGTGTGTGTCCAAGTATATCTGGCGAGAAGGAACACTGCATTTCATAAAAAGAACATTATACCAACTGTAAAATATGGTGGTGGTAGTGTGATGGTCTGGGGCTGTTTTGCTGCTTCAGGACCTGGAAGACTTGCCGTGATAAAAGGAACTATGAATTCTGCTGTCTACCAAGAGATCCTGAAGGAGAATGTCCGACCATCTGTTCGTGTACTCAAGCTGAAACGAACTTGGGTTCTGCAGCAGGACAATGATCCTAAACACACCAGCAAGTCCACCACCGAATGGCTGAAGAAAAAACTAAATGAAGACTTTGGAGTGGCCTAGCCAAAGTCCTGACCTGAATCCTATTGAGATGTTGTGGTATGACCTTAAAAAAGGCCGTTCATGCTCGAAAACCCTCTAATGTAACTGAATTAGGACAATTCTGCAAAGATGAGTGGGCCAAAATTCCTCCAGGACGCTGTAAAAGCCTCATTGCACGTTATCGCAAACGCTTGGTTGCAGTTGTTGCTGCTAAGGGTGGCCCAACCAGTTATTAGGTTTAGGGGGGGCAATCACTTTTTTCACACAGGGCCATGATGGTTTGGATTTTTTTTCACCTTTTAATAATTAACACCTTCATTTACAAATTGCATTTTGTGTTTACTTGTGTTGTCCTTGACTATTGTTTAAATTGGTTTGATGTTCGAAACACTTAAGTGTGACAAACATGCAAAGGAACAGGAAATGAGGAAGGGGGGCAAACACTTTTTTCACACCACTGTATGTGCCCCAGCAGTTTAAACAGATCCTCTATTTGCTTGTCCAATCATGTGTTGGACCCTTTTGGGGGTAAAAAGACACGCAATGAAGAAAATAATGGTTTTTTATCTTTTTAGCCTCAATAACCCAATTTAAGTTGTGCAGTGGAAAAATCTAGAAAAACACATCCAAGCATACCCACAACCATGATTATCTTTTGAAAGAATCGTTTTCCTGTATAGGTCCATTTGAAGAGAAACAGTGTTATGGCCAGAAGAAAATGAATAGACTCAATAGGTACACTCAAATGTCCCTTTAGTTGACAGAGACAATGTATTTTGTTGGCTGTAAATGGTTCTTTGGACCATTAGGATAGGTTTCATTCATACTGCCTGGGGGTTTGAACAAGACCCAGATACGCCTAATGATAGGCCCACTCTGCACTCGTGCTGTGAGTTTTAAAGCCGTCTCCAATGAGAAAATATGGGTTTTAGTTATTACTCACATCCTCCTTCACTCACATCTTCCTGGCCAGAGCAGCAGACAGAGAATGCTCCCCAACACTGCTGCCATGAAATGGAGCATGACAGGACAAGAGGGGATGAGAGGAGACCTTAGGGTGGTGTGGTGTGGGTGGAAGTGAGGGAGGATTTAATCCACTGAAATTGGGTTAATGTACTAGGACATTTCAGTGCACAACTCATGTGCATTGAGACGCCACATTAGCACAGGATCTATTTAGAAACGTTGTTTTGGATGTGGCAGTGGCATAGAATTGAGACAGGAAGAAGAAAAAGGAGAGGGAGCCCCCCCTCTGTGAACCTTTGTGTGTCACATACAGAGACTGTCACCGCTGTGAGTCTGATTTTGGTTCAGGGGGGGGGAAAAACAGATATGGCCATGACTCTTACTTGAATGTAAATGTTTTTTCTAAAGGACCTCTGTTTAAAATGTTTTCTGTCAGCTGCATGTTTACATTTAATCTGTACATTTCTTTGAGCTCTCACAGCGGAAAAGAACAGCGTGATGGATGCCTCGCTAGCAGCTACACTCCCACATACTGACCTGATGCAGTTTAAGTCTACCGTGCATGCACATGTCTGTTGGACTCAACAATATGGATTCATACATAGGTCTTTATTTGATACATAAGGCTGCAACAAAGCATGCTTCATTCCATGAAATACATTGGTTGCTAAGTTTTTCACCCCTTAGTTACTGTTGCTACGCCAAGCTTTCCATTTTAGCATGGTAAAATCAATCACAATAGCAGAAGATTTACACTTGAAATTTGTAATAATTGTTGTCCTTGAGAGGTAGGTACAAGCAGGCTTCACAATTGTGGCCCATAAGCATTGAATTTGCTTTAAAAAAATTACAACCTTTGCTAATTTTATCAAATGTAACTTGCTAGCTTATTGAGCTAATATTAGCTCCATTAGTTGGTAGTTGGTTAGTTGGTTAGCTGTTTTTTTTAACATTTCCAGCTGACACATTTTAAAACGAGAAATAAAATGCACTTGATAGGACATTGTGCCTAAAGACTGGGCCTACCCATGCTGCACTTGTGGTGTCTGAATAATCAGAAAAATGACTGGGAAAATTCATGTGAATGCCGCCTCAAGTTGGAACAACAACTTGGAACGTCGCCAAAATGTTTGGTACACGACTGGACAATTTTCCGTCATATTATGTAGTGACATGGTGGACAAAAGTAAATGTTGGGTTGATGATAAAAAACATTTTATTAATTCATGTATTGCATATACATTTTTTGCTCACATTTTAGCCAAGCTGTGCTAAGTTATAGTTACAGTCGCTAAGCGATAACGAGGGCTTTGGCGTACTGTCGATTGTGAAAACTAATGTTGAAAATTGTTATGTAACCAAAATATTTGTCAGTATTGAAAAAATGTCTCATAATGTTGGTACCCCACTGAATGTTTGAGCTGGCAGTCAGTGTACACATGTTTAGCTAGTAGACGATAAGGCACCATTACGTTTCTTGTGTTTCTGTACTGTTTTCTCTGTTTTATTGTTTTCTGTTGCTATATTGACAAATGGTCGTTTTGTAGGTGAGTGTAATTGCTTATAGATTTAGGGTAATATTGTGGTAACAGTGAAATAGGAGTCCATTTTACAGGCTAAGGAAGTTTGATTAGAAAAGCTTTGGTTAGGGTTTTTAATGAGTAGCCAAAAATTCAAACTTATAACATACCTTTTTGTTATTACTATGTAATTTCCCCTGATTGATGGCTTGGAAGTGTATAATTGACTGGTGATTGGAGGGTTGGCAGTTGCAGGCTGAGCTGACCACAGTGGGTCAGACGGATGAGGGAAACAAATAAAATATTCCCAAAGAGACAAATGGAAGTCTGATTATAGAAAATTGGCGGATTTAGAAAATATATTGTAGAATGCGCGTTTTGTCTTTTTACATGTATGTGCATATACATTGAGTATTTTACAGATTCTATACCATTCTGATGAGAGTAACATGCTGCATGTGCATCCTAAATTTGCCATAATCCCTGCTTTCAGGATAATGTGAGTGTTTGATTGTTGACACAATGAAACTGACTCATCCTCCCATGGCTTCATTAAGTATCAGTATAATGAGGCATCTCATAGATAAAGTCTTTCCCCGATAAATCTATATGCTAAATGTAAAATTCATTTATCAAGGCGATGCCTCAATGTGAACTACTATAGATAACACTAATATTGTAAATAAAATAAGCTTAATTTGATTCATAGTACATTTAGCACATAATAGTGGTCTATTTTTGAAGCAGTGCTATGTCCTTGAAAAAGAAAAAACACAAATGTACCATTGTAATATTAAACTATTGTTGCTAAAATGTTACTCAGCAGGTATATTTCCATTGTTTTATCATTTAAAAAGAAGTTCATATTATATATGGCTCAGAAACAGATGGTCTCGTTTGTGCTAAATATAAACATAATTTGTAGCTATTTGTACATTGCACAGTTCTGAGAGATGTACACCTCCACACACATTATTGCATGTTGCCTATGTACAGTAAAGGCAGCTTCAAAGAAATGTTGCGCTTTTGTTCAGGACACTGCTACAAAATGATTCTTTGGAAAGTAATTTACATTATACAATACACCATCATAATTAGGTGTTATTTTAATTGTATTAGTAGGGATGTTAATATTACAGAAGGTATGTCTCCACATACTTCACAGATGCAACATTGTCCTGTAACTCAACTACTCTCTAATACTTTTTGATATTCATAATCCAGTACCTGCTAACAGTTTTATCCATCAGAAACAATTAGTAAAATTCACGAAATAAATGAATGGCCAGAAATCACACATTTTGATAGTCCTATTAAGGAAATGTGACACTGACACAATTTTTGTTTTACAATAGAATTAATTTACGGCTTTCAATAATAGTAATCACCTTCCGATATTCACTATCCATTTTTAGTAGTAAATGTTAGGTTTTAGTGTCAGTACCAACAAAGGGCAGGAAGAGAGCCCACTTTACCTTAGTTGCCCATAATGCAAGCATGCAAAAACACTTTAATCTACCACATTTTCAGCTCTATCTGCCTAAATCACTCTGCTTGGCTCGTCCTAAAAATAATAAAATCAAAATCTACTGCCCATGTCTAATTGCAGGACCCTATCGAGCTAAAGACTTCATGAACCAGACAGCCGGAAGAGTTCAGTTTGGGTTGCAAACCAAATATCCTCATCTTGAGTCAGTTCAGAGCCAAGGTGTTCATGTTCATGTGCATCACAAATAATTTCTTTGTTTGTACTTTGAGTGAATGGGCAGAGAACAACGCAGCATTGATCTCTCCTTGTATTACCTATTTTTCTCAACTGGAAAAAGCTATTGCCTTTGTGATTACTCTCTGAACCGGTTCTGTATAGAGAAGCCCCTTCTGTGAGGCTATTGAAAGTCACTGTGGGAAATGCAGGAAATCACTGACTGAAGCAAAAGTAGACCAAACAGTTTGAGGGGAATAGGTTCACAAAAAAAAAAAAAAGATACAACACTTTTCATAATAACTCCCAGGAACACAGTGGACACCGCCAACTGATGATTGAACTGAACAATGTTGAGATTATATTTCTTCTAAAAGAGAAATGCAATTAAGTCTTTAAACTTGATGGAAAATAACTGCTTGTGTTCCCACATCTATCAACTCTCAAAAACTGGGACACAAGGCTACAGTAGAAGGCTAAGATCAAATCAGCTGGTTAGTAAAAGTGTATCCAGCTTAAAGCAATATACCTTAATAATCCAGATTTTAACATGTGATTTAATCACCAAATAATTGTGACTTGGTAGTACTTTTGGCCTTGAAAATGAAACCCAGTACCTTCAATTGACTATAACAAGCACACATGAACCGCATTGAGCTTCCAAATGTATTCACTTCACTAATTTATTTCCTCATTTGATCCCTTTTTCTTTTTTACTGGATGAACATGATTGGGGGAATTGGGAGTTTTTGACATGCTATTATAGTTCAAAGCCCATATGTGTAGAATTTGAAAACATCTTTAGGTTTTGTCTCATTTTTCCCACAAAAATAAATAAATACTTGTGCTAAATAATTTGAAGATACAATAATCACTTTTTTTGGGTGGGTGGGGGGAGGACAAGGATGATGTAAGCGGAGTGAGTGCACCAAAACATTAAAGTTGCAGACCAGAAAATCAAAACTAAGCTAAATTGCTGCTTTAAAATGTCTACACATAAGGGCTTTAGAGGAAACAGTACGTGCAACATTACGAGCACTCCATGCTTTTATAATAATGAGCCATGTGTTCTGCGAGACTGTACTCCCCCTCCAAAACGACCCCATAGGTCGTTACATTACATCACATTATGCATGCAACATGGTATTACATTTTTTTCCAATCACTATGACAAACTTTCCTAAACTCTTAACACAGTTAGCACAACATCCGTCTGTGTAGGCTATACATTTAACACATTTCTTGTTGCTTTGACACAAAATGCATACAGTTAACACAAATGTAAAATGCTTGAACTTCTTTTATACACAAGCTCAACCAAGACCAAAACAATGGATTTTTACTGACCAATTTGCAAATGCTTTCACACTGTATGTCAGAACAGATAACATCATGTTCTAAACCTAAGGCTAAAGTGAAAGTGAACAGCTGTTCATAAATAAACTCAAATATACCCCCTCCATTTTATTCCATTGCTACTGAGAAACAGCTGATTGAAGTTATGCAAATAGATCAATCACAGCTGATTGATATCTAGGAAACACACTCAGGTGTTGAGGTTCTTTCAATCGCATGACCATATGTTACTGTACTGTAGTAGTACATACAGTAAAAGAGGACCTATTTGGGCAATACAGATGAACACAAAGAAAGTAAAAAAATTGCTGCACGAGTGAGAGGAAGACGAGTACCAGGACAATTCTGTCTCTGTCTTCTTTTTTTCATACAGTAAACCATGCATTCTATAAAGCTACTCTGAGAAGGGTCATTCATTTTTTGTATTGAATTTCTGCAGAAAAAAAAAACAAAATGCATGCATTTACTAAACCCAACAAAACAAAAATGTAGAGAGGCTTCAAGAGAAACTGCAATGTAAATTGATGATCAATACAATATACTATTGTCTATTGTATAAGGGCAGACCTGACACATATGAAATAATTTAGTTTCTGTAATTCCATGTGATGTTAGTGTTTTGTATGACATTGTGCTATGATTGACTAAATGTTCCTGTTGGAAGAGAACATGTGTTAGTGTTTTGGAAGAATTATTTGATTTTGAGACATGTTTGCATTGTTTTAGTGGACATAGTGTATTGTGTTAGTGAATTATTGTATTTTGAAAATTAGTGTTAGAGTTTAGTTTTCAATGTGTGATTTTGAGCATGAAATTAACTGTTTTGTCAATTGTGTGTTGTAGGTGTGTTGGTGTGTTAAGAGTTTAGGAAAGTTGTTAAAAGTATTGAAAAAATTGTCATAGCGATCGGAAAAAACTGTAAGATGGAGAAAGTCTGTTAAGGGTGGGGGGGAGTGGTGGATGAGTCGAACAAACACAGGACTCATCCAGGAAACCGGTGTTCGTGTCCTGTTTGGAAATAAAAATAAACAGCAGGTCATTTTGCAAGCAGAACTATGTCACGTGCACAATTACATCATATACACATCATGTACGCAGGGAAATAAAGTAACATAACAAATGCACAGATTTGAACTCAAACCACTATCTTTTATCTAAATTTAAATAAGTCATTTTGTTGCCTAAACCAAACCAAGTAGTTTTTGTGTCTAAACCTAACCAAACTGTGACCGTTAAATTTAGGTATGAGGACTAAAAACACTCCTGTGGGTCGTATTTCCTGTGATCGATAGAAAATTTATGAAACGCTCCTTGAATTAAAACGGCTTGTATTAGAGGGTAGGAACAAATCACAGCCTTCAACGATTCTTAATTCCTCTCTCTCCCTCTCTCTCTCTCTCTCTCTCTCTCTCTCTCTCTCTCTCTCTCTCTCTCTCTCTCTCTCTCTCTCTCTCTCTCTCTCTCTCTCTCTCTCTCTCTCTCTCTCTCTCTCTCTCTCTCTGTCTGGCTTTGTCTGTGTGGCTCCCTCTCATTCTGCTCCCACAACAGCTTCCCCTGTTGCGTTGATAACAACCTCCACAAAATACCCTGTAGAAAACACATTGTCCTTGATCTGAGATTGCAGCATCCTCTCTGTTCAAAGGAATTACTTCCTTTCCAGGAGACTTGGTTACCAAACAAGAGAGAGATTACAGGGTGCTCTATTGATTCATTGACATAGCTTAGTAAGTCCAACCTTGGATTTGTCTGAACTTAAAGGTGGAGCCTCACAGTCTGTGAAGACACTGTGGGAAAACTGCACCTGTTACTAAAATGTGCACACATGTTCACAGTTTTAGTTTTCCAGCAATATAATACAATCCTGCCTCCCTCAGTTGAATAGTGGCTTTGAAACGCAGCTGCTGAAGTGTTTGTACCACAAGCCAGGGCAATTAGAGAAGATGAAGAACGACAATTTATCATCCATTTGCTGCTCTTATTTTGTGTAAATCAACAGTGCTTTTTGAGGAAATAAATAAACAAGGTAAAAAGTTTAGTTTACACTGAAATCATTGTATATGGACTGATATTTTAATCTCACCTCTAAAGGAGTTGTTATGAAGGGGAACTGTTGGACTGCTGATCGTGATTATACAGTGATATGTGGCAGTTTCATTGCAAAATGCACTGTTAAATAAGCAAGCTGATATCACATTTAAGTAAGTTGATAATGACTTTTATCATTGTCATTCTCACTATCACAAATGCACGGCTGGGCTCTTCAGAATCTTTATTTTGGCAGCTTAGTTTAATCTCTTTCGCAGCATTACAATTCCCACAATTTTATCTGCATGCTGTGTTTTTAGTCGTTTGATGTCATTTTTCTTTGTTTTCGGTGGTGTGGATTATGAGTACACAGCAGCAGTGCATTACCTGCAGGCTGCACTTCTGAGTCAGGCCTGAGAGGGAGAAGCTCCCCTCTAACACTCCTCACTCTGTCAACAATGCAACCAATCTTTGAACTACGACAGCTCTTATTCCTCAACTGTCTACCCCCTACATGCTCCTTTCAAGTATGCAGCACAACACTTTTTTTCTTTTGTGCCTGTATTTATATTGGGAAAGTTGACTGAGCATGTATTCTCTTTCAGCACCACCTGCACTCATATTCACTCAGTTCCACCCCTGGGAGCCGCCCTGTAAAATCAGTCTTCAACTGTTGCAGCAGTTCTGTGAGAAGAATTAGGGATTCTATGTTTCTCAAGGGCATTTCAGGAGAGGCATTACTCTCTGTACTCATTAGTCTTTACGGATAGAGGTGCTGTCCGTACCCTGCTTTGATTAATGTTGATCAAGTTGCCAACTTCATCACTTTTTACCTGCATTTCAACACCAGTGATGAGAGTGTGAAGACCATGGCTAAATGGACACAGACTTCATGTCCTCAATGGTAGACATTCTCTGTAAATTTGGGAGGTTTAATGACATGGAGTTTGGGTGTTGATGTTTTTAAGGCGATTTCTCATGTTTTCTGATAGATGTAAATGCTTTTAGACAAACAAAATCTGAATAAATAATTTAAAAAAATGAATTTACTATTTTCCTTAAGACATTAGATAATGTTTATCTTAAAAGTTCATTCTTGACTTTAAAAGCTGCAGAAAAAGCTAATAAGAGGATTGTGATCTTGATTTAAGATCATTTGAAGTAAACAACAATTTCTTAGTTGTGTCCTGATGGGGAAACTATGACCCTGGCGATGGCCCTGAGTGAAGCAACTTGACAAACGGATGTGTAACCCTCATTACGAGGTAGTAGTAATAATATACATAGGTTTAGTAGTTGGAAGTAGTCTTAGAGGTTATCATTAACACGAATTTGGACCAGAATCAGAAGACGCTAAATTGTTAAGAGCCTGAGAATTGAATGCCAATAAAAAATTGAATACCACACCAGAATGACAGTTTACATAACTTGTATTAAATACACAGGACTGGAACATACATACAAAAAAAACACATTTATGAAAAATAACAAACTAAAATAATAATGTATGCACGTAACAAAACCCTTTTTTCCAGTTTCTTTTAGCTCAGGTCATCCTCAGTTCGACTTGCCTTTGTTGACAAGAGTTCAGTTTTCACCGTTGGGGCCCTTTTTTCAGTTTGTGTTAGTGTTTGTCCTACCACAATGAAGACAAAGAAGATGATCCTGGCAAGTCGTCTAAAGTCAGAGTCACAAACAGTTGGCTCGCCACCCAGCCACCCGGACTGGGAATCTATGAATCTCTGAGGGAACGTCTGGAACGTGTGGATCTGTATCACTCCGTGGAAGGGATCTCTGCACGATGTTCCCAACTCTTTACCAAAACCTGACCAATTTAGCGGAATTCACTGCCTTTAGCTCCGTGATCACAGGGGATGCAGGCACAACTCCCTTTTACACTCAAGTGGATAACGCAGCCTCCTGTGCTCGAGTGCAAGCGCCAAAAAAACGTGCAGAGACGCGAAACTAGAGGCGTAACTGTATCGGAGCCTAGCTGGCAGCTGATTGGTCAGCTCACTGCCTCATAGAGTTCACCCATTGGCTCACTTTCAAGTCCATCCAAGATACGAAAATAAAAGTTAACCCTTTTGTGACTGGGTTAGACAGCTAAATAGTGTTTCTCATTATTAAGCCTGGTTACAGATGCAAATTTTCCATTATCTTTGAAAATCTGTAAGTAACCCAATACAGTGGAAAAGCAGCTTCAACTACAGATTACCAACCATAATTAAGTTGAAAAAGAGAGATAGATATGAATCTGGTTCACAAGAATAGAATGTATTTAAATTACTGTATACTAAATACCTAACCAAGAGCAAACCATTACATTTAAACCAATCAATTTAAGAGCATCTGTACAGTATAACAATATATGGTATAACATGTATAAATAAGATAGAGTTATTTAAACTCACAACAAAATAACCTTTTAACAAACAAAATAAATCAAATCCCTATGCCTCTCCCAAGGGCTTCCTACAGAGAGATACTACACTCCCAACATAGACGTGCTTAAGACAAAACAAAAAATCCACAAAAGCTCTGTTGATTATGGTGACTACACCACAACTTATAATTCTTACCAACTGCTGCAGCTCTTTTCCACTGCTCCAATGAAAAACAAAAAGAGAAGGAATTTATTATTTGGTATCACCACAAGCTGTGCCGGTTTAGTTAGCTCATCAGATCACAATTCATTTATTTTTCATTTATTTTTACACAGATCACAGTACATACAAAACAAAATCTCAACTTTAAGATACACCAAGCTCAAAATGATTATTTAAAAAGGGAAAGCTAGTTCAGATAAAACACTGCAGTAAAGGTTGAGGGTTTTCACACACACATACACACACACACACACACACACACACACACACACACACACACACACACACATACACACACATACACACAAATCTCAATTAACTTTTTTTGTTGTTGCCTATACTCAAATAATGTACTCTCTTTTAGAATTAGGATTCACCTGTCTGAAGGGCCTACCAATAAGAGTTTGCCTCTTTGTAAGACCTAGGGCACCACCCCTCACAAATTAAGATGCATTAAATATAAGAATATATACAGAAATAGGCAGATCACAGCTGTTTTGGATCAATCAGGCCAAAAGTGAGCAGGCTGAGTGACTGATCCTTCTTTGTGATCGAGGCCCCACCCCTAAAATGCTCTGTGGATTTTTTCGCAAAGATGATTGTCAAATCTAAAGTATCTCACACATTTTAGGGACTCTGAGAGGTTTTCTACATCCCAACTTGACAAGTGTTAAAGACTTGGCACACAGGAGAGATGGGCAAATGTTCTCATCACTAACAGGTTGGAAATGTGTTGATCTGTGTTTCTCCTTGAAAAGCACAACAATGAGAGCTTTACACTGGAACTCACAGTTTGTATAAATAAATAAAGAATGGGATGGGAGTGAAAAGGACACGAACAGTGTCGCCATACCAGCTCATTAGGACTTTTAGCATACAGTATCAGGATTGTAATACCTTCGGTGATATAAAACACTACAGAACATAAACTTCTTTATTAATACTTGTATGATATAGTAGGGGTTTTAGTGGAAGTTGCTGGCATCTCTCCAAAGACTCCAAAGAGATTTTACATGTAACAAACAGGTGGCATGTGAGTCCCTCCCCCCCCCTCACACACACACACACACACACACACACACACACACACACACCCTTCTTCTGTCTGAGAAGGTGTCTTATCGCTCTCCAGAGTAGGATGCATAAAACTTAACTGCAGTATACACGTTTTAATTTTGATGAGACTAAAAAGTGATGATGCATAAACAGGGCATGTTGGTAATATGCTGCATGGCCCACCTCTGCTTTCTCTTATCATACTAGCAGGAAATTCGAGATATCAGCAGTACAGGATATGGTGATAGCACCGCAATTACAATATGTCACTTCTGTTTGACAGTAAATAAATGAATGACTCACTCTTTTTCCTCCCGTTTTAGGAGGCCATCAATCCTCTTCCATCACTTAATAAAAGCTATGTTGTCCAAAATCAGTGCAGTGATCATCAGCCAAGTTTCCAAAGACAACGATATTGAATATTTTTACATATTTCTTAATGTAATGTAGAAGGGAAAAAAATGATTTGTATAATTTTGCATTATTCCTCAAATTGAAAAAACATAAGACTACACTGATGTTACTGTCAGGCGCTGTCAAGCAGGAAATATCCCAAGCACATTCCTCAGGAGGCCGGTAAGCTTCACTGAAACGTATCCTCGTTTGATATAAAATAATGTCTCGCAAATTAACACAACTTTCAAGCAGAAACCTGATTAAGAGGCATTTTCCACTTATGAAAGATGAAATGCCTAAAATCATGTGAAAATGTCAACAGATCAAAGGGAGGGCTTTAGTTTGATGAAAGCTAAAACTGTCAGTTGTGGATGAGCCAATGGAGAAAGAAGAAAGTGAAACTCTTGCCAAAAAAACTCCGGCAAAAATATATTTCTCAAAGGGTAAGTATCAGATACATGAGTAAGCGTGAGTAAAGGCTGTTTTGTTTTTTAACAACAAATTCTGTAATGATAGGTGTATAAGAAATGTGATTCAATCTAGCCAACATAGTGTCATATTTTAATAGGCTATATTATAAAAGTTAAATCTTTAGATTTATATAAATACTGTTTGACGCAGTGGCAAATTTGTTCACTTCTACCTTAGTTATCTCCTGGGTCTCCCTCCAAAGAACTTTATTTGCTCCTTTGGATGCTTTCTTTCATCTTCTGTCAAGGCTTTGTTGTGGCACACATTATGCCAGCTTGCTTTGAAATAATGCATTGTTACCGTATACCACGCTCCCTGTCAATATAACAGAATGTCCCATTGTTGGTGTGTTTATTTAAATATGATACCGGAGTATGTTTGCTGTGTTTTGATTGCAAATGTTGATGGAAAGTGACTTCGTAGTACACTCATTCAGCCTTTTCTCATCAACCAGACAGTTTTTAGTTATGAAATTCCTTAAAACCCTAATTCAAAGAAATCCTAAAACCTTATCCTGATTGGACTGCAAGACCATAATGATGCAAAGCATAGTAGTGTAGTTGGTCCCAACTTTTTTGACTTGTGACCCCTTAAAATTAAGCAATATTTACTTGTGACCCCTCATCACTGGTTACAGCCTTAATGTGTGCATGTGTTATGAGCGGTTCAACAAGATTCATTTTTTCTTCTCGGATTATGTCATTTTAAGAAATTTTAGAAGCCCAGAAATGGTGAAAGAGCCATGTTAGCAGCTCTATGAGCTAAATGCTAATGAGTAAACATGTTTATGTTAAGCAGGTTTAATGTTTACCATGTTTGTATTAATATACAGTAGTGAGTTACCATGCTGAGATTTGTTAATTAGCACATAACAAAATACAGCTGAGGATGATGGGGATTTAATTGGTTTTGCAATTGTTTTGGTGATAAACCATTAGCATTGGACAAAATACTTTTATGATATGAGGACAGCTATAAAAAGTCAGAGGATCAAAAAGTGATTACAATTAATCCGGGGGACGAACATGGACATTGTATCTGAATCCAGTAGTTGTCCAGATTTTTGACTAAAAACCAAAATGTCAAACAAAAAATGTACATAATTTGGTATAACAGGTATTTTTTTCTTCTCCCTTTAATTATCTTGTCTGACAGATTTATCTTATGACCCCATAGAGGAGCTCAACCCCCAAGTTGGGAACCACTGGCCTAGTTGCATAAACTGATTCCTATGTTAAAATTCTTCCACTTGTTCATTTGAGAGCTAACTGTTACTGTCACTGTCACTAGTTTTTAGTTTTTTTTAAGGATATTAAACAGACATTTTTGACTGTGAGAGAAACTAAGCTGATGGGAAATGTGTGTGTACATATGGCACTTTTTGTATCCAACAAAACACAGTGTATCAGTTTTAAACAAGTGTTCAGTTTTAGTAATGAATTCCTTTTCCACAGAGAGCTGAATCTATCCATCCCAGAGACAAAGTTGTTGCAAAAGCCCGGAGGAGATATTAGCCTGTGAAAGCAGGAACATCTGTATCTCCCCTATACATCTCACTGTATGTGCTGATGCAACCATTTTACTAATCTGCTGGCATTGTAGAAAAACAATTCTGATTGCAGAGACTCGCTAGATATTTACAAGGAAGCATCTCTGTGAAGTAAAGTTTCTCAGAGATTGTTGTCGCTTGAACTCTCTGAACCATCTCAGCACATTATTAGATTATGAAAAAGTGCACACACCCTTAAGAGAACAACATTAATTTAGATGCCGCTCCTCATGGGTATATTAGTAATGAAATAGCGTTATGCTTGTGTTTGCTAATGACAAGCCGTCAGCCTTGGGTGGGACCACGACTGCACTCAAACAAATATAGGATTTAGAGGAACAAGAAAGGAGATCAGAATAGCAGATTGTTACTTTGCTCTGGTTGAATAGCAGGTTTTAATCTGAACAGCGTTCAGCAGCTTCTCAGTCTTTTCCGCAAACTGAAATCCTGTGCCACATGCACATATGTGATGGCTCAGCTGCTGCCTGTCTGAAACATCAGAATGGACTTGCAACTACCCCATGACAAGCTCTCTGGGTGCTTTACTGAACAAGTGGATATTCTTGAATGCACATGCTTTATTCATTATCACACAGCCTCCTCTGTGTGCTCAGTGCTACAGTGTGAACTTTAGGTCCAGTATAACATATTATCTTTTTTTTCTCTCCCCAGCTGTAAAATACTTTCAGCCCTCCATTGTCCTGTCAACTGTGTTTTGCTGTCTATCTGTCAAGGAGACAACTTCCTCCCTGAGACACTGTCATTGGTAATTATGGCCTGAGATAAACTCTGCTGGAACAGCTGGAGCCAGCCTCCGACACAGCACCTAGGTCAATCTCTGAAGGACACGCTACAGAAATCAGCCACTTGAGGAAAACAGCCATAACAGTAAAGTTGACTGCTGATGTGCCAGGATCTTTTTCCCACAATAGGCCTTTCATTTTGCTTCTTTAAAATATGTCTTTGTCTTTATAATGTAACCTCAAACATTACTTTTTACTGTCAAATTTCCTGCTCATTCATCCCTCAACATCTTTGTCAGCTGTGTTGTAACAGTTTTATGAAGCTTCAGGTGAACAACTGTAATCAGTTTTATGCCAGCGTCTTTGATGGAAGATATTTGGCTCAGGACTGAGGCAAAGACTGTGCTTTACAATGCCAGGCTGGGCAGCACTTAGAGTTGGGGGCTGTAACTCTGCCTCCAGCTGACAGATAAAGTGAGCAGGTAGTAAATAATAAGAAGCAGTAGAAGACCTTGGAGGTGGCCCCTGAACTAATTTAATGTCCCTTATTCTGAATTTAAATTAGACTGTAATCCATAACTGCTTTTTCAAATCACAAAAATAGTGCAGCTGTGCTCTGGGGCTGAAATGCAATGTGTAGGCAGGTGGTCACCGCTACGCTGCCCACTTTGCACAATAGGAAACAAAAAAAGAAATAAGATACTCCATCACAGATGGATTCATCGGAAGGACTCTCTGAAGTATTAAATATTTATAGGATAAGGCTTTTTCCCAATAACGACAAAAACGTCCCTGTCATTAATCTTTGTCATTTATCAGACGAGTGCTCTCTTTCACTTTGGAGAAATGAGGAACTTGGGCATATAGATTTCTATCTGAAATCAGTATGAGAGAAGTAGAAATCAATAACAGGGTTTGTTTCCGGCAACATTTAAAATAAAGAGTGAATGGCACCAGCCAGATGTCCAGCCGAAAGAGAGACAGAGACAAAGTACGTAAATAACCTCCCTCCTTCCGTTTCTGTCCCCTTCACTTCAACATGCTTACCAAACAAAATGTTTAATTCTGTTTCCCCTGAGACACATACTGGATGAAAATACAGTCACTATTCATTAACTTTTGTTTTAGGAATATGATATAACTAGCATACCAACAGAAACTGTGCACTTTTTTACATCCAGGTGAGTTTCTTTAATACTAGGGCTATTAATCAAATCCACATATAATATGTGATATATTTGTTATTACCATGTACAGTAATCTTCACTCTATTAATAAATTATTAGAAACATAAACTCCATCTAAGGAAAGCTGCAGTTGAAAGACCCAGAAAAAATAAGTGAGTGGCTCTTTAGTTAGAAATATTTTGTCAAACTACTGTTTCCAAGGTCAAGAAAGAATTTTCATGCTCACGCCAACAGAGATGAGAAGTCTTAAAACTGCTCAGAATCTGTTGAAGAAGACGTGGAAATGTGGTTGAAAGTTCCAAAAGAAAAGCTAGCAAGTGGACCTTGAGTTAAAGGGGCACTCCACCAATTCAGTTGATGTAGCATGGAGTAGGAGCAGGAGTACTACTCAGCAAAAAAAAGAAAAAAACCTGATGATGAGGTTATGCCAGTCTCGGCTTCAAAAACAACATACTTTTTTAACAGAAGCCTGTTTTACCAACTGAAAGCGTGAAATATGATAGACATGAGCATTTGCAAGGCAGAGAGAACCAAGTCATCATTGAGTTGCATTATGGGAAATGTTGGATCCAGTGTTTTTTATCTTGTTTTAGTGAGGTCAAAAGGTCATGATATCTCCACCATTTTTGCTTTAATCTGTCTCTTTTGAGCCCCCCAACTTTATTGAAGTGAAATACTATTTTTGTTGTTGTTGTTAAACTATAAGTTAAAGGACAAATCCAGCACAAAATGAACCTAGGGGTTAATTACATAAGTCTACCGAGTCGACCGTTCTCTGGGATTTCTTTTCATGATAATCGAAAGTGACCAGTTTTATCGCAAACCGCTAATTACCTTATAACGCTAGTCGTTGGGGCACGGCTAAAGTAAAACGAAATCGCTATTTCTATACCACTAACAAGGCTCAAAATAGCACCACACTTCCATGGTAGCATAATGAGGGTCCCTACATGTAAACCGAAGCATTGAGAACTTTGTAAGTGTCTAGAGAGTTTATTAAAAAGATAGTTTAGAAAGACAGTACCTTTCACATATACAGGCGGGCGCTATCTTGGGAAAGTCGAACAACGAACAGAAAAAAGTGCACAGTTTCTGCTGGTATGCTAGTTATATCATATTCATATTCCTAAAACAAAAATTAATGAATAGTGACTGTATTTTCCTTTACATGTAGGGACCCTCATTATGCTACCATGGAAGTGTGGTGCTATTTTGAGCCTTGTTAGTGGTATAGAAATAGCGATTTCATTTTACTTTATCCGTGCCCGTACGACTAGCATTATAAGGTAATTAGCGGTTTGTGATTAAACTGGTCACATTCAATTAGCATGAAAACATATCCCAGAGAACGGTCACCTCGTTACACATGTGTTATTAACCCCTAGGTTCATTTTGCGCCGGATTTGTCCTTTAAGTAACAAAAAACGTTTTTGCACAATTGATATCTGGGTGTGTCACTGTCTGTAATTATCTCTAAACCCCCTTCTTTGTGCCTGGTATACAAGAGAAAATATGTAAGCTATAATGGCTTTTATCTGGATTCACCTTGTAATTGTACAGCGTGAACAGATGGTGTCTTTAATGTTTTGTATTCAGTTTATCTCTGAATTCAAATGAGGGTAAATGGGAAAGGAACATTAGAAGCTAGAACTTGTAGAAACATAATGGAACTGAGGCAATGTAATGACATTGATTCATGTTAACATTTACACCAACCAAAATAAAGCCTGGTGGCAAAAAATATTCACAGCATTTATATTTATTTCAGTTATTTTTTCTAAAGGCTGTGGTCATGTGGAAACTGGAAACGGCTGATGTGTATTTGTATTATATTTCTGATATTTCTTTAGCCTAGAGATGTAAGAATAGGAAACAGAGGCTGCTGTCATGAGCGTGAGTGTTAACCTTTGATGCCTGATGATACAAAAGACAGTGGCATGCAATGGGGTTACAGCAGCACGGTGGCTCAGTGGTTAGCACTCACATCAACATTTACAGAAATGTTGATTAATGTGCATTGTCCTAATCAAATAAACTTACAAACAAACAGTCTTATTATGCAAAACAGGTAGGTCAAAGTAGGGTGAGAGCGGTAGAGAAAGCATATCTGAGCATTCGACTGGCCCACGGGGGGACAGCGAGAGGACAGTTGATGTTAGTATCCCAAGCCACCTGCTGCCTGCTGTGCAGCGAGGAGTCCAGCGAATCCCTCCTCTAATGAAATTTGACATAGTGGAGATGACAGGTGCCATGACAGCACTCTGCCAGGATACAGTGGAAGAGGAGGAGAATGTGAATTCGTTGCCACACCTGTGCACCCCTGCTCCGCTGTTCCAAGGTGAGTGTGTGATGGAAGTGCTGGTGATTTCTAAGTCGACAGGTGATACATCATTCAGCAGCAGGTCCGCAGAGATATACTCTCAGCAGAATAATGACAGGTGTGACCACAGTCACACATCTGAATAATCGTTTGGCATTAATGTATGAACGTTGAATGGACCTTGACCTGATGTAGTTTATACCTTGTAGATTAAGGTTAGGTGTTTTAAGGTGTGTGTGTGTGTGTGTGTGTGTGTGTGTGTGTGTGTGTGTGTGTGTGTGTGTGTGTGTGTGTGTGTGTGTGTGCTCACAGTGAAGCGAAATGCATTAATGTTAAAGTTTTATGTTTTAACATGTTTTCAATTGTGCTGTCAAGTCTACCCCAATTAATTTGCAGTTGGAGTCTGTCTTAGTGAATCATTTATTTCCGCTCTCATTTCACTCACAGATGCGTACCTCAGTCGCTATCTTGGAATTGTCACTGTGTGCAAGTCGTGGCGTTGACAGATTTGACATTTCATTTGATTTAGTTTTTTGTCTTTCTAATGATCTTGCAGTTGGAGTTAATTATCATCAGCTCCATACAAAATGATGATAAACAACAGTTCTTACAGCAACTAGTTCACACTCACTCTTTCTTCTTTAAAAAACATCCGGTATGCATAAGTTTAAATGTGCTAGTCGCTTCCATGTATACTGATATTATACAGATTACCAGCTAAAGCCAAGACCCTGGTGGTGTACATGTCCTGTGGGCCACGAATACTGAAAAATTAAAAACTCTTTTCATCATTTGCAGTGAATAAGCAACCTTAATTGGAATGAATGGGAACTGTCTTGGTACACTGTGTCCAGTTCTCATAATTTATCCATGAGCTGCGCAGCAGTGCCAGTATATGTGAGCTCTGGGATCTCGCCAATGAAAATAAGAGTTTTCACACGCCATTATTAAAACTGTACTCAAATAATAATGTATGCATTCACAGTATGGAAGGCATACAAGTGACAGCCTTCAGTGATGTGAAATGCACATAAGTGAGACCATGAATCTGGGCCAACTCTGGCATATGATTCTATCAGATGCCACAACATCAGTTACTTCAATTGACACACTCACTTTAATGACTTCTCTTTAAGGACATTATCTGAGGCTACAAATGCAAAAAAGCACTTTTTCCAAGTAACATTCTACCAGCAACAGCATTTTAAAAAACACTATTGCTGGTGGAAAGCCTGGTTTACAGTTTAAATTCAAGCATACTAGATTGTTTTTCGAGTTGTTTTATTCACGGAAGAAGTCCGGTTCTTTTGTGTCCTTGATTGTTTTTCTTCACCAATCATGCTACTGTTTTTGCATTTTTTATCCTGCTTACTTCATTTGATTTGAAATCTCTGCTGCAGGCTGCTGTGAGCTCGTAAACACAATGTCCATGTTTGAAAGAATCCAATGATGTTCAGCAGCTGACACTCTACTACTAGATGTTTGTATTGATGCCAGCATGTAGCTTGTAGCTTGTCTAAGACATGGTGAAGAAAATATGAATTGTTATCACTATAAAAAAATCTTACCAAAGAGTTATGTATATATGTTCACTTTGCATTGAAGAGAGCCAAACAATCACTGAATGACACTGGTTATCTGACTATGACCTACAGCAATATTTATATATCTGTCCTCTGCCCACAGCTTTTTAAATAAAAGATCTTTACTGCTATGATACATTGAAGACTTGAAGTTGACTATATATATATATATACTCTTCCCCACTATACATATATATATATATATATATATATATATACACACACATATATATATATACACATATATATATATACACACATATATATATATACACACACATGTGTATATATATATATATATATATATATATATATTGGGGAACAGTAGAGGCGAGCGTGAAGAATATAGTTCCCATCCAGGCTCCTTGGGTGTCTTCTCTCTTTTTAGAGGAGGTGTTAAGGTGCAAGCCAGTGTATTTTCTAACATGGTTACAAGCCCACATCAGAGCCACACTCAATCTTCATAATGTGCATATAATGACAATGTATACATTATGCATAGTATTTCCAATGCAAAGTGAAGTATGGTTTGCTGCCAGTATTCAAGCATATATGCAAGTGAACAAAATAAAGTGGTAGAGTAAAACAACAGTTGCGTGTGTCTGTGTGAAATATTACATACAATTATTATGTTTAATACTACATTAAATAGCTCAATAATCATCCATTTAAACTAACGTACTAATGAATTTATCACAATTAACAACAAGCTCATAGCAAGGACTCAAGTTATTCTTCCATGACGTGATTAGTGACATGCAGTATTGGCAAGTTCATTTGTGAATCTAGCAGCTGCAGAAGATCAATGGCGCTTTAACGTCTGTCCCCTTGTTTTGTATTCCACCACAGAAACGTTGAAAACGAGACCCTTCTTTCCCTGTTTAAAGCTGTTTTCCCTCCAGCTGCAGAAATTGCTTCATACATAATACATCATCTTTTAGTTATTTATTCATTACAACTGTTAGCATCGTTACAGAACCACACTTTTTATGCTGTCCTCAGTCTCCAGTTCTTTTTCTACGCCATTGCTCTATGACACCGGCTTACTCAAACTTTTATTCTCCTGTTAGATGATTTATCTATTTCAATTTAGACATCAAGCTTCTGATGAATGATGCATCACGTTTTTTTCTTGCCGGTAAGGAAATCATAAACAGGTTAATAACATCTAAAATACAGGCACCAAATGGGGAAATGATAGGAGGCATACAGTCAAATTGGAAACATTGGATATTAGAGATAGCAGTGTGCCTCTAGGATCGGCCTGTCAGTTGGTCTACCAACTTGGTCCAGACTGAAATAACTCAATAACTATTGGATGGGTTGCCATGCAATTTTGTACAGTAATTAATGGTGTCAGAAGAAAAATCCTTTTGCTAATGTCATTACCATATTCCTGTGCTGTAGTTTGTGTTTTAGGGCTATTTAGCTAAGGATAGCATGCTGACCATAGACTGTATATTAATGGACAGCGCATGTGTGACGTCACCCATTGGTTTGTGGAGATCTGCTATGAGTCGTCGAGTTTGCCGTTACGGACGCAGCCATCCTGGTTGCGGATGTGACGATTTTAGACGAGAGGGAGGAGTGAGGGAGGAGCTGCTTACACTCTACATTACGTTACACACTTTCACTGGCAATCACATCATAGCCACGCCCTAAAACACCCCCTGCTTTATTGCCGATTTTAAAATCGAGACCATAATTAAAAAAATTAACATAATTCTGTGTTGCAGAAGACTTAGCGATTGAGACCATAAAGTCATTATGAAAATGTTCAATAAATCAAGTGAGAAGTGGATCACTTTCTCATAGACTTCTACAGAAACCAACCTCCTTTTGCAACCGCACGTGTCTCCCCCTGCTGGAATTCAGATAGAATGCAGGTTTAAGGCACTTCCGCATTTGCAGCACTTCGCCGAACCAGATGCGTTGTCCATTAATATTACAGTCTATGATGCTGACACACTAAACTAAGATGGTGATCATTATAAACATTATACCTGCTAACCATCAGCATGACCATGAACATGTTAGCATGCTGATATTAGGATTCAGCTGAAGAACAGCTTCACAGAGCCGCTAGCAAGGCAACACATCTTGTTGTTTTATAAGGGGCACAGATACATGTATTACATACCGTCTCTGTCGGGTGAAAACCTTGTATGTCCAAGACATAATAATAATAATAATAATAATAATAATAATAATAATAATAATAATAATAATTTACAAAAATTGTATTGAGCTATTTACCTCAGACGAAGTTATACGAAATCGCCTCATCACTGTTTAAATATTTGTAAAATCCACAGACAGAAGTAAAGGGTGACCAATAGCATTGATTTATGGGAAAAGAATTAAATGAAGAAATATGGAGATACTAGGTTTTTGCAGCGACAGCGACGATATTTAGGTCTTGTACATTTTAGAAGCCCCGTTAACGATAGTTACGTATTGTAACTCCAGATTCTATGAGTATAGGCTTTGCCCTCTAAGGCTACGCTATTGGGTTTATCCCTTCGCGCATGCGCAGTTGTGAAGATTTCTTTCCCGCCCTTGCGTCCAGCACGGGCTTTCAACTACGTCCGCAGAAACTGTATATAAACAGAGCGTACCCATTGTTCATCTCCCAACATCAGCTTTTTCTTCAGCTAATTACAGGAGCAGGTGGCCTGAATCTTAGAGGGGGGGGGATGAGGACCGCAGACGAGTACACATGCAGCGGCACATCATTCCATGATTGAAGGCGTGCATGGTTAGTGAGGATTGTATCATGATTGATAATTATGGGGACGTGCAGTGGTGGGCTGGTGTGCGCTTGTGTGGGACTGTCATGTTGTCAGCGCACTGTTCAGTGGGAACAAGGGCTGCTTGGATGAGGGGAAACTGCTCTTTAGATGGGTGGGAGTGGCCCTTAAAAGGGCCGTTGTGTTTCCAGCTCTCAACCGTATGGGGACTTTTCCCGTGTCCCGACGCCATTTGTTGTGTGGCCCGGGGGGGCGGGTAAGACCAGGTGGGGGCCGCCTTCATGGTCCTCCAGCTCCGTGAAGCCTGCCGGTCATGTGGAGCCGGCAGTCGCTACGGACAGGGGCCGGGCGGAGGAGCGGAGCTCGAAGCCTGGGAAAACGCAGCCGCAGCAGAGGCTGTGGGGCGCTTCCTTTCATGGCGGTTGTCATGGCGACGGCGCTGCTGTGGAGCCTTCGAAATCGTTCCGCTTGGTGAAGGTGGGACATGGCTGTCTGTAGGCGGGGCCCAAATAGTCCATCAGGAGCTCTGCGGCCATACAGAAGCTTGCGTCTGACGTCAGTGGGTAGCTGTGTCATGTCATCATCACAGTCTTCCACGCCATGACTCTGGACAACGCCACCGTGGACGCCATGGTCAGGGTGAGGATCGCGGTCATAGCTTTGCCAATCTCCGTGGCTAGCTCGGAGGAAGAGCTCCCGGAGTAATGGCCATGGCAGAGACGACGGAGGCTAGCAAAGTTATATTATTCTGTGCCGCGAGACCCTGGGCCGCACACTGGTGTGACCGGTCAGTGACCTGAGTACATACCTGATCCTGGGGCGAAGGAGGCGTGGCCTTCTGACACAGAATGGACGCCAGGCTCTGCTCCAGGGTGGGACCGAAGGGAAGCCCGCTTCTGTGTCGCCTTGAACCCGAGTGAACGGGATGTAGCGAAAGACGGGAGCCTTCTGGGAGAGCGCCTCCTCCACAAACGGCGCGGCCAGAGTGGAGCCCGTGAGGAGGGCAGCTCCTGAGCGTAAACATCCCCGCTCAAGAGGCCGCGAGCGGAGGCTGGAAGCTCAGCCGGGAGCGCTATGCCTCTCTGGTCTGCCGCCTTTTTGATGATCTCCGGCAGATCCAAGAAGACAGTCTTAGCGGTGGAGGGTGGAGCCGCCTGAGGCTAGAGGTCTGGCCGAATTTTTCCGTCCGAACCCGGCCCTCGTCCAACAGAGCCGTGATCAAACCCGGCCCGAGCCCGACAGGCATTAAGATATTTATGTCCGAGCCCAACCCGAGCCCGACATCGTTAAAATCTCGGTTTTTTTCTCATACTAATGACACATGCACGTTTGTTTGTGTGGAAAGGCCGCTTTTATTAAGCAACTATAGGAAGGCATTCGGAAATGTCAACAGATGAGCGCACGTGGGGAACAAGCGCACGTTAATAAGCTGTTAAAATGTTCAATGTGTTAACCTTTCCTGCTTGCTTCGATTCCGACCGTGATCAGAAAACCAGGGGAGATTCTTTACCTCCAGGGCCGACGTTATATAACGTCGGGGTTAAAATCCCGTTTCTGGTGAGCAGATGAATGAACTTGGCTTTCAGTCTGGGGTTTATCTCGGACACCGCACACACTTTGTTCAAAACTAAAAGTTATTCCACCAACTCTGCTCCGGTCGCATCTACACGTCTGCTTCCTCTTTCTCTATTTCTCTTCTGCCCACTTTACACACGAAATGAGCTCTCTTAAAGGAGCCGCAGCACCATTTTACAACAAATGCCTTAGCGCGCTGATGTGACCGAGCCCAACCCGAACCGGACCACAATTTCTAAATATCTGTCCGAACCTGGCCCAGCCCGTCGGGACCCGTCAGGCTCGGGTCGGGTATCCATGCCTTACCTGAGGCAGAGGGGAAGGCTGCCAGAGCGGTGCCCTTGGCTGTTCCGGAGATGGGGAGAGCCAACATGGGAGGGCATCGATCCCCGTTTCGAGGTCCAGTCCTCTCAGTGGGGAGGAGGGACAGCCGGTGACGGAGGCGTTATCCGAGGGAATCGAGCCATCGGACTCATGCTCGTCAACAAAGCCTTCCTCCAGCGGATCCAGGGTGCTGACGGATTCCTGTCTGTCTGCCCAGCTGCCATCCCCTTCCCCGCTAGCCTGACACTCCATCAAAGCTTCCGCCCACCGGTTAAGCTCTTTAGATGGCAGGCATGCACAGAACTGGCAGGAGGCATCGGGGGTGAGAGCCAGGCCAGCGTGAGCGGCGCCAAGGCAGGTCTCGCAGCAGGGATGGAGGTCCGGCCGCAGGATATACCCGGTCTGGCAGGTGGGGCAGAGGCGAACACCGCTGGAAGTCGAACTTGTCTTCATACTGCTAGCTTGAAGAAAAAGTGGGAGATGAACAACAGGTCCACCCTGTTTATATACAGTTTCTGCGGACGTAGTTGAAAGCCGTGCTGGACGCAAGGGCGGAAAAGAAATCTTCACGACTGCGCATGCGCGAAGGGATAAACCCAATAGTGTAGCCTTAGAGGGCGAAGCCTATACGAAATAGAACTCAATGGGTGGAAATTGGGCCCTCTAACTTTTAGGTTCACAGACCAGAAACCTAAATACTGATCATTATGATGACTAGAAATGTAGCTCGCCATTTAATTTAGTTTGTTGCTCATTTGTCTTCCAACCCTTTCAATTATTACAAATCAATGAACAAAAAGAATGGCATAAGTTAAAAATAAGAAGAATGGCAGAAGGGTGTCACATTTCCTTTGCCGTTTTTGATGTAACTGAGAAGAGGCACCATGGTGAGTCAGTAATACCTATTATAATGAATAAATTATTACAACATTTGTAAATTTGATCTGATTGACTTACGTGCTAAGGATAGATTTTGAAACCACTAACACTGAATAATTATTCCTGTACTCAACTTTTTTAAGGCATTTTCACCTCATATTGGCATTGAACTTGAGCATATACTGTTTGTCAATTTTTCACATACATCCTGAACATTTTACAAATGTAAAGGTCACCTACAACAACAAACAAACAAATTACAATGATGAAACCACAATAACCCAAAGTTTTACACCTTGACTGGTCCACTGCAGAGACTCTGCCCACCTCCTTGTGCTTTAATCATCTGCTGTCTCAACATCTGCAACTGGCTCCTAACCAGCCTGCAGCTCTTTTAACCTACCCAAATGATTGAGTGTCTCATCCCTCATGCTGCCCCTTCACAAATCTAAAACCTTGGTGTCACACAAAGCTGCTAAGGGTCTTCTTTTCATGATGTGGTCCAGCCTCTGTTTTCCTTTCACCATCATGGGCATTGCCTCTGTACGGACTGAACTCCTCTCCCTGTTGGCTCTCCAGTGGAGGAAGAACGCAGTCACTCCACATCATTTGTCAAAGGCTCCACTAAATCATATCCCTGCTCACAAATCTCCTTTCTCTTCTCTACTGCTCTAATATGTATTTATCAAAACAACAACAAAATATATTTCCTGAAATGATTCAAATAAGGTGATAATGTGAGTGTCTAGTACACATTTCAAGTGTTTTCCAGATTTCCAGCAAGACAGAAACATCTATTTCACTGATGTTATTGACCATTATTGGTGCAGCTGATATTTGAAGGTGACTCCTCATGAGTTCAAAATAGGATATCTCTCTTAAAACTGTCAGCGCTCTTCCAAAGAGGAAACACTGCTCTAAGTCCAAAATAGTGTTTATTTACCCCTTTGACTGCCAGGCAGAGTAAATATATTTGACAATTTTCTAATTCTCCTCTTCACAATGGCAGACTGGTACTGCAGCAAAATGTTGCTGCTACAAGCAATTATGGCTAAAGGACTCCACAAGCTGGGCTTAGTGAACTATTGTTAGCATCAATCCCTTCAAGAATATGAGATTTAATGCATGAGAGGTGAGACTTTTCATTCCACTCTACAGCAATGAAGCTTTGTCCAATGTATTTGTTTGGGGCTAAGGTATTGTGTTTGCTTCAACCACAATTTATTCCTGGCCAACCTAATTTAAATTGTCCCAAAGATAACATGCTTAACAACACAATGCCGTATTGCATTTTGCAATACATTTGCGGCTGTTAGTAGGGTTGTTGTTGTTTTTTCAGAAATATGTGTTTCAGAGAAATGATGCTTGAATCGTGACATCTATTTATATTATATACAGTATAGCTATTGTCATGTTGGTAAAAGTTCAGAATTTCTAAAAACAACGAAAGTGCCAAAAAACACTTCCATGTTAAAGACTATATTGGAGCATCCTCTGCAGGATAAAAACTGTGATGTGTTTTCAAAAGTATAGCAGATCTACTTTATTCATGCCAGCATGCTTACTGGTGTGGAGGCTATTACTTTACCTTGACTATATGGTATAGCATCTCAATCGATTAAGAAATTCTTCACACAGTTACGTAGTTATGTATATAATATCATATTTGAAATGATAGTGCTGTAGACAGGGGGAATTCCTATCATCTCGTACATCCCACTGATACACCACAGGCTGAGTATTGGTGGGACAGCCCTTGTCATTTGTTTAAGTTGAAAAATGCCCTCTTTAAATGGCAATTCAACTGTTTGTTTTTTTGTCACATGTTGCCTGTATCTATCATCTGGCCAAGGAGGCCCTGAATGATAGCACTTCACCCCAAAAGAGGCAACAGAAGACACCTGTGACTAATATGCAGTTTGTGACCACCCAGGCCTCGCCCTGGCCATTAGTATACAGCATATATATGGTACCATGCTGTGTCTCTCTATGTCCCAGGTGGGTTTTGGGTTAAGGTTAAAGTTTTTGTTTTCGACCCCACTGCTAGAACTGCCTACAGTTATGAATGCAACTGCTTCCTTTGGGTACTGGTGGAAAGCCCTCTTGGGCTCCTTGGTATTCAGAACCGTACCATTCGAATAAGAGGACTCACTGCTGCTTGAGCTCTCTGCTGGAAGAATAATCGTGAAGGGAGAGACTAAGATATTATCCAAAAGCTCAGTGTCTTACAGTAGATTCACATAAATACCCTGCATGGTGTTACTAAGTGTTGATTTTCTTGTAGCAATTATTTCAAGATGACAAGTGTGTATTGGAAGATTTGTAGTATATTCACAGAGCTGACATGGTTTTAGGCCTACTGTTCATAAGAGTGTTGCTTTAATTTTGTATAACCACAGGCATAGTGTTGTTTTAAACACACACAGTTAATGCTGATGGTGTGGACAGTGGCAGCCCTATCACTGAAGCTTAGTTCAGTTAATGATTTTATATGTGTGGGTATTCCATTCATTTCTTTATTCATTAACTTATTATTTCATTCATTGTTATACCTGATTATTTGGGAGCCTACAGTATCCCAGCAGGGAGGTCGCAAAGCATCCTGGAGTCTTTCCTAGTCCAGCTTTTCTCATAATAATAATAATAATAATAATAATAATAATAATAATAATAATAATAATAATGTATAAAGGGACTTGCAATATGTAAAAGCTTTTTTTTATAATTGTATTTGACTTATACTGGATCAAAGGTTCAAATAACATATGTATGCAAATATTGTCTTTTTAGGATTTTAAAAGGGACAATTCAATGCTTTCTGTACTAACAAGGTGACTACTACACTTGACTACAAGGTGCATTTTGATTAAAACAATATAAATTTTCTGCTGCACAGAGCTTCAAACAGTATCACATCGTCCTTGATATGAGACTTGATGAAACTTTTCTTTTTCATAGATTTTACTCTGCAGTATTTCTAACAGGGAACAGCTGTATGTCCTTAAAAGATCCTGCGGTACATTCTGGCAAGGATGGTGACAAATGCTAGTGATAAATACAAACAACAGGCGCATAATGTTTTTTTTCAGATAATTTGTATTCATGTGAATGTGCCTGTTTCAGTTTGAGCATATTCATGTTTGTGCCCCTATGTGCATTATAAGTGTGTGCATGTACATATGCATGCACATTTCAATAGCACTCAGCAGCCTCATAGACATTACATTGTACATTCTTATTTTGACACTAAGTAGTAAGTCCCATTGTTATTAATGACTCCTTTATAAGCTGTACATCGAGGATCTTCATACATACAAACAAACGTCTGTAAGAAAATGTTATATTCTCTCACCACATCCTCACATATATTCCAAGCAGAGCTAGATGTAATGGCAGCTTCATTCTCATCCAGGTTTTCCCGGAGCTGCTGGAGCTCCAGGTCTCGGTCCCTCAGCTTCTCCTCCAGCTCCCTTACAGTTCATTCAAGCAAGTTAGACACAAAATTACAAGAGACCATGAAAGGATAATTTCCATTCTTTAATCTGCACTGTTTGGGACTCTTTAAGGTCATGCATATGTATAAGAGTAAAAGGCCCGAAGTAATGAGAATGCTTTGCATTTATCTTGTTACTGTTATTTTACAATGAATGCCAATCTGCTCACAAAGAGGTAAAAAATATCTGCATCTTGACGGTTTTTATAAGGAAACCATGAAAGAAGGGAGCAACCACTGGGGTGTAATTAGCAAATAAAGTGAAAATGGTTTCGATCATCATAGCACTTTAAGCATATTGAATGATAGAGCACATAGATTTTTAAAGGAGGTGCTGTTCTAAGATCATTGTTTACCTTCTAGATTGTCAAGGGGCCAGTTTCCTCCTCCTCTTCAAGTGATTGATCAAGAAACGTCTTTGACAGTTTGATGGGAGCTTGAGTGATGGGCATCCCTGACTGTATCCCACCTGTCAGGGTGGAATGAATTGTCCATCCCATCAAAGATCGCCTTTGATCTTGCTGGTAGAGAGTGGAAAGGCACAAGAAAAGAAAGAAAATGTGACTCCTACACCCTTTTTCCAGTCAATCTCATTCTATGGAATTGCTCACTCTTCCGAGTCATTTCACATGTGGAGTTTATGTGATATGGTTTAAAGGTCTTTTATGAGATTCTCTCATATGTTTATAATTGCACACCTTGATAAAATGCCCATGTGACTGACTCGAGCTGCAATCAATCCACTTTGCTATCTCAAGTAAACAAAGTTTTGTGCAGATGTGTCAAATTTGGAATCAATCAAGGGTGATCATGACTTCTTCAACCTTCAAGTGCTAGTCTGTAAATATGTCAGCAAACATATTTAGTGTAATCTGTCATGGGTATTTTGTAATGTTTAAGGTGCCAGGCAGAGTTATGCATGATTATCCCAAAGACAAATGTTTCTTCTCATTGCAGAACCCCTCTCACCTTCACTGCTTGCTAACAGCAAACACAGAGAGTAGGATGAGCCTGGATGGCTGCCTTGCCATGTACACAGGCTAGTGTTTGGAATGCCTGATAGATAAGACCTTCATGGCACTGCTTGAAAGAGAGGCACATGGTATAGAGGTAAAATACTCAACCACCACTGCAGGGACCTGGGTTCAATTCCTGGCAGCCAGCTGTGTGTCTTGTCTAAAACAATAGACATGGTGAGAGGCCAGCAAGGGATCGGACCCTGGTTGCTACAAGCATCTCATACTGGGTGGACTCTTACTCCTACTGGGTGGTTTAAATCTCCCAGTTAGGAATTCTGTTGTGGCAGACATTGTTAAAGCAGGCATTAAGGAAATATTGAGCCAAAGTGGCATCCTTGGAGAAAAGGAGATCACACACACACACACACACACACACACACACACACACACACACACACACACACAAACACATACACACACATGACCGAACGCATGATCCCCTCCAGGCTTACGTCTGGCGGAGATGATAAATTACGATATATTATTATGCATTAAGATAAGACATCATTGATCCCTTGGTACATTCGCAAGCTACCCAACACTATAGTAAAAAATAAGCTCCATCTTTATCAGCAGCAACATTAAAGTGATGTTCATAAGCCTACTTATGGAAATATTTTAAGTTATATTTCAATAATACAGTATATTAATTATTGTTAAATAGATCATTCTGTATAATGAGTAGGCTACTGTCAATTTTTGTCCGTTAAGCAGGGATGGAAGTGAATAATTACATTCACTCTCGTTACTGTAACAAAGCTGGTTTTTGTGTAGGCTACTTGTACTTTTTCAGTACCTCAAAAGTTTTGTAGTTTTTAAGAAATATAGTACTTGACTACATTCACACGTCATTTAAAGTCAAGATAAACTGTGTGAGAATGTAACAAACGAAAGGAGATGAATCAGCAGCTTCAGCAGAGAAGAAGCTGCTGGTGTGTCAGAGCTCCAGAGTTGTGACGCTCTGCACTCAAATTATACTGTGCTAAATGTTTACGTTCACTGGCAGTGGAGTGTCAGGGAGTAGGAAGAATACAGAACAGTGGTCGCACCCGGCCCGGGGCTAGACCTTAGTAAACAGTGCAAAAATTAACAACAATGCAATCCAGTTAAGGACTTGGTCAGCATTATTGTACATCTGCATAGTTAAAAAGAAAGGTTGCACATACCTGCGCACTGAGGACCATTTACCCTAGTAAGGTGTGTGAGGACTTTCTGCTGTTTGTGACAATAGTCTGTGATGTTTCTGCACAGCCTCATTCAGTTCAAAATGATTGAAAGAGGCTTTCAGAGAGGCTGAACAAGCAGAGAAGTTGTACCAGCAGGTTGCGGAGGCCTTCACGGTCCACAAGGCTCCAAGAATGACTTTGGAAAAGGGTGGGTACAACATCAACCGGTGTGAAGTAATACATCTCTGTGTTGTTTTATTCTGCTGTTGATATAATAAGTGGCCGGTTATTTCATTTATGTGGCTTAACATTGCTTGTTGCACCCGCCGCTGTGTCCATAAACTATTTATTTATTTATTGCCTGTATTTTTTATTTAATTGTCTAATTTTTGTCTCCTTTCTGGTTAATTATAGTAAGGCTACAATGAGAAAGGCTGTTGTATAGGCCGTTATAATTGTTGGTTTGGGTCGCAAGCGGTCATGTTGCTGATGTTTTTTCCACTGCATATGTGTTTAATATTTAATGCAATTTATTTTTTAGCCAAAAGATGTTCTTAATCTAACAGTGTATCATTTATCATCTTCTTCTTCTTCTTCTTCTTCTTCTTCTTCATTCCTAAGAAGAAGAAAATTGACAGATTGACTTCTACCCAGTTAGCATCAGATGTAGCCAATGTAGCATTAATTCCCAGATTTCCTTGTCTTCATAGAAAGCTTAGGCTGGGTCAGAAACGTCTGTTGTTGTGAGCCTGTAAAGCCCTTTGAGACATTAGATGTGATTCATGGACAATACAAACAAACCTGACTTGACTTACTTTGCCGTTATCAGAGAATAAAGGAGTGAATCCCCTGCTTTCAGCCTGTACAGCCATCTAAATAACATGGAAATACATTTTTGCCTGATACACAGTTATGCAGAGAACAAATGTGACATTTGCTTTGAAAACCATTCGTCACTGTCATTGCATATCACAATCAATATATGACCTACCGAGAGTTTTTTGTGCCAAATTCAACTAATTTGATCATTTGTGGCTGTTTTTTTCATTATAGGTAATCTATAGTCATTATAGTTAACCACAGCTATCATTTGTCATAATTTTCTCATCGCCATTCCTGGATTCATTTCATGGTCACAGATCAGGCTCTGAGCTGGCATAATATACATACGCCGTAAGATGGGACTTGATCTTAGATGGTGTGTCCCTAGCCTATATTTAATCTGTTTGGAGGTTAAAATGCTCACAACCCTTGTAACAAATAACCCTAATATCCTGTTGATACTATATGCTTTGATACAGGTTTTGTATATTGTGAAATGTACCTTCTTATTGTACATTAGTGATTTTGTGTGACTCATAGTGCACTCGATTCACCTGGACCTGCAGCATCCAGCTGTGTATGTAGGAGGAGAGAGCAATATTCATGATGGATGACTTTCCAGGCAGGAAAAAAACGAAAGCTGAAAAATCCTACATGTCTTGTGAATACATTGCTTATAGACTACTGAGACTGCTGCTAATGGAAAAGATAGAACAATATCTCTTTTTCCTTTTCAATGGATCTCTCCATACAGCATCAGTAAAAAATGCTCCTTCCTTTTTTATTCTTACAGGACTGACACCAAAACCTGATTGAGATTTGAGACATGTTAAACATGTAGCCTCCTTTTTCATATCTCCAGGAGACTGAATGCAATTTATATTTTGGAACTTATTAGAATCGTTATGAACAATAAAAAAAAAAAAAGCCTATCACAAAACGTTGCATTAGAAAGTAGTTTAGCATTTTTTTCCTAAGGTCTTTTTTCAGCTAAGTATTGCAATTATCCAAAGTCTAGCACATCTGTCACAGTCAGCTAATGTGTTTACCAAGCACTCAGCTCTTTCTCTACCAACTCACCAGTGCAATGAGGCCACAGAGAGGGCTCGACCTCCATTGTCCCTCCTCAGCTTCCACCCTGTCCTTTCTGTAGTCTGGTTGTTCTAACTCACAAGAAGGTAAAGGTAAATACTTCTGCTAATGAATTAACTGTCCAATTATAGACACTGCAGTTGCAAAGAAATCCCCTTTTTCTTTCATTTACACACTTTCGACTTCCTGGCTCCTCTGTTTACCTCAATCAGCCTCTCCAGATAACAGGAGCATACTGCTGCAAGTTTGGCCAATCTGGCTATCATTAAAGGTGCTGTAGGGAGGATTGCGAAGATCCAGGAAAAATTTGAACATCACCAACTTCTTAGTCCCCCCCCCCTTTCTGCTAAAGCCCAAAACTGTCTCCTAAGCCCCTCCCTCCACAAGGGAGAATGAATGCGTGTGCATGAGCAGTGACTGACACGCAGTTAGACACCCCAACGGTTAGCCAACGGTAGGTTAACGTTACCTGCTGCCAAGTGTAGTGTTAACTAGCTAACGGTAGGCTAACGTTACCTGCTGTCAAGTGTAGTGTTTACTAGCTAACGGTAGGCTAACGTTACCTGCTAATGTTAGCCTACCCCACAAAATAAAAACTCTTCGGATCTACACGATTCACGTGGATGACATTTTCCCATTCAAAATGGCGATTTTCGCCGAAAAGCAACTAGTTTGCAGGTATGTAGTTTTATAAGTCTTACCTACTGCACCTTTAAGGAGAATGATACAGAAATAAAAACATTCTCAGATATAAGTGATTTTCTCAGGTGTTAGACACAGGTTGATTATGATTTCAAAGATAACTCTTTTATCAAAGATGTCAGGGAACACAATGTGAATAGAAAATGGACGGAGCTTCCAAGTCTGAAAAGTTAAGCCAAAGGAGAAGTGCCATAAACCTGCATTCTATCTAATTTCCAGAAGGAGGTGACTCCATTGGTTGCAAAAAGAAGTCTGTTTGCGTAGTCTCAAAGTCTATGAGACAATAAATCTACTTCTCACTTGATTTATTATTAGAAAAAATGGGTTTATGGTCTCAATCACTAGTTTCAAGTATTCTTTAATACAGCAGGATGTTCATTTTGTAAATTGGTCCCATTTATTTTAAAATTGATGATTAAGCAGGGCACGCTTTAGGGCATGGCTACACGCCGACCTGTTAATCAGGACCGATGCTTAGCAACGCGTATCTATGGCACTGTGTACATTAAGATAGCCATGAACTTGTTTTGGGGCGCCGGGAATTTTTTCATCTTAAACTTTGACTCTTTTACTGTGTGTTTTTAATTCATCAAAGTTGATTGAAAAATAAAAATGTCTTGTTCAGTGTTCGGTAGCACCTTGCCAGCAAAGCCAGATGGCTAGTGCTAGTTTTAGCTGGTAACTTAATAGAAAGTTGGGCGATTTGTGTACTGCCGTACATGCAGATGATTGGTGCCAGTACCCAGGGGTAGGTGTTTACCTGCCAGTAAAACTCCTCCAGATGATTGGCTTTAGCAGGTTGAGAATCAACAACTTTCCTTCTTTAGCGTTTAGCACCTTTGTAATCAGAAACAACACTGGCTTAGCCACGTCATCTTCCCCAGCTCCACCCTCTCGTCCAAAAATCGCCACGTCCGGTTTCAAAAAACAAGATGGCGAAAGCCAAATTGCCAGGCTTCAAAACCACAGCTAATTGGTGAGGTCACTGCTGCTTCATGCATTACTTTTACAGTCTATGCTTCCCCCGTAAAGTCACATTATTTACTGCAAGACATTAAATGTTGATGCTCTTTTTCTTTTAATTTTTACTGACAGCTGCTGTGTTTGTATCTCTGGAGGCTGATGAATTTTCTTTTAGTCTCCACTCTGACAGTTAAGAAAGCATCTTTGTACAGCAGTGTGTGCCTTAAATTGGTCTCAATAACTCCTTTTAAGTACCTGCTGCTATATGTGTGGTTTTCCCCTCATTATAGGCAAATTGCAGCTCTCTCTTTGTTTAGTATGAAATAGTGAACTTAATGGAGATCAGTAAACAGCCTGAGGCCCCTACCCACTTGAGCCTAAGTCAGGTTTCCTGTCAATCACATATAATTGGATCAAATGTCAACAGAAAGACATGGACAACTTCATGAATCATTTCAGGGAAAAATGCTAAATCAAATGGACACAGACACACACACACACACACACACACACACACACACACACACACACTCACTCATGCACACAGGGATGTCCATATGCAGGCAAGCAAAAATCAAGCACATGCACAACAAAAGATGAAGAAGGTGTATTGCTTTTGGAATATACTGTACTATGCATACACTTAATATACTGTAGGCAAAGTGGGTAAATAACGTTACTAATCTACTAATCTAATTTACAATATGTGTGCATTTTGGAAACCAATAATATGCACCAACACTTTTTGTGTCTTTGAATTTGGTCCACTTGTAATGCTTCATTGTTAAAGGCTGCATCATTTCCCTAAACTTCTGGACTACATGCTCAGTTAAGACTAAATCTTGTAAACACAACCAGGACAGCTTTTGTGGTGGTGAATCAGCCCATGCAACTGTTGTATAATATAAAACAAGTGGAGCAGTGTGATTGATGGTTAACCTTACTTTATTTTGGGAATTGTTGTTTATTTGATATAGCGATTTTTGCCTTAAAACTCCTATATTTATTATACTGATTGCTGTGATTTTTCCTTATCGTTTGCTGTGGATTAACTTTTATATTGTTTTCTGTGGATTAACTTTTATATTGTTTGCTGTGATTTTCCCTTGTTTGCTGTGATGTTGCTGTGGACAATTGATTGTACCGTTTCCCTCTTTCACGAACTGCAACAACAAACACTAATTTGCACACCTGGGTGGTATTTCAGAAAGCAGGTTTAGTGAAAACTCTGAGTTTGTTAACCCTGAGATGAGGGAAACTCTGGGTTTTCTGTTTCAGAAAGAGAGGTAACTTCACCTCAGAGTCAGTTACTATGGTAACTGAGCCTGTGGACCTAACCTGGTCGGGAGCAGGTTTTCTTCAAGAAACTCGAGTTTCTCTCAGTCTCCTCCCTCTGACACAGCGCCCTTTCATTTCCTCATTCATTCAGTCTGTATCAGGCGCATTTTAGCGCAGTTTGTTATCGGCATGAATAAAAAAAAAAACATGTTGGTTTATTAACCATGTTAGGCAGACTATAAAACATTTTATTTCTCAAAACATGGCATTTCCTTTTGTCTACGATCCCATTGATGAAGAAGCTGCTTTACTTCACAGGGAGTTAAACATATGGCGGGAGATGATATTGAAGCCCCGACATTTTAATTTCCAGATAACTTCCTATTTGAGCGGTAGCCTATCGTTTTTCTTCCCAGTTGATCAGTTATGTAGCCTACAACCTTATCCGTCCTCATATCACTAACGTCACCCATCTATGCTCTTACATCCCAGCAGATTATTTGTGTCGCCTTACGTTTTTTTGCCATCGCCATTTGTCTTTACAACATTGGTGATGCGGAGCATAGTAGTAAAGCCACTGTAGCAAAGCGCCGTCAGAAGAGTGTGACTCGCTCTGAAACGTGTTTTAAACATTTTAAAAGGAGTTCCACAGTATTGCAGGTGAATGATGTAAACCCTTTGAAATAAAAGATTATGGATTTAAATTCTGTTAATGATGGTGCTGCAGCCTCAGAATGGGATTAGTAGACCTAGGACTTTTTCGCCCACAGGATTACACCTAAATGAAATAGATTAGGCCTATAGGTTCAATACCATATCACCAGTAATGTTAGGCTATAGGCTACTTATGATTAAAAATGCACTATATTGGAATATACGCATTCTTTCCCCTCGGTCTTGCTGCTGACTGGATCTCCTGTGCCCTGGTGGAGCCGACTCCAAGACTCTGTAGTGTCAACGCTCACAAACTCCGACTTATGGGAAGTGGTCCTTTTCTTCCACACTGGGGGCCGACGGCAGAGCAGCGGTGACGGCAGTATTCGTTATGAGTGCACATGAAGTACAGGAAAGGAAAGTAGTCACTCTAGTCACCCGAGACGTTTTAAAGTTGCCGGGCTACGAGCAGGCTGCCCATTGATTTTACCGTTTATCCACTGACAGAAGCAGAGCAGCTCCACGGAATTCCTGGTTCTGGAATTCTGGATTGGAATAGGCTACTCGAAGCCCCGCTGAAGCAGACATTCTGTGTATTCATGTATGTGTATATATATATACATATATATACACATACATACATACATACATACATACATATATACTTCTTGTGTCTTTCTCTCTGTGTTGGTGTGGCTGGGAATCTGAATCAGACTTTCCATCTGTTACACAACAAATCCAGGGCTGTAAACTCAATGAAAATGGCAGAAACACAATATTTTGTGTGGTATACAGTATGTATAGTAAACCTTTTTATAGTAAATTAAAGGTGGCAAGTTAGCTATATGACAGCACAGCACAAACCAGATTTAAAAATCAACCCTGTAGTGGCATTTAAACAAATGAAAATTACACCCCACTGGTACCTCGCTGGGCGTCTTCACAGCCCCAGCATATGTAAATCCCGGAAGTGAAGAAGCATCTGTCATAGGTGTCAAAATGCTATTCTGTAGAGATTTAGCTTAGGAATGAAAAGGACCCCTTGTTTAGGCACTTTGTTATTGTCATCTACTGTAAATACACTGAAACATGTCAAATGGAACAGGCACTTATTCATCGTTCAGCTGTAACTAGTCTATCAGTGACATCCTACAAAATAAATTCAGTTATATAACAGAATGTTGCATCAGGAAATACCTTCTGTATTGCTTTTTTTTTAGCTTTCAAAACACAATTGTGGCGTCTCTAGGAACAATAATGCTTTAAGGATGCTGTAAAACAGAGCCAGATGCTAACCTGTTTTTAGGTACACCCAGAACACTATCTTCCTGAACCACATCAAGGAGGCACATTCTACCCATAGCTTTCATTCCTCTAGGTCTATTTTTAAGTGAAGAGTTACCATGGTAACCCGAGGTGCAGGTATTGCTTGTCGAAAGTGTTTTTTGAGATCTAGCCACGGAGTTGGAATTGAAAAAAATAAAGAGAACCACACACAACAACCTTACCTCCAATCTTTCTTTTTAGCTGCATAGCCGATGAGGACATGAGAGAGAAATGTTTGTATTGGTGATCTGTAGGAGACAGGTGGAAAGGGGTGGTGAGGCAAGTAGAGATTTGGCAGCCTTTGTGAGTTAGAAAGCTTTGTCTTAATTCCACTGTTTACCTTTAGGGTGTTTGTCGGAGCTGGCCCAATTGTTCGTTATAAACTCCACACTCTTAATTTTAAGGTCATTCCAAATTGGCCCAGACATGCCACTAAGATTCACAAGTATGTCGTGTTTACAACAAAAACAGCAAAATAAAAGATTGGTATTCAACCATTGATGTGTGGGAGTGCAGAGCAGTCAGTCTTTCTTCTCCAAAGCCTTCAGGATGAAAGAAATGATGACTTGGCTGTCAGACAACAATACTTTACTGCTGTGATTGTGGCCAAAACTGGTTAAGAGTAAAGACAACTGCATTGATTATATTGACTGCCAGCAGCAACAGTGATAGAATGAAATTAATAGTTGTGGGAGTTACTCGATAATCAATCAAATAATCTGCTTCGTCTCGACTCCATCACGTAAATAAACTGCAAGTGCCCTTCACTGATATCTGTTTCTGAGTGAGCATCCTTCACTGATAATACAAAGTCACACCTAAATGGAAAAATCCGTCCACATGTGTTCACGCTGTCTTATATCAAACTATAGGCTGCAGTATTTTCTTCGATGTCGGTCTCAACAGAAACTCAATTGTATAACAACTCTTATTTGTCAAATAAAAAGCTTTCATTGCACCCCAACTATAAGGCTGTTTTAATATCTTGAAAAACAATCTTCAGTCTCATAATATTATAAATTGAAAGGTCAATTAATGTAAAGCAATTCAAACATTGTAACAGTAATACAATGCTTGACATTTTTCAGTCAACATTTTCCTTTTTGCAATGGCACTCACTGTTAAGCTCCAGTGTGACATGAGAAATTGGTCACCCTAAGCCCAAATTATATTTTCCACACGTGCATAGCCGTAAGGGTCTGCATGATGAATCTCCTCATCTAATGTCTTCATTTTTCAGACACTCAATAGAACCGTAAAACAGAGCTACATACAACACTGTCCATGTTGCATCCATTTTCCAGCCTTTTTGGTGACTATAACAGCCAGGTAGCACTTGTAGGTGTTACCAAAATCTTCTATTTCAATTTAAAAGGGCAAACCTCTTAAATCAAATGACAAAAAAACAAAAAGTGAATAGCTACCACACGTTGACTTGTAATCCCTGGAAATAATCAGTGTGTGATGTTCATGTATTTCAGGCAAGTTGGAGGGGATATACAGTAGATGTTGTCATTTCTCTTCAATAAAATACATCCAACAGGTACCAACAACTCAAGGCAAGCAATCCACATTGGTTAAAATATAAATGTCAAACGTTATATTCCAGTGTACATAAGATCAAAATCTAACATGTGTCTAACATTTGTTTTTTGTCATACAATGCCACTGCTTATCTAAGACATTTCCATATGAATACTAATTTAGAATCAATTGCTCTTTAGAGTGACACTATAACAGTGCTGTAACCTCTAAATAAAATTCTGCTATCAAACTCTATTGTGGCATTGAAAATCTCAACCTGATGTTATCTATGTGAGTTACGTTTAGTATCTATGGGGAAAGGAAAAACACACCAAACAACAAAATGGACAACAGGAGCTTCTTTTGAAACAGTGTTTCATGGTGCATTTATCCTTTAAACCTCAACCAGAGGATGAATTCTAACCTTTACTTTTAGCTTCCAAACATAAACATGGATTTTACTCTAGTGCTGCTGTTGTGCCAAGCTGTTACACAACGTTGTGGGACTGGAAGTGACCTGTTAACTGTTTGTAGAACATCAACACAACCGAGAAGAAAAAAGCATCCCTCAGCAAAACAAAAAGTAAAAAGGCTGGATTTGACACACAGACACTGGCATTTTCAAATCATCAATACCTTTTTTATCAGTCTACAGAGATGGACTAGGCAGACTGTCAGGAAAATTAAGATTTCAACACGCTTCAGATTATTGAGCGAAAATGTAGCACTTTTATAAAATGATATAATAAATAACTAATTTTGAAATTTCAAAATGACAGCTCAAAATTACAACACAAAACTATAAAACCTGCTATATAATCACGGAATAAAAACACAAAAACATCACTGAGAGCATGCCCTTATAATTAGCCTCGTAATCAATTATGGTCAACAATGACAACTGGTAAAAGACAAACCACATAAGAGACGTGCTAACAATTTACCAGATGTGGGTAAAAAACAATTCTTACATTTCACATGGTCGACTCCTTGGACCTGAATGGCAGACAAAATAGAGGAAAATTGGGAAGGGTAGCTTTCAGAAGCTCCAGCAGCCTGTGTAGTCACTTCAATTCAATTAAATTTTATTTATAGTGTCAAATCATAACAGGAATTATCTCAGGACACTTTACAGATAGAGTAGGTCTAGACCACACTCTATAATTTACAAGGACCCAACAAGTCCAGTGATTCCCCCAAGAGCATGCATGAATGCGTAAGTGCAACAGTGGCAAGGAAAAACTCCCTTTTAGGAAGAAACCTTGGACAGACCCAGGCTCTTGGTAGGCGGTGTCTGACGGTGCCAGTTGGGGGTATGATGAACAATGGCAATAATAGTTACAATAAAGATATTGTAATAGTTATAATAGTTCATGGTGTTGTAGAGCACAGCAGGGCGTAACAGGGCGTGGCAGGGCGTTGGCCAGACATAGCAAGTCGAAGCAGGGCATTGCAGTGCGTAGCAGGGTGTAATAGGGCACAGCAGGGCGTAGGGCATGACCACGGCGACAGCTGCCACCATGATGTAGGTGCCATCATGATCCAAGATGATGATGCTGGGCGGAAAAAGAATATAAGGACTCCGGGCAATAAGCTCCCCGGAGCTGTGTTAGTAACAAGCATTTCTGTGGCACGAATACACAGATGGAAAGAGAGAGGAGAGAGAAGCTTAGTGTGTCAAAGGAGGTATCCCGGTAGTCTAGAACTATAACCGCATAACTAAGAGCTATAGATAAGGGGAGATAGGGAGGCTGTGTTCCGTGATTGTGGCTACACACCTTCCCCCGCTGGTCTAGGCTAACGCTGCGACTCATTATATAAGTATATGTAAGCTTTCTATGGGGAGAAGCAGAGATAGGGTGGGGGTGGTATAATTGGGTGTCATCCGCATAACAGTGAAAGTTAATTGAGTGTTTCCTAATAATATTGCCTAGAGGAAGCATATACAAGGAGAAAAGAATTGGTCCAAGCACTGAGCCTTGAGGAACGCCATGGCTAACTTTAGCGTACTTGGAGGATTTATCGTTGATATTGACAAATTGAGATCGATCAGAGAAATAGGACTTAAACCAGCTTAGTGTAATTCCTTTAATGCCAACTAAATGTTCCAGTCTCTGTAAAAGGATGGTATGGTCAATAGTGTTGAATGCAGCACTAAGATCTAATAAGACAAGTATGGAGATAAGTCCTTTGTCAGCAGCAATTAGAAGGTCGTTAGTAATTTTCACCAGTGCCGTCTCTGTGCTATGATGCTTTCTAAATCCTGACTGAAAGTCCTCAAATAGACTATACCTATGTAAAAAGTCACATAACTGATTTTACTACTTTCTCAAGGATCTTGGAGAGAAAGGGAAGGTTAGATATAGGTGTATAGTTGGCTAAGACCTCAGGATCGAGGGTGGGTTTTTTCAGAAGAGGTTTTATCACAGCTACTTTAAATGACTGTCATATCTAGTAATGAAGTGTTAACCACAGATAACGCTTCTTTAAGTAGCCTTGTTGGGATGGGGTCTAATAGACAGGTAGATGGCTTTGCTGAAGAGACCTTTAGCATTAATTGTTGAAGGTCTATAGGAAAAAAGCAGTCTAAGTATATGTCAGGTCCTGTCGTTCTTTCTAGCACTCCTGCATTCAAAGGTGAACCGTTAGAAGTTAAGGGCAAAAGGTGATGAATTCCATCCCTAATTGTTAGAGATGTTCCGATACCGATACCAGTATCGGTATTGTCTCCGATACTGCCTAAAATGCTGGTATCGGTATCGGGAAGTATTAGAGTTTATGCACCGATCCGATACCACATAATACAGCCCTAAAGAAAATCTACATTAAAGTAGTTTATTTATGTTCTTTTTCCGTTATAACTGACTGTCAAACTGGATAATAAAAGAAAGTTCTGTGGCGTTCATTGTTTGTGTTTGTTCATGTTTCACAAAGAGTTTAACCTGAGCCAGACCGACAACAAAGATAGAAATCATATCACATCCATACGGTGATAGTAGTATACAGTTGTTAAAACATAATAAAATATATGACACACTGGTATCGGATCAGTACTCGGTATCGGCCGATACGCAAGTTCAGGTATCGGAATCGGTATCGGGAAGCAAAAAATGGTATCGGACCATCTCTACTAATTGTTATAATTTTATCATTAAAGAAACTCATGAAGTCGTCACTACTAAGAGCTAGGGCAATAGATGGCTCAGTAGAGCTGTGGCTGTCAGCCAGCCTGGCTACAGTGCTGAAAAGAAACCTTGGGTTGTTCTTATTTTCTTCTATCAATGATGAGTAATAGTCTGATCTGGCATTTCTGAGGGCCTTCCTATATGTTTTCATACTGTCTTGCCAAACTAAACGAGATTCTTCCAATTTGGAGGAACGCCATTTACTTTCAAGTTTTCGTGAGATTTGTTTTAATTTGCAAGTTTGGGAGTTATACCAAGGTGCTAGTTTCCTTTGCTTCATCATCTTCTTTTTGAGGGGAGCAACAGAGTCTAAAGTCGTACGTAGGCAGGCCGTAGCACTGTCTACAAAATTATCAATTTGGGAGGGACTAAAGTTAACATAAAGGTCCTCTGTTATATTAAAGCATGACATTGAGCTAAATGCTGTTGGAATATTTTCCTTAAATTTAGCTATAGCACTGTCAGATAGGCATCTAGTGTAGAAGGTTTTATTTAATTTCGTATAGTCGGGTAGTAAGAATTCAAAAGTTATTAAAAAATGGTCTGATAATAAGAAATTACGGAAATACTATCAAATCTTCAATTTTGATGCCATATGACAGCACAAGGTCGAGTGTGTAGTTAAAACAGTGTGTGGCCTTATGCACACTCTGACTGAAACCAATTGAATCTAGTAGTGAGTTGAAGGCAGTAATAAGGCTAAGGGTAGGCCTGTATTACTTGACTGTAATACAGGCAGACACAGATGAGACAGATGTAGTTCATCTCTTCATGTAAGAGGTTCTTATGGTCCAGAAATAGTTCAATTGTGTACTTCTAAGTGACCCTTAGCCAGGGCTTGACTGGCCATCTGGCATACCGGGCATTTTCTGCACTTTTGGTCCGAATCGCCGATATAAATAGGCCTTTTTTTTGGCCGCGCCGGCCCATAAAGAACTCACAGCGGCCCATTGGTTAATTTTCTTTATTGGCACTGGCCTGACCCAATCAAATCCAGGAAGCCCCTTCCCACTCCAACTCAAATTCAAGAATCCCACTATGGCCACGCCTCCCGGCCCTGAGACACAAGCTATAATAGTTATGCTGGAAGTTTAGCATCCACGACCACCAAAGCACAAGGGAGGTGCAAAGAAATTACGGGAGGAAAATATTAAGAATCTACAGGCGGATTCCTCAACATCAGCATTACCTGAAGCCGAGGAGGAGGAGAGGTGGCTGGCTATACAGAGAAGCAGAAACAACATCATGACAGGTAAAAATCAGAGGAGGAAGAGAGTGACCATGACAGGGCCATGGGAGCGAGTGAGGAAAAGATGGAAGAGAGCATAGATAACGATGTGGTAAGGAGTAGGAAAATTAACAGGGACTCTCAGGAATCAAAACCCCATACAGGAAGAGAGGGAGGCTGTGTGTGTGTGTGTGTGTGTGTGTGTGTGTGTGTGTGTGTGTGTGTGTGTGTGTGTGTGTGTGTGTGTGTGTGTGTGTGTGTGTGTTATGTGTGCCTCACGTCATAACGACTATAGGCAGTTAAAGTTAGTGGCTGTCAGGTAACCTAACTGTTTAAGCTTACAGTGAAAATGCTAGCGGTTGGCCTGTTGGGAAGCTGAAAAGTCTGTGTGATCTATAAAATCAGTGTTGATACAAGCATCAGTGTTCCTTGAATTGCTTAATAAGCTTATCTTGTATTGGTGCTCTTTTCCAGGGCATATACTACTCTCAGCTTTATTGTAGCTTTTGGGAATTGTTTGGGTTATGGTTATTGTATTTAGCAGACACTTTTGTCCAAAGCGACAAAATCTGAATGTTACAATAGTTAAAATTAACAGTAAATAATGTTTTTGAAGTTGCTAAGCTAATATTAAGCAAAATAGTAATAATAACAATAATGGCAATACAATATCAAATAATAATAAAAAATAATAAAAATACCGTAAATACACAAATCATGAATTAATTAATTATTTAAGGGTAAGATCAACAGATAAGTCTTGGGACCCCTCTTGAAGGATCCAAAACGATTACATGAATGCAAAACACTAGGCAACTCATACCATAGAATGCACGCATATTTTAAGAGGACTGTCTGCAGGGAATGTGTCTGACCAATCATGGTGGGTGTGGGCCAAAAATGCCAGGGCCAATTTTTTGTCCCAGTCCAGCCCTGCCCTTAGCTGTCCCTCAGATATTTTGATTATTGTTCTGGTGAGCTGTAGAAACTTTTATACAGACTTCAAATTAAATGTAACCAATCCTCCATGAGCATTATTCAACATGAGAAATACCAATTCAATTATTTTAATTAAATAATTTGTCTGTTTTTATTTTATTTCAACCGTACACATTGCAGCTTTAAATGTTTTTTTCCTTTTGCACTCTAGATTAGATCATCTTTACCCTGGCTGCCAATGCTTTCTGAAAGGATACTGTATATTGTAGATCAGTGCTTCTCCAGAAACCTTGTGTATCTTGGCTTTTTACTGTGGTATATTTAGTCAAAGAGCATTATGAGTCATGGCCATTGTTTAGTTTAGCTGTGCCTCTTGTGTTGCTAATCTGGCCAGTTGCTAAATCTCTGCAATTGTCCTGCTGCAGTGAGTCAGTCTGTTTCCAGGTATAGATTTATAATGTTTTGTTCTTCGCATGGTAATCTTATCTTTCCGCCCCCCCCACCCCCCCGCTTGTCTACTTCACTCCCCACCAACCCCCCAAATGCGGGAGTATTAATCAAAAGAACTGTGTCTCCCCATTCCCTCCTAATAAGTGGAGAGTGAATGCATGGCTGCCTCCATCACAAATAGCAATGAGACCTTGGACTCCATTACCACGGGTTTGTTAATTCATGAAGTGGGTTTCTTCTTGCCTCCGCCTCTCAAAGATCTCAGGCTTCCACATGCCCTCTTTCCTTATTCTCCTTGATTCTTGATATATTTTGTACCCTTGCACTTTCACTCCTCTCATTGCATTGTCATATTTGAGGCAGAAGAAGAACATTGTTTCGTTTGGGAGTGCTTCCAGTCCAAACCATGTGTCTCTTCATAATTCAGCAGCATACAAGGTTCAAGTTATTTCTGGGCATGGAGGAAGAACAAAGAAGCAATCGTGACACACACATTATCAGCTTTATACCTGCTAATGGACTTTCCTAAATGGCATGAGGAGGAAGACTAACATTACTCAGCAACATTTAGTCTTTGAACTTCTTGTTGTTCTTTTTTCAGCACTTTTATCTGAAGAAACTAAGCTTACCTAAAAGTGCACATATTGTTCTCTTTTGTAGTTGGTACACTGTTCATGCATTCATGGTGGACTGGGACAAAAATTCAGCCCTGGCACGGTAGCCACACCAGCCCACATTACCACGCCCAACACGTGCATTCACTAATTACATTTGTGTACAGATGGTGAAATAATATAAGCAGTAACTTATGTAACAGATTTTTAAACATTTAATGTAAGTCACTGGCAAACAATGCTTACTACTTTTTAAAGAGCACACGTTTATAACAAATGTACACATACTGCCTGTTTATGCCGTTTGTATGCTGTTACTGTCATTCTCTACAGTATGTCGTTCTTTGTTGTCTGTTCAATTGTCCGTGTTTCTCTCTGTTGACACTGTAGATATTATCTGTCTGGTTCTCCATCTTTTCATCTGTTTTAACTCTCTAATTCTGCAATTTAAATATGTTTTTATGGCTGTGATTATACTTCAGGGTTTTTCCTTGCTCAGAATTGGCCTTTGGGGGAACACAAAGTTTTGAGGGTAAAATTGCATTCTGCATTCTGATACATTTTTAGGCACCAATTTATGGTAAAAACGTATGTATTTATGGCAAGGAAATCACAAAATTCTGGTGGCAGGTAACAATTCAAAATACAAAATATAATGGAATATTATTATATTCAGTAGTCAAGTAAGGGGGCTTTCACATCTGGGACATGGGCCAGATACAACACTTGTTCTACAAACTTCACCTTTCACAGCTTTCCTCACGTAAATACGGTTGCTAGGTGATAGCAACAAACACAGCATGGTCGGACCCCACACGTAGCTGCCCGTTCTATTCGCCTCTGAAAAATAAACTGGACAAAGTTACATTCGGCGCTACTATTTGGGGCTGAAGCCCCGGCAAAATTGGCTCACGCCGCTCGTGGTGTAAACCAGGACATTTTAGCGTCCTGACGGGCTTTTGTCGGGACTCGGGACACAGAATTCAAAATCGGGACTGTCCCGGTCAAACCGGGACATCTGGTCACCCTAAGCTAGCCGGAACACTTGACAGGCTTCGCCTGCTACGGAGACCAGCACATCAGCCTGCGGTGTTGTTCGATGCCGCTAACCGGTAAGGGGGTATCCTCAGCGGTGAAACGCGGAGGATGTCCCTAGCTCATACTCATAGCTCGTACGCAGGAGTATGAGCTAGGTGGAAAGCTAACGCTAGCCGGCCACCTGTCCCATCAATCCTGCTTGCAAGTGTCTCTTTGTACAACAAACTGGACTACATCCAACTTCAACGAAACTCCCAACGCGAGTTCAGAGACTGCTGTGTCTTTGTTGTTGTGGAAACATGGCTGAACAACAGTGCTGCTCTGTCACCGGGTAAGACTAGCTAGTGGAGGTGGGCTTTTTTAACACGGACTGTTGCAGAAATGAGGCGCTTGTATCCAACTAACTGCTAACCGCTGGTGGAGTTTGTGACTGTTAGATGAGACCATTCTACATTCCACGCAAATTTACGGCTGTGTTTATACTCTGTTTACAGCCTACCAAGCGCTAATGCTAGTATGTGTTAGCTGAACTTTACGGAGCATATAATGTCTTTCATATGTCGTTTTTATTTAATGTCGTTTTTATATATTTGAATTGTGTAAACACTTGAGCCACGGTGAAACGTTGTTTCGTGTATATGGTTGAAATGACAATAAAACAGTTGAATTGAGTTGACGTCTCACTGTCTGTCTGTAAACGGTAGGCGTGGCTTGGAGCGTTGGCTCAGAGCAGCGAAGCAAGTGCATTCTGGGATTTGGTGTCTTTCATCCACATGAGCCAAAAACACATTTCCTGGCTTTTCTCGGCCTAGAAGGCACCAATTTCAATTTTTTTTTCTTCACATTTATACTACATAAGTGACCCAATTTAAAGATATATTCAGCCTTCCAGCGGTGAAATATCCCTTTAACATTGAAAGGAATAGTTTGAAATTTTGGGAAATATGCATTTTCACTCTCTTGCCGAGATTTAGATGAGAAGATTGATACAGTACGACTCATGTCTGTACGCTAAATATGAAGCTACATGTAGCAGCGTGATAGCCTAGCTTAGCATGAAGTCTGAAAATAGACAGAAACAGCTCACCCAGCTCTGTTCAAAGGTAACAAAATCTCCCTACCAGTACCGCTGAAGCTCATTAATTAACACATTATATCTTGTTTGTTTAATTTGTACAAAAACAGAAGTATAAAAACAACCCATTGTAGTTTTACAGGGAGATATGTGCCACACTATTTCTTGGCCAGATGCTGTGTGACGTCCTGGAGTTAGCTGTAAAGGTGCTGGTTGGCGGCTTTTGTTACCTTCGGACAGGCTGTTTTCCCATTGTCTTTGCACTAAACTAAGCTAACCGTTTGCTAGCGGCAGAATCATATTTAGTGTACAGACATGAAAGTGGTTTTCTCATCTAACTAGTATATTTCCAAAAATGTCAAACTATTCCTTAAAGGCAGAGTCAAAGGTTTGAACCCATCCATTACCTTGGACCATGAAGTATCTCATAAATGTGTTGAAGGACATTACTTAAACACTCAACATTCTTTTTATAATTGAACAATAAAATAGAGTGCAGGTAAAGGTTGTTAAATTGTGTCTACCTGCGGCGTGTTGCCATTGCGCCTGAGCCTTCCTGCTGCCACTGAAATAGATTGAGGGCCCCAGTAATATTTGCAGAGCTCATTTGCACTCTGTGTGGCACATGAAATTGCCATTGACTGCAATCTTGCAAGCTCTCAATGGCCTCACATTGACAGTGCTTGTTAAAACCATACCACGAATAAGTCCTAGGATAGGGACACACGCCTCACGGGAGTTTGAGATGGCTAACAAGCACATTAGGTATGGCAACTAGTAGTGCACATTGTTTACACCCACACTCAAGGCACACATGCACATGGACGGACACATACAGACACACATAATCACATAGGCATAAAACTGAAAAGTTGAAGGGAAACAGAGAGGGACTGCGGACAAGAGAGAGTAAAATTAGCTTAATGTGGGCTGCAGCCTCCAAGATAAGGATCACACATAAGGTGCTTTCCGACTGGATAGTACTTGTACTTTTTAGAGGAAAAGTACACTTCTAAGCAGTTCTAAGAACTACTCTCCCCCAAAATCTTTTTTTCCGTTTGCATTCCCACTGGCCAATTGGCCATATGGGACTGGTAGGAGGGGGGAGTAGTAAGGGAGTAACGCAAGCACTGCAACGGTCTTTGCGGGTGAGCCGCAGGACACGCTTGTGGAGTTTAACTCCGAAAAGACAGTTAACCACAGGTTCCCGTTAATCTTATGATGAACATGTGTTATGTAAACAAACGAACCGTCAACAGCGAAATAAAAGCCTCTTATTTACGAGAGCGGTCTGAGAGACCTCCAGCTTACCACGAGGTGTCTGAGCATGACTGGCCGAGCGACGAGCTAGAAGCCGGGGCAGGCGCTTGCTGGCTGTCGCCTCACTTGATGGAGCTTCTGAACTCCGAAAACTTTGAAGCAAATTGTCAATTCGGCATCAATTTTCGCAAGACTGCCTATATTCGAAATCTAAACAGTTAATTTCTCGCCTAAAACGTTGTCAGAAGTGAATTTAATGATGAATAAGATGGTGAAAATTGTTAAAAATGTCCCGTTGTTGGTTGTTGCTCTGTCTGCAAGTTTCCGAGTTGGCAGTGGGCGGGACTTATAAGTTCGACCAATCAAGTACACCTAGGAAAAGGGAAAAGGGAAAAGACCCTGCTCTGAAGTAGGAGCTAAAAAAGTACTCTACTGAGGCCAGAGGAACTTAAAAATCCCCAAACGACGAAAAAAGTGTTCTAGGAACGTTTAGTTCTAAGAACTGCAAAAACCCCTCCGGTCGGAAAGCCCCTATAGACACCAAGTGCCAACAAAAGATTAGATAGTCAGGAAAAAGGAAAATGATTGTAAAGTTAAGGTGTCAGCCATCGCAACAAGGGCTGTTTGACTTGAGAGTCTATAACAAAAGAAAATCTTGTTCATACAGTTTCCTGTATCCACTTCAGTTCTCCTCCTCTGCACTCTGGTGCATTGCCAGAAAATCTGATTTCTCACATGGGCAACTGTTCTCCTACTGAGAGATTATTTCAATACAAAATAAACAGTCTTCCCCCGCAAGGCATGATCACAGGCCAAATGATCCACTCAGAGAATGTGACTTTAAGAATGAATAATGCATATGTTCACTGTTAAAGAGTATCTAGCAAACAAGAAAAAGGAAAGAAATATTTGTCCTGCTGCCAATCTGAAGAGTGTTAAACCATCATGAAATTTAATAATACATGTTATTTGTACTGCTCTTGAAAATGAATTATGAAGTTAATGCAGGGAACATCATATACTCATATTGTGCTTTTTAGCTTTTTCCCTTTCCTTTATCGTGTTATATATCTTGTTTGTGCACGTTTATAGGTTTACAAAGTGAAAAAGCCCAAAGTCCACCCCAAAGGCACTTACCATCTCCAACAGAAAACGCTGTTCACAAACTGCTCCAAACAGCTCCATTGTAGTTCAGCCTTTACTTGTGCGTTATGTGCGTCACTTTGTAACACACATTATAATGCTCACCTAGCTGCAAGCATGGCACTCCCTCATACTCTACTTCTGACTCGGTAGTAGTCCTTACCAGACATGTATAAAGTACTAGAGACCCAGACTTGAATAAAAGTACAAGTGCTCTATCAAAAAAGTGTCTTGAATAGAAGTTGAAGTGCTCTTTAAGCACCACACTTAAGTGGAAGTACTAAAGTATTCAACATTGTTTGTACTTAAGTATTGCAAGTAATTTATTTAAAAATGTACTACTCAAGTACTGAAAGTAAAAGTACAAGTATTGTGTTATGTAGTTATTAAAGAAAGCAGTCAAAAGTTTGAATGTCATGTTGTTGTGTTGTTTCGGGTGTTTGGCCTGGAGGACACTCACGGTTCCTTTGGCTATGGCAGCAGTGCAGCGACAGGAATGTACAACACCGCAGCATGTCATGAACCGCGGGTAGCTAGTTAGCTATCGCTTACAGATAGCTCAAGCTGGTGTTCCATTTGTGTATTATATTTGTAACTTACCTTGGTGTGTTTCTTTGGATTCTACGGTGAATTTTTGGGGGCCATTGTTTTGCGGTCTTTCGGGGGCGAATGGGCACTTCATTCATTCTTCTTCGTTCTGTCTTTCACTCTGGCAGATGGGGGCATGGGCTCTGGGTGGGGCCAGGTGTGGTCTTCTTCCTTGCCCTCACCGCCATGATCACTCGGGGTTGGGGGTGGTGTATCTGGTTCTTCCATTTCTCGGCGAACTGGCAGTGCTCGGGTGTTCTCAGTGCGGGCAGGCAGCAGAGCAAAAGGCAGAACAGGAGCATGCGCAGCCTTCTTATAAGACAGCTTGATCGCTTCATTCGCTCAATGATGAGCCAGCTTCATCAAACCTGGTGACAGAGCCATCTACCGATCTGGCAGTGACAATGTGGGTTTGTAATGATTCGGAACATTGTTATAATTGTAACGAGTAACGATGCAGCACATAAAAAATGTATCGTAGTAAAAGTATTAAACTCATCAAAAATATGTTCTAAAGTAAGTAAATTACAGCCTTTTAGTACTTAAGTACAGTAGTGAAGTAGTTCTACTTTGTTACTATACATTTCTGGTCCTTACCTAGCTACTGCGCATGTGCTCTGTAGTTAAAACAGAGAGCTCAACACACAGGGTGAAAAGAGGAGCTGCAGCAATGTGCAGTACAATACAAATATGGTGTTTTTTGAAAATTAAACCATGTAAACCTATTCTGCAATATCCTAACCTCTAAATACAATTATGAACCTGAAAATGAGCATAATATGAGCACTTTAAAGCAAAATGACGCAACTGTCAAAAAAAAGTATTTTGTAAGTCCTGCAGGTTTTGTGTTCGTGACCTACTGTGCTTGTCTGTGTAGGCTCTTTGGTTGAAAAGAGTCTATCCAGGGTGACAATAAGCACATGGTATATAGTTTAATTTGTTTTTAAGGAAGATGTTGGAAAGTGTCTATGGGATATCACTATGTAGTGTAGTCTGAGTTTTCTGCAATCTTTGGTTCGCCTGGTTTCCTTCAATGCACAATCAAGTTATAGACATCATTTTTTTCAGAACAACCACATGAATGTTAAATTGTTATATGACTGTAAAGATAACATAAAAAAAAACTAAACGGAAATTGAATCTCACAGAAATTCATTAAAATCACAAAGAACACAATAATAAACAAGAATTTTGGCATTTGAAAATTGTTCTCCCAAAGTCTTGGCAATCAGTAGAAACAAAAATAAACACTGTAACTACAGATTTTTTTCCCCCAGAAAAGTCCAGTACGGTTTTCACTAAAAAGTTAGTTGTGCCATCTCCAATGAATTTCCTTTATTCTATGAGACGTCAGGAGGCCAAATCACACTCATTTACACATCCAGGGCTGCCTAAATGACCTGCCTGTGTCTGCCTACATACACACGCACTACAAGGCCTTCCTGCTTGTATCAGGGTTATCTATTGGCTGAGTGAGCTGCCTTTCTCCTGACATCACTTCCTGTCAATTTCCCTGTCAATAAGTCACATAAAAAATGTAAAAACCCAATAATAATTATACATCCATGCTTAATGCGCCCTTGGCGCACTCCTTAAAATAATATCCAAATGCGCAAATGACAATCTACAAATTATTTAATACGTTTACACTGTTATATTATTATTTCGGCTCATTTGTTCCAAGTAACACATTTTGGGCGCTACCGTATAAAATAGTAGGCTATAGATCTGACAAGATATGAGGATGTACATCAGCAATGGTGCTGGGTCATATCCATGGACTATCTCTGCTAGTGCATTTGGAGATTGATAGTGAGGAAGACAGCCTCTGATTGGTCAACACACTCCACTGCATTCTGGGAGTCAAAATGGTTGACAGACAACAAAATTGATCTGTTTTATGCTGAAAAATTGATAAATAACTGTTCAGTTTTTGATTGATAATTTTTTATTGATTATACAAAGGTTTCGAAAAGATACTGCAGTTCCAGGCTGGATTAGATTTTAGCTCCCAGATGCAACAAAAAAAGTACACTGCATTGTTCTGGAGATTTTGAATATGACATAAAATATATAGTCTAATGTCGTATACGACATTGTCGTCCTGTTAGTGATAACCACCATAACATCAGGCCTGTGTCTATAAAGGAGAAAAGATGCATTAGATATGAAACATAATCTAAAATGTGTATCAAAGTGTACCCTCTGAGAAGCTTTTAATGGACACACATGAACTACAAAACAGCCAAAAATACATTGGAAGATTATTCATTATCCCTGACTCCTGGATCCTGATGTTTTTAATTAGTGCCTGTGCTCTAATATATTGTACTTCCAACTCCAGTCCTCCCTGTAGGAATTGTATTCATCAATATCTGCCCTGACTCCAACATTAATTGAATAAACTCTTACATTATCAATAAGCCAGTTATAGTATCTTGCAAGAAAACCCCAGGTGATGGTGTAGTTTTGTACCCAAAAGACTTCTACAAATTCCTAACAGCCTTAAAGGAATCTTTTAAGAGTGTGTGCAGGTTAAGCTACATTAACAATGCTTTTTTTTTTTTTTAATCAACCATGTTCTCATGCTCTCCTAATATTTGCACATTGCCTTTAAAAATATTGTCGAGGGTAATGAAACTCAAACATCTTGGATACCAGCCCAGTGAGTCTATTTGGCTGGCACCCCGCACTATTTCCATTAATCCCCATTGAAATGTTGGCAGGTGAGGATAATTTGGCACAGTCACAGTCTGAATAGTAACAAGAAGGAGAAAGCAGGAGAGGAATTTATTGTAACAAGCCATAACAAGGACTCGGAACTTTGATCAGAATACTTGAGTGGCATGTATTGCCCAGTATAAAAAAATATGTTGAATATTTTGCTGTGAATTTATTCCAGTTATTATCTGATCCAGTTCTATTCCTTTATCTATTCACAAATGTTCTGCTCATAGACTCCCAAAATGGGCCAACAGTGTTGGGCAGTAACACATTAAAGTAATGTGATTACATTTTTCAAAAACAAGCACAAGGAATTTCTATTTGAAATGTAGTAATATATTATGGTTTAGAGATTAAACTAGTAGTTAAAGCCATTTTTCAAGCAAAAATGCTAAATATTCTCTGGTTGCAGATTGTAAGGATTTGCTGTTGTTGTATTATATGATTGAATAGCTTCAGGTTTTGGACTTTTGGTCGGACAAAACAAGACATGTGGGGGGTATTTTATAAACCACACAATTAATTGATTAACCAAGAAAACAACCAGCCAATTAATCGATAATGATCCTTAGTTGCCTAATACAGTTACTATACCCAGTAACTCTATAGGGTGCTCTTGTTTGCTGTCTTACCTGGAGTTTGAAAAAGAGTTTATATTGTTTTTCAAAAAACATGCACATACATTAAAATGTAGCTCTTGCTGTGCAAAGGATAAAGGTGTTTTGTGAGAGTAACATTTTGATGAAACTATAATTAAAAAGAAGGTAAATGCAATCATATTTAATAGTAACTATTGGGTTTTTTTTAGGCATTTTAGAGTAAAATCATTTCTTGATTCAGCCAAACTGCCTGCCAAAACAGACCATTAGCAACTCATACACTGATCAAACCCAAATCCTTGTTATCTCAACCCTCTTCATACTCTTGCAGAGCTGTGTGAATTGCCATTCATATCTCCTATCTTTAAGCCACTCATCTTTATTCAGCTGATCTGATTACAGTTTGCATTTTCAATTAATTTGCTACAACCCAGAGAGAGAGAGAGAGAGAGAGAGGACAGAAGAAAAGCTGATTTGCAGATTGAGTTAGTAATGTGGACTGATTGTAAATGAAGTGAACAAAAGTTGGATGCATGGAGAAACGCCAGAGATGCAGCAGTCCACAGCTCAGGAGGAGCACATCTGGAGCCCCTCCAAGAGCCCTGTGGGCGTCGCTTATGGGAGCTCCACTCCCTGGCTCCATCAGAAGCAACGAAGAGGAGAGCAAGCCGAGAGAGAGAGAGAGAGAGAGAGAGAGAGAGAGAGAGAGAGAGAGAGAGAGAGAGAGAGAGAGAGAGAGAGAGAGAGATGGCTGGCTGGCAGGGTCTGATTTGTACTGTTGAACAGCTGTTCCTTGCAGGGCTTCCTGTTTTATCAGCCATCAAAGAGATACTTTGTCATATAGCCACACAGCTCACAGACATTCTGTATCCATATAAGTCTTTATTTATCACTCCAGTCCAAAATACTAAATCAATGATGAAAAATTAATGAATCTGCTTGAAAGGCAGGGTTGGTAACTATTATACATACACTTTTTTATATATTGTTTGATATGGTCTTTAGGCCCCGACAGCAATAAATAACTGACGGGCTCTGAAAAAGGAGCTGTAGCTGCTGTAATCCTGTAAAAACACCCACCAATCACTCGCGATCCGCTTGGTAAGAACCAATGAAATGCCTACTCTACCCCTCCTCTGTACAAGCCTGAGCTCAATGCGCATCATTGCCGCATTGCTAAAAGTAGTCATGTGTGTTTTAAACATGATAATATTAGGTGTTTGCTTACCGGTGAATGAGACATGAAGTAAAATTGCGGCCCTTTCTCCACTCTGCCCTGAAGCAGCAACGCAGTGGTGCTCGTTTACGTCTGTGTGTGGGTCGGAGCCCCGAGGGCAGGGGAGGGGTTAGACGGAGCTCAGAGGAGATGCTACTTTCAATTATTGTTAGCTTTTCAACATTACCAACTCTGCCTTTTATATAAGGATACGCAAACAGGTGAAATCGCCAATTTGGATGTCTTTGAAAAATGTTCAAAGGGAGGCAATGAGTGCCGTGAGAGGACAGTGAGTGTGAGGTTAGAGGAAGGGTGCAGGCAGGAAACATCCTTGTGTGTGAGAAGTGATGCGGTAAAGGGGTCTTTCGGAAGCACTGAAGATGATGCCTTATTTAGATGCAGTTAATTAGAAAGGTTGATTGATTTGATGGCACTTGCGGGGCGGGACAGCAGAGTGCACCGGTCTGTGAAGGAGTCCACACTCATGGTCGATATTTAAGCCTTCCAGAGAAGCTTTAATAACAGCATTAAAGGCTCTATGAAGAAGCCGTGTTTCCATATTTTTTGTGCAGGACACATTAATTTTTTTTTTCTTCTTTTTGCTCTCACTATGACTCTGGTCCAAGTATCTGGTGAAAAACTATTTAGTTTACAGTATGCACTTGTATCATAGAGCATTGATTATTATTTGAGGGACAGAAATAAGCCTTTTTAATGAAATGCTGTTTACGACGCGCGGTTGTTCAAGAGGATATAAAGCTCTTCTGATGATGATGCACTTCACGCCACATCTATTTATCACTGGGACTAGCTTGTGTATTAAAGCCAGAATCCTGTTGAGCTGCTCTGCTCTAAGTCTAAACATTATTTTCTTTACTCTATATTAATTTACTCTTGTTTTCTCACGCTTTTAGAATTTTTTATTTCTTAAAGTTCAGCTAATGTTGGATTTTAAAAATACATTTGATTTATCCAGAAGTTAGAGTTAACACTTTACAGTAAGGTACACAAAAATGTAGGTAGTTACTGAGGAACGAATGAGGTATGAATGAGTAATGAATGATTAGTTAATGATTAGTTACTGATTGACTGATTATTAGTGCTTGGATCACTAATCATTAGCTAACCATTCCTTACTCATTCATTTAACAGTAGCTACCAGTCTGTTTACCAGTAACTAATCATTAGTGCTTGGATCATGCATTCAATCAGTAACTAATCATTAACTAACCATTCGTTACTCATTCATTCCTCATTTGTTCCTTATTCGTTCCTCAGTAACTACCTACATTTTTGTGTACCTTATTGTGAAGTGTTACCGAAGTTAGAACGTTGTGCTTGGACACTATTCTTAAAATTCTGCTCCCTTGGGTTTATTTACTTTTCCAAACCAAACAGCTGTAGGCAACAATATTGGAGCTATAAAAATGTAATGCATACATTTTGGAAGGACGTCACGTAGGTAAAATAATGGACACACAAGATACTAGGCCTCAGGAATATACAGTGACTTAATTCATTTGCCGGAAAAAATGCCAGAAAAATTAGGTAATAAGTAAGTAAAACCAATTTCAACAAAACACGAGGAGTAATGGTGATGCTCTAATTTCTTTCATATACTTTCACTGCCTTTTAAGAAATAGGAGAAAAAGGAAATGACGAGGATGAAAACTCAGGTGTACATTATGTCATTAATTTAAAAAGCAAGTCTGTTTATTAATGTTTGCGTAGTTGACATTGTGGAGGTGAATCTTTTCACACAAGCAAATTAAATATTTATTCTGAAGACAGAGACGGGTATAGATATTGGCAAGCTCTCTCTCTCTCTCTCTCTCACACACACACACCCACACACACACACACACACACACTCAAACAAGCAATAAAAGTCAATCATTTTCTTCTGACATCCAAATTAAAACTAAGCGTCCGCCAGAGGATTATATTACCGGAGTGGTGCGTGTTTATGACAGCTTCATCACAGTGGTATGAAATGCAGACCAGGCCGGAGACACACTATTGTTTACCCCCAAACCATTACCAACAATTCTCTCTTATAAATAATTCCTTGCATTCTCTCAGCCTGAATTTTTTCCACTCTGTGTCTGGTGGTTTATTAATACTTGCACCCTTCATGCTCGGCTGAACAAGATGAGCCCCGACTTCTGGCATCATCCATGTACCTTGTCATGCGGAATTGATCTTGTTTTGTTGCTTTTGGCCATCTACTGTCTGGAAATGTCCACAACTATTGTCAGACGCCTTGTATTTATTATGTACAGTATAGTGTGTTACTTATGTAACGATCATGCTGCATTTATGCTCTAGATACTCAATAAAACACATCTGTGACAACTGTTTTAGTCATTGGTTTTATCTTCAAACTGTTCTATTTTTATGAGCAGGTTTTATATTTTCAAGTAGTTTATGATTTCCCTTCCTCAACTTTTAAATGTGCTAACTTGCATCATGAATTTATTTTCCTGTCACAATTCTGTATTTATTTTCAAATTTATTTTAGCCCTTACATTCATATTTAGAAAAGCACATCACTCATGTGTTTACCTGATTTTACTGAAGTCTCATTTAATTTGAAGAATAAGTTACCAATTTATTCTTTTTTTATTGCAGCATGAAACTTTTCTTACATTTTCTGTTTTGGTGGCCCAGACAGCAATGAAATTGGAGTGTCCAAATGAATTACAGATAACGTAAAATTTCCAGACGAGGCAGAGCTTCAGTTATCTGCCATATGGGATCATAAAAGGGTTCTGAATCTCTTTGAGATCGCTATAAGAGACTTTGCAATAATGAGCTGCTCTTTGATCAAGAGATGCAAGTTGCTTCACATGGATCTCTAAACCACTCAATGTTTACATTATGAATCCATGTTATCAATATCAGCAATCAATACTGACCTCAGTGTCAAATTAATTGTCTAGTTCAAGGCACAGTTCTGAACTGCACAAGAGCAAAAAATACTCAAACAGAATATTTCTATGATGTGAGATTATTTAGTGAAATAGAGATCTGAGGCTTGATGCAGATACTGCTGCTGCTGAAAGCACACACCTCATACCTTATAATTTATTCATTCATATATAATGCGTCTAAAACTCAATGTCTGTATCTAACACGTCCCTTGAGACAAAAATAGTGGGTTGGCACAGTGGGACCTTTAAAACCTATCATTTATTTGTGTGGTTTCATTTTAAAGCCTTTCTATTATAGGTGATTGGATTCTCGAGTCGTAATTCTTTTTTCTTCTAAAAAGCTTTGTTTTGCTCAGGTGATTCAAGCAAGCGAGACCTAATGTCAGCATGATGACCGTTTGAAAGAGCTGATGAGATATTGGCATTCTGTTAAGACATGCACGTTGATTGGCTGCTTATTCGTGATGCCGCCTGTGACCTTTCGAGTCAATCAGAGAAGAATATGAGGAAGGCCCTACATTATGCTTTGGGATGTATTGACTGTTTTCAGCAGATGGTAAGAGCAATTTTAAATCCCGGTGGAGGCTGATAGGCCCTACACCAGCCTTTGTTCCCCCACACACTCGCACAAACACACTTCAGGGCTCACGCGATAAAATCAATCTTGCAGTGACAGTGCTTCCCCCAGCAGCTAGGGGCCTAAATTTATTGGTCTAAATTAGGAACTGACCCAACACCTTCCTCTCAGAGGAGACAGGAAGTAGTGCAATGTGGAAAGCAAACATTGGACACTAATGTCGGTTTCCCAATGGATGCCAACTGAAGTTGGAACTCACCTCTTTAATCCTCAAATGCAACATTAGTGTTTTCCCTATGAACTACATATCGGTAGGGTTAAAACTGGCAGATAAAGGCTAACAATGTGTATAATCTTGTAATATACATAGAGAAAATATGTTTAAAAAAACTGTCGGCTTTATTATTGACGATCATAATTAGTAACAGCTACAGCTCCTCCAATAAGGTATCATAATGCAGTAATCCACAAAAAAGGAAAAAAAGTAATGGGTAATTATTTAAAGCTATAGTGCGTAGTTTCTGCCGCCCCCATGAGGAATTCTAAGTAATGACAAAAAATCTGTCCGCGCGTCCACATGATACAAGCCTTCCATGACCGTGCCCCCAGCCCTCCTCCACACAGTTGCTAGTAGCCAAAGCGGACAAGGAGGATTAAAAAAACATGATGAACTCTTCAGAAGAGGTAATTATCTTCTATCGAGTTTCTCCACGGGAAAGTCACCGGAGGCCACAATCTTCTGAACATAGCCATACTGAGGAATAGAGAGAGAGTTATATGGAGCTGATGGTCTTAATTAGCTTCGTAGCAACTCATTTGGCAATGGCTTGAATGTAACGGACGTTCATTAATATCAAAAAAGCTATGCACTAAAGCTTTAAATAGTTGGCTATATTAAGTAATGAATAAACTGTTATATACACTTACTGTATACAGAAATATTGAATAATAAGTTGAAGTAGTAATGAATGGACAGAAATACTGTAGTTAGCTAAGTAATGGATAAATGGTTGAAACATCCAGTTTCTGCCACTTGTTGAGCATTGAATGTATGAAAGAAATATAACAATTTCTTCTTTGATATACAGTATGTGGGGGTATGTCAGACAAAAAAGGTCGGGAACGACGACTATGTCTAAATTGAATTGGATAACAAAGGATAACGAACTAATGTATTTAGTGAAATGAATCTCTCTTTATTTTGCTTATTATTATGTAGTATCAGTTTCCTTGATGCACACAAGCCACACCAGAAAACATTTAATGAAAGAGCTTAGCGGGGTGCAACTCCGTGCCTCCTAAAAATCTCATTTGTTTACCGTTATCAATATGTTTAATGAGTTGGAAAATAACCTGCATTCAAATGGCAACAGTTGGTGTCCAGCTCTTCCATTGTAATAATGAAAAGTGATTCACAATTCCTCGATTCAAAGGAAAGGCTGCGATCAGAGCAAAACAAAGCTCCCTAACACAGACTCAAACTGTCATCTCCATCAAAGAAGCTTCAGAAACTAAATGCCTTCTTTCAGAGAGCTTCTACAGTAGATAGGGCAAAAGCCTGTGTGGCAGTGTCCTGGATCAAAGATTTACGGAGGTCTAAATAAAAAATGTAGTTATTTTTCAAAGTCAAAACACTCTCTGCCTTATCCACACAGTGGATCTTTTTGCTGCTTGTGTAGGAGAAAAGACAGAAAAACTATTAAAAAAATGCCAATTAGACTGCTGACTTTTCAAATTAAAGAAAGGTAAATGTATTTTAATAAATAATACATTCTTTAAAGAGCTGTTACTCCACTGCAAGTGTTACGTACTTTACTCATTATTCATTATAATAATGATACTGACTGTGTGCTATTATACAGACCCAGATTTAATCTAAAATTAAAAGCTGCATGCAGTCTTGCATTATGTGTTTGATTATCACTCCTCCACCCACATCATTTGCCTTCCAACATGCTGACTTCCTTTACACTGGAGTTAATATATCTGCTACAAGTTGATATACCTGCAGTGAAAAATGTTTCATTCCATTAATACTTCATTGATTGATTCTCTGTGTGGAAAATCATGTTGCCATAAGGTCAGAATATAACTTTACTGTAGAACAACTGGAGGAGCTTTAATGTCCTGCTCAAAGAAACAGAGGTGCCACAAAAGCACCTTTAATTTGGATTGTTTAGTTCAAAACCTTTAACCTTTGATTATTTCCGTGTCACATACATTGTGATCTAAATAGGATCTGAAGGCCAATTTATTTTAGTCATGTCAAATATATTTACAAAAGTATAAGTTAAAGCAGGGTAGGCATTGCATTACTGCAAGGGTTAATCTAGTTCACTGTATAATTACCTATTCAACAAACTCTATACTGCTACAAAACAGCAATTTGCATTTAAAGGGGTGGTTCAGAATTTTGGACGTAGGACCTCATTTCCAAGTTAGCCAGTGTGTTATTTATCAGTGGAGACCGTTTTCAACACTTTTCATCCAGTCCTTCTAGTTGCAGAGTTCGCTGGTGCTAGGCTAGCGCAAGTCAACAGTATCTGCTAGCCTGCCACTTAGAACAGTCTTACCCACTCCACAGTACACCCAAGGCAAATATATTATAACGCCAGACTATTGATGTAAATGTCTGTGTTGATAGAATAATGTTAGAAATAAAACTACCCTAACTGAAAGGACTGGATGAAAAGTGTTGAAAACGGTCTCCACTGATAAATAACACACTGGCTAACTTGGAAACGAGGTCCTATGTCCAAAATTCTGAACCACCCCTTTAAACTATTTCCACATGCAAATATTTCTAAATATTTAAATATTCTTGTACTGTATATTCTGAAATGTTTATCCTCTTACATTTTTTCCACATTATCTTTATTGAAAATTTCAATTAACAGGAATGTAACATGGTCAGAAAGTTTGGGAAAGTTATACTTTATGTATTTATATATATATATTATATATATATATATATATATACAGTATATATATATTATATATATATATATATATATACAGTATATACATATATATATACGGTGTTTATATTTTATTTGACTCCTACTCATCAAGGCCCTCTCAGGTTCACCTTGCCCCCTCCCAGGCTCCCTCTCTCCACATAAAATAATAAATAATAACAATAAGAGTAATAATAATAGTGATGATGGTAATGATAAATAACAATATTCTCTTGTGCCCTCCTTACATGGAAGGAAGGAAGTGGTTTTCAGCTGCATATATGTTTCACTGGACTCATCACACTTGATGCATTAGTATCATCGCTCTGGCAAATCATTCAATCTGGACTCCCTGTGGCTATAATTAAGCCAATAATTCCAAACCCTTTCTGTGTGTTCTCCTTCATTCAGCTGTAGGCTGCAGTCTGGCTCTTTTATTAGCTCCACAGCCGGTCCACTTTGTGAAGTGGAGTTAAAGAGTGGAAAGGGAAGAAATCTGAGGGATGACAAAGCAAGGTAAAACCCTGAAGGCCAGGTAATAGACCGCCTCAGACACTTGTTATGATACCAGACACCAAGCCCCACCCGGTGCAGACTGGTGTGTCCATGGCGGCAGTTCGACGGGGTGCAGGAACGAGGTGAACCCTGCCTGTTTGATACTGCTCTTCTGTCCCAAAGATGACCAGTGCAGCGTAAGGTAAAGCCCATTAGGAGCTTGGATAGTAAGAAAGAGTGGCGTTACCTTACATGACTGCCACTGCCCTTGACTTCTGAAACATGTATTAGATTAAAATATGTATCAGCACTTATTGGTAAGACAATCACTCTGCCTCTCCCTGTTTCGATTTCTTAGTTTTCCTTTTCAGGAAACATCGACAAAATCTCAGATCACTTCACATTGACATTTCAAGGGGAGGAGGCTATCAAGGCAGTGTGATAATATGAATGGTATCCACTGCCACCAGCATCTCAAGCTGGATCCCAATCCATCGGGCCATGAAATATTCATTCATAATTCCAAAATGTCTGTCATGAATACTGTACAACACGACCCTTCCTGAATCCTGAAACACAGTAACAGCAGCACAATTAAAATGGAGCCACATCATTGTAGGATATAAGAAAGTTTTTATTGCTCAAACTGGATTTGTAGATGTGTTTTACATTTTGTAGGATGCAGTGTAACAACAGAATGCAGAATGTAAGAATAGAGCCTGAAGAAAGTCTCATTGCCTCAGTATCTTGTTTCCTGATAAGGTGAAGCAGTCACAGCCACATAGCGTGTACAGCAACATGTTTCTGTTGCACACAGCTCTGTATTCAAGCCGAATCCCTCGACTACCTGCCATCGGACATGGTAGAGTTACCACAGGCCGTAGATATCCGCTTCCTTAGCTCCCATTAGCAAGCAGCCGAGGATTTATCACTAATGTCAGGCAGGCATTAGCAGACCTAATGAAATTTCACGTTGTTCTTCAAGCAATATTATCCCTGTGACCCCACTCTTTTCACTACAGCAAGGTTTAACTGCTGAATGTCAAACAGCTGGCTAAGCCTGTGGCATCAAGCTTAGTTACGTTTTTTTTGTTTTTTTTATCTGTGCTCATTTGGATTTGTGTTGCTCTCACAATAATAGAAAATAATGACAACCACCCAGCCCCTTTCAGTCTGAGGTGGGCTGCAAGTTAATGACATCGGGCCATGTTGCGCTTGGCTGCGTCCCCACACATAATTATGGTCTGATTGTCACAAAAATCGCCTGCACTTGCCACTACAGCATGCTGTAAACCCCCCTCTGCCCTGAAGATTAACGAAAAGGCAAATTATCTTCAGTGTGCTTGGGCTCCAACCATAACTGGCCTGAAATGAGTAATTACAACTTAGCTTCATAACGATAGGTAACAGCCTGGAAATTAATTGCCATACCTAAAATACAAATTCTCATTTTGTATGAGATCCACTGACAGAGAGAGGATATACAGTAGTGTAGTGATAGCATAACCACTGTATGTATTTGCATAATGTCAAAGTGTGTGGCTGCAGGAATGAGAGAGGAGGGAACCAGTTAACATGGCCATTAACTTTATAAACTATAAACTTAACACCAAATAAAAAATATACATTTACAGGCTATAATGTCCCCTTTGTTTCTGGCACAGTTATTATTTGCTTTGTTATATCTTCCAATAAAACACAATAATTCATTATTTTCTATCGTCATTAGTTAATGCTGTTGTCTAGAAGGTCAGACACATTTTTCATGACTGACACAGCCGAGTCCACAGTTTTGCCTGTATGCAGAGATGATAAAGTTTGCTATGTCTGCTTCTCCAAAACAAAAGGCATTTTGAGAATAGACTTCCTCTGTGGCCATCAACACAAGCAGCAAACAAAACCAAATGAAAAGACTTTTCTGGCTCTGTATAGAGGCTGTTCTCCTGGTGCAACGCTGACTGTGTGAGTTTTCCATTTTATTTTATAAAAACAAATCTGTAGTTGTAAACTAATTCCCTGGAAGTGAGAAATTGTGCTGGATTTGGAACCACCCACAACATTAGACAGCTCTCAAATGCAGGCAGTCTGAGTTTCAGAGCAGGTACCTGATCACATTCTGGGTTAGGGCAACTCGAGTTCAGCCATATCAAAGAGAATCCATTACATGTACAGCACATGGAGAGGTGGGGCGACGAGGACAAGAGACCACAAGAAGGCAGTAGCGTTTAATAAATAAAAAGAGTTGTGGGGGAGAGGCACACAATTAAAACACTGAGTAGGTTCAGTTAGCGATGTCCAGCTTCTCAGTTGTTTCACCATCTCTTAAATTATGCTTCCCAGTGGACAACTTGTGTGCAATGAGGAGATACATGGAGGACTTGGCGAACTGAAAAACCAGGACACACATGCCTCTATTGTCCTGCCTCTTCCTCCTGCTAGACCTCTCCTGGGAATTACCTTCAAGTTCAGGTGGTTGGTCGTCATGGTAACTGCTGAGAGTGAGGGCTATTTGCATTGTTTCTGCTTTCATCTCTAAACCCATGTCATTATCCATACAGTACAGGTACTCGTGTTTATTTGTATGCTCCAGCCTGCCTGATTGTCAGTCTGTTTGTCCGTCCGCCTGCTTGTCTATCTGCCTCTGTCAGAGTCTGCCTTTCTTCACGACTGCTCTCTTCTTTTTCTGTCCAGTCAATCTGTGCACTGTTCCTCCATCACTGATTCATTTACCACATCTGTCTCTTTATCTGGTGCACAGCTGGAGTACTTCATGTATCTGCACCCACTTTGTTCTGTACCCATTCTCCATTAATTACTAAATTACCACACACACACACACACACACACACACACACAGATAAAATGAAAATCTCCTCATTTAAATTAGTTGATTAAACACCTGATAGCCGTCACAAAAAAGCCAACCCTTGTGTTGTGCCTGTATTATGTGACTGTACATTCATGTCACATGTCAAATGTGCAAAGATTGATGACAATGATGTGATCTCAGTGGTTAGAGCAGCACCCAGGTTTTGATGAACACTTCTGACATCTGCTGGTCATCATGTGAACAACACAAATATTAAAAAAGGGTAAGATTAATGGACCAAGCTTGATCCTGGCACGTAGAAGCAGAAACAGCAAATGTGGTAGACTTACTCACTAATTAATGCTCTGCAGAAAAGGGTTAAAAGGGAAAATATTGAAAATATTTTCATATATTTTGTTATTTAAAATAGCAATTTCAAATCCAACAATTCAATTATGCCTTTAGTCAATTTACATCTGCATCCAAAAAAGAGCAAGAACACATACACAAATGCATGAATAAAAACCCAAACTATGTATGCATAATCTGCAATCAATTAATACTTTCGGTTTGAGCAAAGCACATGGTGATTATGCTGGAAAGACTTTTGTGATATATGCTTTCCTTTCAAAACCAACACACGCACGTTCTCGCTGCTGCACTAATTGGGGGAATTTATGAGCTATCAAAATGACTTTTTTGTTGTTTTTTGTTTCACTGTCTCACCACTACATGTAAAAGAAACGGATTGGTTTTAACATTAAAGTGCAGTTATTGGATGTGCAAACACTTATCAGAAAAATTCTACTTGGAGCAAACATCTCTCTCCAAACATGATGTGTTAGCATACTAATATGAGAGATTAAGGCCTGAGAGACTTGTTTTAATCTGTCTGGATACTGTATATATTTGAGGAAGATGAAAATGAGAATACACAGAGGACTCTGAGAAGGCCCTGGAGTCTACAGTGTGTTATTATGAGATGGGATACATGCCAGTATTTCATGAGATGGGAAGCAGCTTGTATACACCAATTCCCACCTCAGCATGGTTCATTTCACAATAGTGGTGCGTTGTAAAGTCATCGCTAGCGGAAAAGCCAATTAAACCTGTAAATGTTTGATTTCAAACATTGGGCCTAAACAACAGTCAGCAAGGCTCTAAAATAGAAATAACAAGACATTTGGTTTAAGTATAATGTTATGTGGCACTCAACAATTTTTGCTACTGTATAAAGCAATATTTGGCTCAGTCTCAGCACATTTTCACAAACTAGCATGACTTCACTGAATATACAGTATAAACTCTAAAATATATTATATCCACACTGTAAACCTTTGATGTAAATTTACAGCTAAAATATCACAGTATCTGACTGTTTTAATGTTATACAGGTCCATCCATCCATCCATCTTCATCCGCTTATCCGGGGTCGGGTCGCGGGGGTAGCAGCTCCAGCAGGGGACCCCAAACTTCCCTTTCCCGGGCCACATTAACCAGCTCCGACTGGGGGATCCCGAGGCGTTCCCAGGCCAGGTTAGAGATATAATCCCTCCACCTAGTCCTGGGTCTCCCCCGAGGCCTCCTCCCAGCTGGACGTGCCTGGAACACCTCCCTAGGGAGGCGCCCAGGGGGCATCCTTACCAGATGCCCGAACCACCTCAACTGGCTCCTTTTGACGCAAAGGAGCAGCGGCTCTACTCCGAGCTCCTCACGGATAACTGAGCTTCTCACCCTATCTCTAAGGGAGACACCAGCTACCCTCCTGAGGAAACCCATTTCGGCCGCTTGTACCCTGGATCTTGTTCTTTCGGTCATGACCCAGCCTTCATGACCATAGGTGAGGGTAGGAACAAAAACTGACCGGTAGATTGAGAGCTTTGCCTTCTGGCTCAGCTCTCTTTTCGTCTAACGGTGCGATAAATTGAATGTAATACCGCACCTGCTGTGCCGATTCTCCGACCAATCTCCCGCTCCATTGTCCCCTCACTCGCGAACAAGACCCCAAGGTACTTGAACTCCTTCACTTGGGGTAAGGACTCATTCCCTACCTGGAGAAGGCACTCCATCGGTTTCCTGCTGAGAACCATGGCCTCCGATTTAGAGGTGCTGATCCTCATCCCAGCCGCTTCACACTCGGCTGCGAACCGATCCAGTGAGTGCTGAAGGTCACAGGCCGATGATGCCATCAGGACCACATCATCTGCAAAAAAGCAGCGATGAGATCCCCAGCCCACCGAACTGCAACCCCTCTCCACCCCGACTACGCCTCGATATCCTGTCCATAAATACTACAAACAGGATTGGTGACAAAGCGCAGCCCTGGCGGAGGCCAACTCTCACCTGAAAGCGAGTCCGACTTACTGCCGAGAACCCGGACACAGCTCTCGCTTTGGTCGTACAGAGGTGGATGGCCCTGAGAAGGGACCCCCTCACCCCGTACTCCGCAGCACCTCCCACAGTATCTCCCGGGGCACCCGGTCATACGCCTTCTCCAGATCCACAAAACACATGTAGACTGGTTGGGCATACTCCCAGGCTCCCTCCAGGATCCTTGCAGAGTAAAGATCTGGTCCGTTGTTCCACGACCAGGGACGGAATCCGCATTGTTCCTCTTCAACCTGAGATTCGACTATCGACCGAACCCTCCTTTCCAGCACCTTGGAGTAGACTTTACCGGGAGGCTGAGAAGTGTGATACCCCTGTAGTGGCACACACCCTCTGGTCCCCCCTTTTTTAAAAGGGAACCACCACCCCGGTCTGCCACTCCTTAGGCACCGTCCCAGACTTCCACGCAATGTTGAAGAGGCGTGTCAGCCAAGACAACCCCTCCACACCCAGAGCTTTAAGCATTTCTGGGACGGATCTCATCAATTCCTGGGGCTTTGCCACTGTGGAGTTGTTTAACTACCTCAGCAACCTCCACCAGGGAAATTGATGCCAATCCCCCCCCTCATCCTCCAGCTCTGCCTCTACCATAGAGGGCGTATTAGTCGGATTTAGGAGTTCCTCAAAGTGCTCCTTCCACCGCCCTATTACCTCCTCAGTTGAGGTCAACAGCGTCCCATCCTTACTGTACACAGCTTGGATGGTTCCCCTTCCCCCCTCCTGAGGTGGCGAGCGGTTTTCAGAAGTACCTTGGTGCCGACCGAAAGTCCTTCTCCATGTCTTCTCCGAACTTCTCCCACACACGCTGCTTTGCCTCTTTCACGGCAGAGGCTGCAGCCCTTCGAGCCCCTTCGGTACCTTGCAACTGCCTCCGGAGTCGTCTGGGATAACATATCCCGGAAAGACTCCTTCTTCAATCGGACGGCTTCCCTGACCACCGGTGTCCACCACGGTGTTCGTGGGTTACCGCCCCTTGAGGCACCTAAGACCCTAAGACCACAGCTCCTCACCGCAGCTTCAGCCATGGAAACTTTGAACATTGTCCACTCGGGTTCAATGCCCCCAGCCTCCACAGGGATGCCCGAAAAGCTCCGCCCGGAGGTGTGAGTTGAAAGTCTGTCGGACAGGGGCCTCCTCCAGACGTTCCCAATTTACCCGCACTACCCGTTTGGGCTTACCAGGTCTGTCCAGAGTCTTCCCCCACCCCTGACCCAACTCACCACCAGATGGTGATCGGTTGACAGCTCCGCCCCTCTCTTCACCCGAGTGTCCAAAACATATGGCCTCAGATCAGATGAAAGCGATTATAAAATCGATCATTGACCTTTGGCCTAGGGTGCTCTGGTACCAAGTACACTTATGAGCATCCCTATGTTCAAACATGGTGTTCGTTATAGACAATCCATGACTAGCACAGAAGTCCAACAACAAACAACCACTCTGGTTTAGATCAGGGAGGCCGTTCCTCCCAATCACGCCTCTCCATGTGTCTCCATCATTACCCACGTGCGCGTTGAAGTCCCCCCAGCAGAACTATGGAGTCCCCGACTGGAGCCCCATGCAGGACTCCACTCAAGGTCTCCAAGAAGGCCGAATACTCTGAACTCTTGTTTGGTGCATATGCACAAACAACAGTCAGAGTTTTCCCCCCCCACAACCCGCAGGCGTAGGGGAGGCGACCCTCTCGTCCACCGGGTTAAACTCCAACATAGCGGCGCTCAGCCGGGGGGCTTGTGAGTATCCCCACACCCGCCCGGCGCCTCACACCCTGGGCAACTCCAGAGAAGAAAAGAGTCCAACCCCTATCCAGGAGTATGGTTCCAGAACCAAGACTGTGCGTAGAGGTAAGCCCCACCAGATCTAACCGGTAGCGCTCCACCTCCCGCACAAGTTCCGGCTCCTTCCCCCACAGAGAGGTGACATTCCACGTCCCCAGAGCCAGCCTCTGCTGCCCGGGTCTGGTCCGTCGAGGCCCCTGACCTTCACTGCCACCCATGTGGCAGCGCACCCGACCCCAGCGGTTCTTCCCACAGGTGGTGGGCCCATGGGATGGAGGGATGTCTGCCACGTAGCTTTTTCGGGCTGTGCCCGACCGGGCTCCGTGGCAAACCCGGCCACCAGACGCTCGCTGACGAGCCCTCCATCTGGGCCTGGCTCCAGACGGGGGCCCCGGGCTTCCTCCGGGCAGGGTCACTTCATCCCTTCCTCGATTTTTCATAGGATTTTTGAATACAGATTTTGTTATACAGGTGCATACTGTAAATGGCAATGCATTCTGGGAGAAAATAATAATATTACAGTACTATCTGCGAATGTTACAGATTACAGGTATTTACTGTGAATACCAACGCATCCTGGGAAAATGAAGGAAAAGGTTGGAATTAACCTGCAGCCAGTATATTACTGTAAATGAAAAAAATACAGTAAGAGTTTCTTACTGTATTTTTTTAATTTTAATGTCTAGTTACAGTAAAATACCATACAATTTAAAAACAGTATGCATCCTGTAAATAAACAGTAGTTTACTGGCGAAGCTGCTGCCAGTATATTTCTGTAAATTTACAGTGAAAGGTTTTACAGTGACAAAACTAATTTCTTTCATTCACCTTTAAAGCAGCAATGACTGATTATATGGCCAATTGGGGGCAGCAGAACACGCTGTAAACGCAACATTGACGTCACCATATGTTTGCTGTGACTAACATGTTAGCAAACAGTTGCCTGTTTGTACATCCAGCATATACGGAGCAACATTAGCATTCATTTTAAGTCATGTGTCTGTCCATCTGTGTAATTCAAGGCTAATATTCACTCTTTCTTTAGCTTTGTTTTGACTCAACCAACTCCTGAGGGAAAATATGTTGCTAGTTGCTAATTTGTCTGCTGTTTGGTGCTGGTCAGTTAGCATGTGGGTGGATAAGAGCTTTTTCTTTAAACTAAAAACATCTGCCTGCTGTGGCTAGAAAAACAAGACAAAACAATAGCTAGTTGTGCACCGTAAAACCAAAACAATGAGCTAAAACAAGCTAAAACGTGCTGTAGAGTTGAGGGGAACTGCAAGGTCGGTGATTATTATCTGTGGATTTATCACTACGAACAACCTCTCTCACATAACATATAATTATTTGATCCATTGTTGATGTAAAAAATATTGATTAGTGCAGCTTTAAGAATTATTTTATGATGTTTTATAACATACGAAAGGAGGACATCTCTACAGTAGAAATTATGCTTATTTTGGAAAATGAATCAGTATTTAAGTACAACGAAGTTATATACCTTATTACATAGGCTAAATGAACAAGCAACAACTAACTTTTTTTTCTATAAGTGGAAATACATTCCATCCTCCCACTAAAAATTGTCTCAGATTCCACTCGTGTACTTCCTTCAGTGAGCAGTTCATGCCACAGGAACAGAGGACCCACAAATAAAACTCATGGGAAAGTGAGTCATAGAGCGGATGCTGCAGACAGGATGTGAGGATATGATGGGCAGTGGAGGAACATGTGCTGGCACTGAGAGCTTAATCTGTCTTATTAATGACAGGTCTGTGTCTCATTGGGAAGCCTGCGATCGATGGCACTTGACCCCCCCCAACCCTTAAATATTAGAAGTGCCAACATCCCTCTCGTCTCCACGTGTCGCCCAATCAGGATTGATTGCATCACTTCCACACTCCTCCATGGACAAGTGACTGCCATTAGTTCTTCATCTTAAATCATGATGATGCTGCACATTGATCCCATAACAGCTGTCTGTTGTGCTGAGGAGTGGCTTGAAAATCCTTGTTTTAGTATTGTGTCTGATGGATGTAATGCCAGAATTCAAAATGTATGAATTCAATATCAGTAACACTGAGGTAAGTAGATTTAGGCTCCCACATTCAACATCGTAAAATTGTGCTATACACTGTAATGAATTTGAGTGTAGATTTTACAGTAAATACCTGGCAAAAAAGTTGCCAGTAAAGTCTTGTAAAAGTGCTGTTAATTACTGTAGAAAACAATTACAATATATTACAGGATACCTTTTACAGGTTTTTGTTGTGTATAAATTACAGCAATTACTTGTTAACAGAAAAACAAACAACAATTACTTGTAATCTTGTTTACAACATAATCTAGGCATCACAGTAAAATCTCCCATCATTGCATCTTCACAAATAGAATAAAGCTTTCACAAATCAGAAACTGGGTTTTTAACAATCTTTAGCCTCTAGGATAATTTAGTCCAGATTTGACAAGTCTAGGTACAGTGGTTTTGGATCTGCACCTGGTCTAATGTGGTCTACACGCTGTGAATCAGAAGCTTTAAGCTTCCCTTAAATTTCCCCTTAACTGCCGAATCGGAAGCTGCAAATCGGATGCCAACTTCAGCGTCGAAATAAAACAACATTGTTCTCACAAAGAGCTAACGTGCAATGGCACTCACTCAGGTCTGGTGTGTCACAAAACACATAGGCCTATGGGTTAACGTAACGTTAGTTAGCTAACGATGTCTAATGTTAGTCACAATGTAACATTATCACTTAACTTTAAATTTAGATTCAACTTACATTATGGAAAAGTAGAGCACTGCGACCGTTGATCTTCTTCGTCAGTTGTTAGATGCTCCTGTTTCAAACCGCCTTGTGCAACGCAGTATTAACACTATTAAACTGTATATGCATAATTTACAGTCAGAACGCAACTTGCCTGTAATTTAACAATATGTTACCGTGGAAAAATGCTGTCAGCTAGTGTAATTATTTTGAACCTACAATGCATTGCGATATACAGCTAAACTTTGTAAAATATCAGAACAAGAAGAAACTGTAAAATGTTACCGTAGAAATTTGTTACATTGTACAGTGTAAAGCATACTATGCTTATCTATGCAAAATATTTCTTTAACTGAAGGCCTGACTTGTAACAGATAACACCAATTGGCTGTGACAGAACAGACCTGGTAATCACCATCTGTGTCACAAAAATGAATTATTCATTATTTATGCTGGCAATTATTACTGTAACTATTTTATTTTAGATAAGCTAAGGGCTCAAGCAAAACTCATTCATTACTTTATGGTTATGAAAGCTAGCTATTAACAGTAAAATGCAGCCAGTATCAATCTTAACACAGGTTAATCTGAAGCATTGATGCAAGGATCATAACATTTCTATGCCTGTACCTTCTTTTTATGACATCATGCAAAGTTGTTTTCATCATTGGCTGGTAAATCTAACATGCACAACAGCAGGGCTCAGTGAAGATGGTTACCTTGGAGGAGGTAACCATCTTTGGTTGGTGGTGTGCAGGCGGCAACTTTTCAACAGTTTACTGTGGCTGCTGCTTCTTCTTTCATTATTTCCTTGCAATATTTAAAACTAATCAGCTGTCAAGAAATGCATAAAGCAAATGTTGTTTTGTTTTGTATATGCATTTTTGTATTACCAATCACAGTTAGAGCTTACCACGGTGACAAACATCACATTCCCTGTGACTGCGTCACAATAAAAGTCCCCTCATGATTGTCCAGTTGAACACTTTAAATGTGAAGCAGCTGCAGTTGGATGCTCAGTTTGTATTAGCATTAACATAATACAGCTCTGACATGTATAAAGAGAGTGAACAGGAAACAGTGAGGCTGTTATTGTTGAGAGAAAATTGCACTGGATTGCATGCAGGCATCACTTACTTTGTGCTTCAGTAGGCAATCTGAATCCAACGCAATAATTACTCCGCCACTACCAATAACAAATACTATATAGAGAAATATACTGAATACAATCAATGGCTATTGCACAAAATGCTGACCATAAATAGTATTAAAATAGGGATTAATTTAATATCTAAAGAATTATATTTAAACTAACCAATTATATGTTAATGCCTTTCTACAAATGACATGACAGTAGGCTACATTTCATAATTTGTGACCTGGTTTGTGTGAATGTTCTTACCTGATTTGTTGACCGTTTTCCAAACAGTCTAGAGGAGCACAGTGACTTTTAGTTTATTTTTGTCGAATAAAGAGCAACTGTTCAGTGTCCTCAAAGGGCCTCCTAACAATGTCATTGACCTTTTCTGTGACACCGACTGTATTTCAGTTTGCAGAATGCTCAAACAGCCAATGTTGGTGCCCTGGAGGTGCGGGTTGTGTGCCATGATTAACGCTCCTTTCTCCCAATCTCTGACAAGCACAAGGGCCACTCTACCCGTGTGATACACTTCTTCCCAAATTGAATCCTCTTCTCTTTTTTCTTGTTTGTGATGTAATCGCACTTGGTACCGTCACTTCTCACAGGACACCTATCCTCTTTTCATTTCCAGCAATAAAGTATTATGTGTGAGCTGACTTCAGCAGCAGCTCCTAAAACGTGTTAGGCACTTTTGAGGTCAACACTGGTATTCATCATTGCTGTTCCCCGGTGAGTATGTAATGATCAAAGTTTGTGTGCCACAGGCATAGCACAATTTACAGAACCCCTAAGCGCCCTTGCCCATCACTCTGCATGATGCTAAGCTTATCATTGTTCAGACCAATTATATGACCCGGTAAGAAGAATACAATTGCCGTTCTGTCCCAATGGTTTGCCAAATAAATAAGTGTTTAATGCCCCTTTCACTTGCCTTTTCAACTTAATTAGGGGGGAAACAGATTTCCTGGATGGATGACTCTACAGCAACCGACTGTGAATTTGAAGCAGGGGACTACCAGCCCTTCATTCGTTGTGTGTTTGGGTTTATTCTGCAGCTGCGTGATTGCTGACCTAGCTACTTAACTGTAGCTGACCACCAGCAGGCCCAGCTGTGTGGCTGCAGCCATTTGAACACCCTGCTGCAGCACGTCTGAGAGAAACAGACAAGACGATCATGCAACCAATTCTGCAGGTTGCTGAACTGTGTCTCTTAGATGACATATACATGCTTGTGTGTGTTTCATTGATGGATTACAAACAAATATATTTGTTGATGACATTTTTACAGTGACGACAAGGGACAGAAAATGAGGAGTCACTGCAGGCCAGTAATTCTGCATCTGGCTTATGATACATCAGTGTGGCACCATCCAATAAAAACAGAATGACGGAGAAAAATGCTATTCATGATTGTTCATACTTGATGGAAAATGTGGCTATTTACATTGCTAACATAGATCCAAGGATTAAAACAAGAAGAACTTTGACCAAAATAACAGACTTAAATACTAAGGTTTAATGAGAAAATAATGACAATAAACAAGTGAATACATGCGGTGTCTGATGCAAGACTTGCTGGTATTAATCATCAGCTAAATTGGACATCCTGCTTTAAAAACCCTCCCAGCAAACAGTGTTCACGATCATCATTAAAGCCACTCACTTTGCCTTTCATCATTTGAGATCCTTAAAAAATCAAGTAAATAACCTCTGCTCCTCATACATCTTCACAATCCATGTAAGTATAATGTTCCACATAGCAGAAGACAAATTGCATCAGCATCTGAGAATAAATAGGACACAACGTGAAGGTGGTTTCCTCTTGTTCTTTGTGCCAGGCGATTGCAATTTAATTCAGTGACAGCTGGTTAGGTGGACTTCTTCTGTATGACAGAGCGTCGTGTTGTGTGGCTTGTATTGAAGCGCATGCTGTTTATGTCTTGACATCTGGACCTTTTGTCATTGCTTTTCTTTGATGCAAAGTCAGGCTTTGCAGTAGTGTTGTGAATATTTTTAGCTGTATTGTCTATTCTGTTCCTTCACAATAAGGTCTTAAGTAGTTACCAAGAAACATTTAAGGAAGAAATGAACAATTAGAATAATAATGAATGAATAGTTTCTGAAAAACTCTATCTAGTTTTTGGGGAGTGCATACTGACCACTCTCTGAATGCAGAGTCAGAATGTTTGTTTGCTTATTCTGCCAGGATTTACATGAGAAGGTCAATACCGTAGCGTTATTATCTGTGCGTTCAGTAGGTAGAGTGGTCAGGGATGTGATTAGTCTGCCTTAGCACAAACACTAAGCAGAAGGGAACTGAGCATTAAGAGCACAGGCCGTTGTCGCTTTTGTCATGTGTACTAATCCAGCCATTATTAATTTCAATATTTACACCTGTGCTTCCCTAATGTGTCAAAAGTCTTCATTTAAGTGACAAAGGCCTATTGGATATGTGTCAATGTTCAATCTTACAAATAGTTTAGGCATGTGACATCATCAGCAATTGATGCAACTGAGCAATCAGCTGGCACACTCGGTATTTACAGTTTTTTCCAATTGCTAACACACTAAAATGACATGCATAGCACAATTATTTAAACTGACACACAGAGAGCAAAACCTCTTCTTAAGTCTCCAAAAGTCTAAACACATTTTCTGCTTTACACACATTTTGCAATTCAAAATGGCACTTTTTAAATGCACTGAACCCAGTTATCTGCATAAGACACAACAATCAGACATAAAGTCACATGTTTGCCATTTCAAAACACGGCCATTCAAAATGACACTACATGAGCTAATTGGCCAACATAAGCGTCACCTGGCCAAACACCTCAATAGTTAATTGTTACCACTTCAATCAGGAAGTAAGCACTATAAAAAGACCACAGGTGAGCACCTCTTTTTTTCTATATATTGTTTCTGCAATTTTCTTTTTCAGTTTACTGTTTGTTGTGAGCATATTTCTGTTCAGTCCTATATAAATATATCTGCTGTGCATTTGTTGCCCTGACTTGTTTGGTTAAAAATAAAAACATAAATGTTTCAACAGCATGTGTGTGTATCTGCAAATATTTAGATAGATAGATAGATAGATAGATAGATAGATAGATAGATAGATAGATAGATAGATAGATAGATAGATAGATACTTTATTCATCCCGAAGGAAATTTTAGGATCCAGTAGCTTAGACAACCTTAACACAACAAACACATATACACACATATATCACACATACATAAGAATAAAAATAAAAATAAAAATCACGCACAGAAATGCAATGACCATGATAAGGTCTGTGCATGTGAACAATCTGACAAATTTTCTACAATTTGAACTATTTTAGTATTATGGCAAAGCATACTAAAGATGAGAGTGCTTAGAGAAATGTGAGTGTGTAGTTGGTTAGACAAAAATCTGGTATTATGAATGAAGTGTGTGCCATTTGGTGCAAAAGTTTGATTTTGATAATGCTATATGTAGTTTTGGTTGCAGTGCTTCATTTTGCAGGATATATGAGATATTTTGCAGTTTGGGTGTGTGTTTTGTGAATTGTGTTAAGTATTTTGATAAAACCAGCCTAGTTTGCAAAATTGTGTTTTAGCAATTGGAAAAAAACGTATTATCTGTTGTTATAGATCATGTACCATTTAGCACCTGATTCAGATAATGAGAAACTAGTCTTTTAGAAAGCGAACATAAGCAGTGTGTCTAGGAAGAAACTAATAAATATATATCACACTGCTTAATAACTCTTATTTCAGCTGCAAACTTCTTGTTTACTAATAATTAATTAGGAATCGGTTTGTTCTGTGCTCATTGTGTAGGTGTGCAGGCTCGTTTATTTTCTAACAAAAACAAACTCACCAAGATTAAACACGTCGCCTCCAAAATTATCAGCTCCCCTACACCAAACATCTCAGACCTGAACGTTGGAGCCATCACACGCCTTGCCTTTACCATTATCAATGACACCAAGCACCCTCTATATCCACACTTTACACAGATACAGGACTCTGAGGTGTAGAAGGACTTGCTTTGGCAATAGTTTTGTCGCTTCTGCCATAGCACTGCTGACCAAACTATCTCGCTGACTTTGTATAGATCCGGTGTCGTTATCGCAAATCTGGTTGTTTCTATGTGTTAAATACCTGTCTTTTTGTTATCTGTTGATGTATTTGTCCGTGTATATTGCCATGTGCATGAAACAGACTGTGAAAACAAATCTCCCTCAGGGACAATACATATCTATCTATCTAAAAGCTCATCCTTGCTTGTGCAGGCTTTAGTTCTGTTGTGTTCAGCTCAAGCTCAATGTCCTACAAAACTTATTGCATCACAATGAATAACCAATTACATAACTATGATGGGATCAGTCAGTTTACAGAATGGAGGGCATAGCCTCTTTAGCAAACCCTTTAATCATAGCCCCACAGTGTGGCTGATTAGGTTCATAAATCTTGAATAATGTGGCTACTACTGTCTAATTATTTTTGCCAAATGTCTGGTCTTCTATCATGGACCATATCACAGGAATGTATGAAGAGAATTAATCAGTAGACAATGAATAATATAGCAACTGCAAATTCACTAGGTAACTATAACTAGATTACAAGTTCCTATGACAATGTGATTCATTTGTCAATCAAAATGTTCGAAAAATGTGAAGGAGACAGCATAGAGTTGTTGATATGTGATAAATTGCATCATACCAGAAACACAAATGTGTTTTAATGAAAAGCCACAAAGAAATCCTTTTGAATACAAGAAATGTGCTTCAGCCAAACAAACAGTAATTAACCTTTAGCCGCAACCAACTAGAAACTTATCACTCCACTGAGTGCTTTGTTCAAATTGTGATTTGGTAGCTTAATGTTTTCCGTGGGATTAATAAATGGCATATAATTATTCACATCTCATTAAAATTGTAGCCTTTCATATTTTCAATTTTTAATTAGCCTATTTGGTTGCAACCAGGAGTCCCAGCTGCTTCTGTATCTTGATTGGTGACAACAGCTGTCCTCTGAAAACTGCACATGATGCTGTCTTATACGCACAGACAGAAGTCACTGTAGATTCCTGCTTTATGGGACATTTAGGTTGAAATAGTACCCAAACTATCTATGTAGTGAAAAAAGATAGCACTGTATCTAAGACAATGAATGTAACAGATGTAAGTGTTTTCCCCATTCAATCATAAGTCTCTCTCATCACCTTTTGGCTAAAGCTTTCTGTCAGAAATAATTGTTTATTCTATGTTTGAGAAATAAAAATATAGAATAGGCTGCAATGCAAGAACTTTAGAGAAAAGCAGAACATTCATCCTGACTCATAGAACAATTAGAAATGATTAAAGAGATTAAAGTAGAGCCACCCAGCAGCAGACATATCTGTCCCTCAGTGTGAACTGTCGTTTACTGGATAACAACAACACCTCTTCTTCTGGATCACAGCATCCAGAGAAAAAGGTGTGTGAAGATGTTTTTATCAACACAAATATGCCAATGGCTGGGCCTTAAGTCTCCCACTCTCTAACACACAAACACACACACACACACACACACACACACACACACACACACAACCAACATCAGCCAATCCCACCACTGCTGTTGCAGTCCAGCTGGCACAGAAAGAGATGCTTTGATGTTGGTAGAGAGTCCAAAATATCTGCTGGAATTGCATGAAGGGTGTAAGTTGTGAGGGGCTCTGATGTAGTAAACATACTGTATTTAGCTAATGTGCTGGAGATAATGTTGAGACATTTAGAACAAAAAATTTTAATGACAGCCAAGTTTTACTCAGATCTTTTTTTTTTGTAGCAGTGTGTGTCGTTTTGGATCACCACTCAGGACAGAGCGGACTAGGCACTTGGTGTATTACTGACTGATTAGCAGTCAGATAAAAATGAAATATCGAGGACATTTGTGTTTAAGCCTTGTTTGAACTTTGAGGAAAACAAGACAGTTCCAAATACATATTGTACCTCTATGAATTAGTTTTACGGCACCCATGCATTCAGTACTGTAATGATAATTGATTGATAATTGGTGGCAGTTATCTCATATATAACAGATTGTGCACCATTTCTGGGAGTCTCAAAAGACTTTAAAAGATGTTTCCAGTTCAGAAATCTGTATTCATTAAGTGGAAAGATAAGGGTTTTACTGTTAAAAATACAAATGGATGCATAATAAGTGGTCACATGGGTCCCAAAATTAAAACTGGTCAACTAAATTGTTTGGTTGACTAGTTTTTTTCTGAAGTGGGGCAAAGGGAACATTTGCTAGTTTCTTTTTAAACCAGTCTTCACTCTAAAATAAATTTCAACAGCATGTGTGTCGTATTTTTACATTTTGTGTGAGTCGTAACCAAAATCCTCCAATTCAAAATACACACAGAGACCAAACCAGATCTATAAAAGCAAAAGTATTTTTGTACACCTCTAGTTCTCAGGACACTATCATTTGAGCTCACTAGCCTCCACTGAGACTGTAACCAGGCCTGTGTCCCATTTTCACAACACTGATTATTCTTTAGCTCTGGATCAGAATGAATCAGTGATCAAAGACCAGCTGGCGTTTCACAGTGTGATTCCTGAGCTCAATCCCAGATATGAAAGAGAAGTGCTCTCTGACACCTGTTGATCAAACTGAAGAACTACAGCCAATTCTAACAAGAGCTATTGATACAGCAAGTGCATCAAACAGTGGAGTGTCTGATCAAACATGGGAGGAAAGATGATAGTACATGTCAGCGTGAGAGCTTCTTAGGAATCTTTACGAGTCCTGCAGTGATTACAGTAAGAACCCTTTTATTGCTCAAATAATCTTTTGTTGGGATTTTAAAGTGAACACGATTCCTGTCCTGTCTGGTTGTGAGAGGGTTAACTCTCTTAATGTGATATCTCTGTGGTGCATTTCAGATGTCCAAGGACCAGTGAATTCCTGCCCTGATAAGCTGTCACAAGCATTGCCCTGTCTACACATTGTGTGTGTGTGTGTGTGTGTGTGTGTGTGTGTGTGTGTGTGTGTGTGTGTGTGTGTGTGTGTGTGTGTGTGTGTGTGTGTGTGTGTGTGTGCGTAATTGGGAATTGAGAGCGAGCAGACAAGCCTCAAGGTTACTTGCCATTAAAAACAAGACTGCATACATTCTGCCTAATAATTCATAATAATGACTCCCATGTTTGTTGGTTGCTTGTTTGTCCCATGGCCATTAACATGCCAGCCTCATGGTGCACATTTTGCAAAACGTCTTATGAGTGGGAGTGAGGGAGAATGATTAGAGGGCATATGGAAATGATTATAACCTGCTGTAGTGGAAGTATCCCCAAAACCCCTTATGAACAATGAGGATAAAGCAAGTAGATTAGTAGCATTGTGTGCGTGCGTGCGTGCGTGCGTGTGTGTCGCTATCTGTGCTTAGTCATGTTGAACTTTCTTGGCTCCCTTTCAGTCTCCTTGGCCGTCACTTCCTTGCTTTTGATATGAGACTCCTGTGATGCCCTTGAGTGTAGAGCCTTGATGTGAAGTGTTTTGAAGCTAACGGCGATCACTCTGTTCTTACCTCTTACTAAAAATCGAGAAAGTTATAAATGAATACATTTTTGAATGCCGATTGCAAAGTACACTGAGGTAGCAGGTAACAGATATCAGAAATGAGCACATCATCAGCAAGCAACGACAGCACAGGAAAAGAGTGTTATTCAAGGTAGAAGAAAAATATATTTTTTGGAAAAACATGCAACAAAACTTACCCAGCCAGATTTGATTCTTTTCTAACTATAGTCAGCGCCCAATGAATCAATTCATCACCAGCAGGTGTATCAAGTGGCTGGTGAGATTAATTTCGTCAAAGTTGTCGCATTAGAAATGTCATAAACGTTTCCCTTTCCAACTCCCAGGTGACATGAGGCGACGTCAGATGTTTTTTCGCATTTACGGCAGCTATTTGCACTATTTTTTAAACCATTTGATAATGGAATGCCTAAAAATCTGTACATCCTTTGGGAAAAACATGATAGTTGCCAAGGAAAAAAAACATCCTGTAGGGCCTATGTCCTATTTTATATCTAACTGTTCTCCAACTTTCTTCATCATTCTGAAAACAGATCACAACTAACGCTGTGGATGATTTATTTACATTGCTGCCACGTAAAGAAAAGTAAAAAAAATGTATGTTACTATTTGTAAGTCGCATGACATAGGGTAGGAATTTGGAGAAAACAGCATTATTAATCTTGAAACCTATCAGGGCCGGAGCAGGGGGTGTGCTTCTGGGGCTCTTAAAAGCCAAGATTTGAGGCTTTTAAGAAAACATTTGGGGGACTTTACTGTCTTTCAGAAGCTGTAGCAGGCTTCGTTTTAAAGCTTGAGCGAAGATATTGTGTTGTACTAGCTAGCCGGAAAAGAGGATAAAAACCAAAGTTTGGTTAAATTTGGCAAGGGAAAAACTGGCATGGCCATTTTCACAGAGGTCCCTTGACCTCTCACCTCAAGCTATCTGAATGGAAATGTGTTCTATATGTACCTATGAGTCTCCCCTTTAAGGAAATGCCCACTTCATGCTAATCCTATGCAGTCAGGGGGAAAACCCATGCAGGTTGTCTCATGCTGTATAAATGTGTTATTTTCCCCTATTCTAAAATGGTGTATTTCAATATTGCTGCAGTCTTGGAATTACATGAATGATGACTGGAAAGGTGAACTTGTTCATGTGTGATGATGTTAGGTCCCATAGAAGTCATTTCAATGTAGTGAGACCCCACCCCCGCCCTGACACACAAACACACACACACACACACACACACACACACACACACACATATTCTTTATTCTAAAAATGATACCTTTGGTTTACATGTTTGTAGTTTTGTTTTTCTTGTTTCATGCTACTGTATACAACACTGTGCTACTCTTACAAAGCGTAATGTTTTTCCCAATAAATATGTTCTGTTTTACTGTAACATTGCATTGTTGTTTACAGTGCACTTTTCAACCCCTCTCAGCAGATTACTTTCACTCTAGAACATTGTAAATGGAGATATAAGCCTATGAAAGACAAAAAAGCTTCAGTTTAGAACAACAGTGTGTACATTGGTATATCCAAAGATTTACTATTATGAAAAAAAGTGTTTGCCATTTGATGCAAATGCTTCGTTTTGAGATGTGTTTATGGCATTTTGAATGCAGTGTTTCATTTGAAGAATGTGAGAATTTGAATTGAGATGTGAGGCATTGTTGCATTTTGTATGTGCAGTTTTGGCAATTGTGTTTGAGTTATGAAAAAAGGAGACAGTTTTGAAAACGTGTGTAAGCAGTTGGAAAAAACTGTAATGCCTTGAAGTGCAATGTTACGTAATAGTGGTTTAAATTGACCGAGAGTCGACCGGGTAGTTGTTTTATTTCTATTTGGTTTTAAAGTGACAGTGACAGAAAGAATTCGATCTTCGCTGCAGCTCCATTGAAGAATAAAACAAAGGGGGTCTCAGAAGCTCGATGGTGTTTTTTGCCTCCAACGGCACCTTCCAGGCAGCTAACCCTAACCTTAACCCCAAACATTGCCGCGCTGCCTGGGAGGAGACGTTGGGGAGATATTGATGTTCAGGTTCGGGTCGGGCTCGGTCACATCGTTGAGATAAGGCATTTGTTGTAAAATGGTGCTCCATCTCCATTAAGAGAGCTCAGTCTGTGTGTGTGTGTGTGTGTGTGTGTGTGTGTGTGTGTGTGTGTGTGTGTGTGTGTGTGTGTGTGTGTGTGGAAAGTGGGCAGAAGAGAGATAGAGAAAGAGGAAGTAGACTTTCCACACAAACAAACATACGTGTCATTAGCATGAGAAAAATGAGATTTTAACTGTGTCGGGCTCGGACATAAATATCTTAATGCCTGTCGGGCTCGGGTCGGGTTTGGTTACTGCTCTGTCGGATACGGGCCGGGCTCGGACAGAAAAATGCGGCCCGATCCGCACTCTACTCCTTTTGTGTACGTCCAAGTTATGATGTGTTGTCTTGTGTCGGATTGTGTTGTTTGTTTTATATTGTTTTCTATTGTTTTAAGCCAGATTGTGTTGAACTGTGGTACATTGCATGCTGTTTAACTGTATCACCTCATATTGTGTCATGTTGTGTTCCACACACTCTCCTTGTGTGCCCTGATAACCAGCGGGATGCTGACCGGTAAATAGCCTCCCACCCAGAGGCAAGAAGAACCATTGTCCCTTAAAAAAGGAACCCCTAACAACATACAAAGAAGGTGAAGGTGACATCATGGGGTGCGATCACACTTACAGTCTGTTATGCCACAACCACAAAGGTCTGAATGACACAGCGGTACAGGTGGTAGTCCATCTTCCACTAATTTGGAGATTCACAGTTATTATTGTTTATATGTATAAATGTTACATCCTCACCAGCATTTGCAGATGTTTATCTCTATCAAACATAAAAGCCAGCCTCAAAAGCACAAAAAAGTATGTAATATTATATAATTAAAACTGAGAGAGAAAATATTGTGTTTAAAGTTTATCTGCTGAAGAGTGGACCAGGTCATGGGGTAAAACGCTCTGATCCTGCTCGGTGTAAACATGACCTCCGTCCTCGTTAGGTGAACTGTGGTGCCAACTAAAGAAAAACTGCACCAAAATGAGCATTTTTATAGGAACAGGGAGACATGTTGATATCTGATAAGCCGCAGCTCCAAGGACAAACTATGGACTTTGGACTTATGCTCATACTGTACTTAGCATTTTCTTCATGTATTCTTCATTTTTTTGTCAGAAAAAAGAACCTCAACAAGCACTTTTACTGTACCAATGTTTATCATTAACTATATTAGTGATACCACTGAAAGGCATTGATTTCAACTGATTCAAGCTAAACTGATGGCATGTTTCAATATTTAAAGTTGATTATTTGACTTTATTTTAATTTATAAATGAATAAACAATGTAACGATTAATTATGTTCTTATTAGTGCAGAGAATCAGGGGGCTCATTTATAAACGTGGCGTACGCACAAAACGGGGCTGAAAATGTGCGTAAGCCACTTCCCACGCAGAGGTTGTGATTTATAAAAAACAATCTTGACCGGAGAATGTGCGGTCCTCCACGCAAACTCTGACCCATGCGTACGCACATTTTGGAGACAAAATAGGAATTGGCGACGCAGATGGTGAGGTGGTGAACTGAAGTCAGACTGCAGAAAGTAAATGGGAATAACGATTACTCGTAATATTTTCAAGTATTAATATGCCTCACGCACATTTTTTCACTCTATATCATCCACGTTACCGTGAAGATTAAATCCAGTAGTTATTTGCGATTGTACTTAGTGATACTTGTTCCATAAACACCTCCAACTCAAATCTTTAATAAAAATGTGTTCTTAATGTTTAATCGGCGCTGTCTCGCCGTCACATTGTCCGCTACGGAGCGCAGGGGGAGGGGATAGCCCGACTGCATGGAATACAGGATAGCATAAAATACCCTAGCATTAGATAACGGCAGAACACAGTGTAAATAACGGAATATGTCTTTAATACTGTGCATATATCATCATATGTCAAAGTCTGGAAATACAGCCGTTAAGCTCTCGCGCAATCGTTACACTTAATGTCCTCGTTATCAGTCCGAACTTTAATACTGCTCGTGACAAAACCTGCATGAAGAAAAGTGTGTTTGCCTATTAGACTTTCTTTCGTTTTCAAATTGTATCTCGGGGTGGGGGATACCACTAGTTGATGCTGTGTTGGCAAGATGTTAACAATCACAAATTGTTGTAAACAAATACTGCGGTGAACCCGTGCGTAATGCTGCATGATGGCACTGCTGGCCCTGCAGGAGGACTAACCCCCAATGGAAGAACCAGGAGAGAAAGAGACTTCAGGGACCATGACGATGACTGGCTAATATGATTTAGATCTATGATTAGATTCCCTAAAGCTGAGCTCTTGGATATATGTATTGAACTGGGTCCAGTAGGGCAACGCGCCGGAACCGTGCCATCCCGGTCCAAATACAGGTCCTCGCCACTCTGGAGGCAACCGGCTGTTTCTAGAGGGAAATGTCAGACAGTTAAGTGTTTTTTTTATAAATATTATATATCATCTTCAACTTTATCAGTAAGGCTTGTTTGGATATAATATATAGTTCTGTTAAATCTTATCATATAGGTCTGGTCTATCGAAGCTGTCCCTGAGTGCCATAATGTCTGTAGTTTTGGACGTATTATTAATACATGTAGTTATAGATCAGGTTTCCCTACACTGTACAAGAACAGGCTGATATTATAATTCAATTTGCAGCAATTCCTGAACATCTGAGAAGTTTTTTGCTTTTTCTCCGCCAGTCATCATGATTCTCTAACAACTGCCAGTGTCATTCATATACTGATTAGCATTCACGAGGTGCTTTGCATTGACTATTTATGGTTAAAAATGGGCGTGTACAGGGCGGGATAAGAGGCGGATTCAAGTACGCACACTTGTAGGTAATCTGTGATTTATAAAGGGAACTTTGCTTACAGGTGTGCGTATACACGGTTTTATAAATCTGACTTTTTTTTGAGACCCCAGGACTTTAAAATGTTGGTCTTAACAAATTATTACTTTACAAATGTACCCCCCTTTTTTTAAACAGTGACACCTCCCCACCCTGCCACATGCATACTAGCTGTTCCGGCCATGCTGATAAATCCGATAAAGCAGGCAAAGGGTTGGCACAGCTAATGCATGAAAAGCAGCATTAAAATAACAATCGACTACTAGAAGTGGTGTAACCACTTATTTTTCACATTCTGTCAAGCAATTTCAATGTGATGAAGCTCTAATTTGAAAATTGTGTCTCTATGCTTTTTCTTGAAAGTCTCTCCCTGCTGTGCATGACCTTCTAGGTGTGATGTGATGCACAGCGTGGTGTTTAGCATGAAGACGTGGGCTGATTCATAGAGGTCCTCTTGCATAAATTAGTCCCTCTCTCTCCCTGTCAGTGTGTGTTTTTTCTTCTTCTACAGGGTTAAACATACTGGAAGTGGCGTGTGTGTGTGTGTGTGTGTGTGTGTGTGTGTGTGTGTGTGTGTGTGTGTGTGTGTGTGTGTGTGTGTGTGTGTGTGTGTGTGTGTGTGGTTGGTTGTTACACAGCAGCAGTGAGAAGAAGGTGTTGCAGCGCTGGGTCACAGTGGCAGAGTGGAGGAGCAAGATAAGAAAGCTGTAAATAGGGTCAGGGTGACAGCAAAGGAGATTCAGCTAAGGACGGTAGTGACACAAAGCTTTTTGTTTGACAAACTGGTGTAAATAGGACCTCGGCTCAATGTGGTGTTGTCTCCTGTGATGTAAAGTGCCGTAAAAGCAAATGTAGTTTTACATCAAAGTTGAATTTGTATTGTTGCTATTCTCATTTTTTCATTCTCCTTCTCCCAGGTTCACATGGCAGCTATGAAAATGTTTTCCAGTGGAATGAACAGAAGCATCCTGCCTGAGTTACATCTTCATCCATGGATACAGTTAAATGGTGGCTGTGGCACCTTTTACTCACTGCAGACAGATATACAGACTTGGTTGCAGCATCAGCAGCTTAGATTTTGATGAATCATGTCTTTGTCTTTTCTCTACTATGTTGAGGATCTGAGGATGTATAGGTTTTTTTAAGAGTACACCATTATAGTTATAAAACAGTTTTTTTTTCTCCTTTTTATTGGTCTTTAACATGTATTAAATTAAATAATCAATAATTAAATAAACCATAATGAATCATTTTAGGGCTAGCAAGGTGATGCCTTCAAGTGCAAATGTGCATCTGTCATGCTATTTCCAAGTGTGTTTGCTTCTTGTGAACTGTAATTGTTGGTGCATTTGGGGAATTTTTAATTTATTTTTTGATATCTTGCAGAGCACTGAGAAAATAAAGAGAAGATTATGAATAATTAGCAATGAAAAATGTTCCATTACAAGTTAAGTCCTGCATTCAGAAAGTAAATATAGGTATAAAGAATATATTTAAAGGACCATACCAGTCGTTTTGTAGGATTTAGCTCTGAATTGCATAGGGTATAGGCCTACCGTACATTTCAGTTAACCACTTTGCTTTGTTTGACTAATTTGAATGCATGTTTTTACACTGCCAGGCATCCACTGGTCTCCAGTAATTTATTCAATAAAATCTATTTACAGAATAAAGAAATTGTTTAATCCATTTTAGTGAACATCAAGTTTTCATTCATTTATATCAAACTTAATGCAGTGCACACCCTTCAAACTGCACTTGATAGATTTCCAAACCTTATGGAATTATTATAAACCAATTGGTGAATGAATAATAACTACAATGTTTCAGCATCAAAACTAACAAGATACAAAAATAAATACTTCTCAGTACTTCAACTGTAAATGCTCCCTTGAAAATTAATTTTTAACAAATAAAACTGAGAAACTCAAATTAATTAAAGTTGTTTTTTTAATTTGCTTGTGTTTTGTCTATTTGTGTGTGTTTTCTTAAATTGCAGGGCGTTTGCCCCTGTCGGCCACCGTACATCTCTGCAGCTCAGCTGTCAAAGTAAATTGCGCCTGATTTCACTTTGATGAATCTTACAGACGGGCAACGGTCTCGTCAGTCACTACAGCACCTGAAGGCAGCAGTAGGTCTTAAAATTCAATGCGCAGGTGAAAAAAAAGACCGCGGCATTATTTAGCCTTTTGCCTTTAGTCTGGCATGTTAGATTTTCCTGAGTAGTTTTTTTTTATTTTCAACTTTGAGGAGATTCAGCAGAGTTTTTCTTTCTTTATTTAATTTTTTTGAATCCCGTAGTGAGTAGCCCGGTGTCACGCATGGCTCCCCGGGCGGTCTGGCTCCTGGTCGCGCTTTCCGGTGTCCTGCATGTGCGCTCCTGCTGGGCTTATACCTGTCCGGCCATCTGCCACTGCACCGCCGACACCTTTCAGTGCAGCAGAGACACTCAGCTGGCCTCTCGGGCCAGGGCAACACCCGTGCCTCGACTGTAAGTAACCCAACTAACTCCAGCTTCAGAGTTGATAGTCCAGTCTAAACCTCTGTAAGAGGATCTGTGGCACTTTATACAGAGCACATCACTGCCCTTATGCTACTTTTTTATCTTTCTTTATAGGACTTTGTGTGCCTGGCTTCTCACTAACTTTTAGTCAATTTTATTTCCCTTACAGCCACTGTAATATTCCTATGGGGCATTTGGCTAAACGTAGCCTATTATATTATCATGAATGTCATTTTGAAAGAAAACTATTTTCTATTTGCTTCTTTACTTGTGGATTTAACAACTTTACTTATGAATCTTACAGAAGGCTCAGTCATCTGCCCTTGAAAGAAGTCCCCACTCATGCCTTCAAGGACCTGATCAACATTACAGTAATGTAAGTCCCTTTTTTTTCTAAGGCTGTGTTTTTGTTGGGTGAAGAAATATAGGGGAATGAAAGCTGCATGTGGAGACACTACTGCTGATAGACACTTTAGCCTTGATGAAACGTACAAGAAAAGAAGAATGCTGACTATTGAAACTTTAAGCGAAAAGTTTTAAAATGATCAGATATATTATGCATTTTAACACAGTTAATGTTGGAATGTCTTGGAATATGACATCATTTAGACATAAAATTCAAACTGAAATACAATTGACTGACCCTGAATAAGCATTTAGGCCTACAGTATTATTATTATTATTATTATTATTATTATCATTATTATTATCATATCATGTTTATGCTTTCCACTGTGAGGAATTGTAATGTACTGGACAAAAAACTAAAAACTTGAGTCCTTGGCAAAATAACCTCTAAATAAAATACTTTCCCTGTAGCGCGCCTATTGGTCTGTGTGCAGAGCATTTACGGTGTGTCCATTTTGGACTAGAAAACAAAACAAAACTACTGGAGATAGGCTAAAGTATTGAATTTATTTCTACAGGACACATACACACATTCACCTGCCATTCACATGCCTCTGAAGTCTGGAAAATGGTACAATTTCCTATTTTAAAGTATTAAAACGTTGAAGTAGTATACAGTATGATGTACTGTATGTATAAACAACTCGTTTTCACTCTCGTGTCCCGTTCTTGTCCCGCGCGTCACTAAAACGTACATTTTGTAACCCCACCCACGATCTTTTGCATTTCCGCATGTCAGTTACGTCCCGACCACCCATAGCATCAAAAAGTGACGCCAAGAGTTCCAACCAATCCGTCTAAATATGACGCTAAAGGAGACTTTTTGCATCAATGACAAACGCCAATGCAATGGGAGTGAGAATGTGTTGGTATAAACTGGGCTATTGCCGTGTTCTTCAAAACCCCTATTATTAAGAGTGTTTTGCCACTGTTTTCATTGTTCTTTTATTTCATGTCCTTTAAAAGGACTCAAATATTGTGTTAAATTGTTAAACACATAATATCACTCTAGCTGGGATAATGAAAACTACATAATCTTTGGAAATCAGGCTTGGAAATTAAATGTATGTTTACAAAATGTTTACTATTTAGTCATTTTGATATTTAAACAAAAGTATATAAATATATATTTTTTTCTTTTATGACCCGATGAACTCATGACTAATAAAGACTCAACTATTACATCAGATATTTACCAGATGTACAGTAAAAGCGACAGAGGAAGAGGTGAACGTTCCATTCCAAAAAAAAGGTGAAGGGTGTATGATCCATGCATCAGGAGGAAAATTATGGATATCCTTTGTTAAACCAGGTTTATTTAAAAGAAGAAAGCTGTAAAAGCTATCCCACTGCTGTGACACAGTGAAGGCCACGCAAAAGCTAGACAGGCTTCAAAGTTCAATCTTTTCATAACATCTGACTTGAAAGTCAAATGTTGGACCTTTTAATTGAATAAGAAGGCACACAACACAGCAATATGTAGTATTAGTACAATTTTCAGCAAAATCTAATTGCAATATAATGCTCAAATCAAAGTCAAATCATAACCTCTTTGCTGATTAATTAGGTCTAATCTTTATCATGTTTACAGGTACTAAATAAATACAGAGTCCTGAAGCCCCCACATTATCCTGAATGGGTTTCACCATTTAATTAACATATTACTAACAGTTTGATGAGCAGATAACGTGTGTTTGCCTGTGGTGAAATCATTTTGAGCCCGTTTGTGTCGAGTGTTTGACTTTGCTCCTCTCCTCAGGGACAAGTCTTATCAGTCTCAAGATACTTACAGTACTTCCATGATGTGTTCATTATGTTCAAAACTTGTCTCTAGTTTAAAGCAATAAAACACATTCAGGTTTTAAATGAGGTTACAGTCCTAAAGCTGTGACCTTTTGTCTTTTCAGCCCATTAGCCAGTAACACCTGTGTCAAGGTAGAATGACACGAGGTTGTGTGGTTTGTCACTGGTGACGCAAACTAGAAATCACTTTATGTAGATGTGAAAAAGCTTTTCATGAACTGTGAGTGGTAATTGTGACATACATAATGCAATCAGAGGAGGACATGTGTTTGAGATGGAAGCAGAGTGATGTGACCTAAGAAAAGTGTTGGGTGATTACAGTAAAGTGGGAGTCTAAAATACAATGATTACAAAAAGAAGATGGAGAGTGGCTCGGAGAGGGAAGTCGGCCATGCCTCCATCAGAAAACACAGTGTTCAAGGACGAATCAAGAAGTCTTGTTGACTTTGTTTGTCTCTGAATGTCTTTGTTTAATCCACTTTTTTAAACATCTTCACTTAGTCTTCCTGGCCCAGATGCATCCCTGATACATTTGGAGCTTTTCCAAACATGAGGTGAAGCATGTGCGTGTAGTCGCCCTAGAAGTGTGAATTGTTGGTGGTGGTATTTTAATATTTCCCTCATGGCTTGTATCCCAATATCAATCATCTCTGTCCTATTTCTAAAAGAAGTGCATTAAAAAGTGAGTAAGGAAAGAAAATCTTGGGTTGCTCTTGATATTTGTTTGGCTAAATAGGCTCTTGTTAATCTGTTGACTGATGTGAAGCCATGCCTGTGCCACAGAGAGATCTCCCAGAGCGACTGCATCACACGGATAAAGAGACATGCCTTCCTCTCCCTCCACAACCTGGCTGAAATGTAAGTGGCACTTTACGCGAGCAAAACGTCAAATTCAAGCTGCATGATGAAAGCACTTATTCATTTGAACAGCTGGTATGTGTTTTCCATTGCATTTAAGTTTCACAGGATTAGTCTCTAAATTACAAAGCGCCATGTTTAATCCTAGACTTTCAGAGCGGCAGATGTATGAACGGGCTTTTTTGTGTTTGTTGACAGCAATATTGTAATTACTGATGCTTTTAGTCATTTTTATTTCCACAGTTCAGTGCAGACTATCAACAGTCTAAGGGTTATTGAAAAAGGGGCCTTCACTGACCTGCCCAAGCTGGGATATTTGTAAGTCATGCTTTATATTATCATTATTCACTTATTCAACCCCCACTGACCAGCAGGTGGGTACGTCGTTATAATCCCCTGCTTTGGAGCCATGCATTGTACAAACTCACTGACTTTATTTTACTTTATTAGTGTATAAAGGCCTAATGGGCATTTTAAACCAGCTTAGGCTATTAATGCTCCCACCGTTGACTTCAAGGCAGCGCTGCGACCGTTGACTTCAAGGCACCTAACCCTAACTCTTGCCTAACCCTAGTGTCTTCCAAGCAGCGCTGCCTGGAAGACGACGTTTGGGGCTTAAAACACCAAACACCGCTATTAATGCTGTGGTATGTTCATTGGTCTATGTTTTGTTCTTGTCCGTATAAAGATAAGCATCAAATACGTAGAAATTAAGAGTTGGAAAAAGCCAATACAGAATAAGTGTGACATGTCAGACAGTGTTGAATGAGATATTGTATAAACAGGGAAATAAAATGGGGCAAAGTGGATGTTAAGGGGTTTTAAAGGGGCACCCCAGTCAATGATGTCATCTTGACTTTGACTTTCAAATATTTAAATATTTTAAAATAATGCAAGATGCTGTTGAAATGCTGTTGAGTTGCATTGTGGGAATTGTAGAATCCAGTTTATCATTAATCTGGAGATATTTTGATTTATCTAGCATTCATTTCTGCAAGTTAAATGTGACGAAACATGAAGTCACAAGCAAACAGTGACATGAAAATGTCTCTTACCAACCGAGACATCTGCAACCCTGTGACAATTTGCGGGCACTTTGAAGATTTGTTCTTTTTTTTTTCTTGCAAGACGGAAGACAAAACATTAACAGAGCAGCAAAAACGTTAAACAACAGTGCCTACGGGACAAAAAATGTGAATTTTCACGTATGTGCATTAATGTGTTTACACAGTTAGTTGTTGTAGTTAGCTTAAGGGGAATAACAGAAGAAAAGAAAAAAATAGAAGATTGAAGATTTGTTCTTAACTGCTCATGATCATCTTCCTCTGCTGCTCTTCTTCACAGGAGCATCTCTAACACAGGGCTGATACACTTCCCAGACTTCACAACTATCTCTTCCCTGGCGCCGTATATTATTCTGTAAGTAATCCCATTAAAAAAATAGTGTGTTTCCAAACTGGATTAGCATCTTTCTGCATGTTGCAAAGCTGCATGTTCTTCGTGTTGTAACTCCAAGTGGAGCCCAAGTTGTTTATTCTGAGCCCAGTTTTATCTATCAATGTCACGATGCCATCAACCCTGCCGCAAAAATCTCCAACTGGTTCACAGTTCGTCAAACTGCTCTTTTTTTATGAAAGTGCATAATTATGTCTAACTGAAAATTAAGCCAAACAGCCTGGGTGAAGGTTATCTCCTCCGTGTACAGAGAAATGGCAGACAACATGAGGATTGACATCATTCCTGCCAATTCTTTCCAGGGTATCACAGAGGAGTATGTTGACATGTGAGTACAGGAGCCAAATACTTTTTGTTAACACATTATCGAAGTTAAGGGCAACAATTTGCCACCATTTGTTAAGAATGTGTTTTGATGTGTCTCAATATGCTGATGTAAT